>NC_090820.1:96605936-96917007 GCF_000390325.3 Nicotiana tomentosiformis
ACGAGCGTATTTGATATTATATTGAGGGGTGGATCTTCCCTAGGCATGGATCTTGCCTAATTATTTATATTAAGGGATGGATCTTCCCTATGCTGGATTGGACCTGTACAGTACTGAGTGACTGAATGTCTAAGAGTTTAGAGTGTGAGTACATGAGTTCATCATTTGAGATGCATTGCATTTGACATGCGTACTTGAGACACAAGCATAGAGATGTATTTCCTCATGCTACTCGATTTTGGTGACATTCATGATCTCACATGTTTAATGACATATAGGTATAGAGATGTATTTTACTCATGGTATCTGAAAATAAAACATCTTGTTTATTGTTGAATGTTTTTTTGGAAAACTCACAATTTTCAAACTTATTCATATGTTTTTGGTGTTTTCGGCGAAAGTTTGGGATTTACTGTTATACTTTAAAAGCATGCCTATCATTCCGTAAATGTGAACTAGTTGAGCATCTTACCTATGAGTTATTTTCATGTACCATTTTATTATTGTTGTTATGACTGTTGCTGATTATTGGAGTTGGACTCCGACCCTTGTTCCAGCTCGTTACTATTTTCAACCTAAGGTTAGGCTTGTTACTTATTGAGAACATGAGGTCGGTGCTGCTCATACTACACTTCTGCACCTTGCGTGCAGATGTTGGATGATGATGTAGCTGCGTACAGTGGGAGCTGGATATGAAGATGTACATGCGTACCGTTTATACCTACCTCTTGATCTTGGTAGTTTTAGAATTTTAATCTATTCCTGTATAGTTCAAATATATGATGAACTTTATTTCATACCAGCTTTGTAAATTCTAAATCTTAGAAGCTCATGATTTGTACTATCATTCCTTGGGGAGTTTTATAGAAAATTCAGTTATCTCATCTTTGATTCACGTCAGTGTTATTATATTATGTTATTTTGTTAATTGGCTTACCTAGCGGGTTGGGTTTGGTGCCATCACGACGGTGTGGATTTTGGGTCATGACAGTTGTGCGGGCCTGAAGGGAAGACTTGAAGAAAAGGGATGAACAGTTGATGCAGGCCATAGAGAAGTGCAGTGTCTTCGAGGAGACGTTGAGGAGAAAATAGGAGGAGATCGAGTTCAGTAGGGGCGTAGAGGCCTAATGTAGTGACCTTCAAGCCCAAATAGTCCAGTTGCGAGGCCAACTTGAAGAGTGCCAGTTCCAGGCGGAGGATCTTAGTAGCGAGATTGCCGAGAAGTAGGAGGAGCTGGAGAAGGCAGAGTCCTCTCGGTTGGACGCTCAGAGGAAGGCAGATATCCTCGAGTTGGCAAATAAAACTCTCCAGGATGAGTGGTAAAGTGATCAATCTACGGCGAGGGCTAAGAATGACCGTTTCTAGGAGAGGATCAGAGAGCTGGACAAGGAAACTCTAAGTGGATCTTATGATTTTCTTATACTTACGCGGCCTTAGTCTTCTAATGCTTATGATTTTTCCAACGTCCCTCGGGAGTTGTATGATGAGTGGATCCATGCCGAGGCCCGACTAGATGTGTTTCGGTACTTACATGCAGGGGGTTTTGTTTTTGATGTGGCCCTTGAGAATGCTCGTATTAAGGCTCGCAAAGCTCGGCTCGCTTGTGGTTACGACCCTGCTACTCCTCGACCTGATGAGGAGGAAGGGGAATAGGGCATAGATCGGCTTAGGAGGATGCCTGATATGATTTTGTTTAACCTCTGGGAAAGGATGGAGAGGATGTTGGGGGCCGAGACGGTGAGGGTATTGGTGGTCAGGGTGGTGTCGCCATTGGAGATCGAGATGGCGAGGGCGCTGAAGGACTTGACGGTGATGGCCAGTAGTTTTTCTGTTTAATATTCTGGTATATTTTTGTCGTCATCTTCAAGAGCCTTTGTAAAGAACTCTCCATTTACATCTGAAATATTAAATTTGTTCCTTGTATCTTCTTTTATTCTTGTGCTCTATTTCTTCAATTGTATATTTTTGCTTCTGTTGTTTGCTCATTTTTCTGTTTTTACTTTTTATTGGTTTTTTCTTTTAGCTAGTCACAGTTTTGGAGTCGAATATCTATGGGTCATATCATCCCTTTTCTTACATAGGTCGAGTATGTCTCTTTCTTTTTGCCGATAGGTGATTTTTGAACTTGGTCGAATTTGACCTTTCGTTAAGCTATGGATGAGGGCCAGTAAGTGTTTCTTCGTACTGGGTCAAACTTAACTTTTTGTCAAGTTGTGGCCAAGGGTTGTTAGGTGTGTGTTAGAGCTAGGTCGAACTTAACCTTTTTTCAACTTGTTGTTAAGGGTCGATAGGTGTTGTTCAAGCTTAGTCGAACTTAACCTTATGTTGAGTTGTGGCCGAGGGCTGGTAGGTGTTTGTTCGAGCTTAGTTGAACTTAACCTTTTGTTAATTTATGGCCAAGGGTAGATAGGTGTTGTTCGAGCTTAGTCGAACTTAACCTTTTGTTAAGTTATGACCGACGACTAATAGGTGTTGTTCGAGCTTAGTCTAACATAACCTTTTGTTAAGTTGTGGTCGAGGGCCAGTAGGTGTTTGTTCGAGCTGGGTTGAACTTAACCTTTTGTGAAATTATGGTTGAAGGTCAATAGGTGTTAGTTCGATCTAGGTAGAACTTAACCTTTTGTTAAGGCGGTTTTGATAAACGTAAGTTTCTATTACTTTGAATTTGTTTCTCTAATTACATAATTGGAGATATTTACAAATTTTGGGCACCAGCTGGCATTCCAGTCCCATCCCTGATATATCTTGTCCCTTCATTAACCGACTTAGAGAGTCTTGAGGATTCGAGCAATGAAAAAGAAATCAGTCTATTCTTCGCATACTTCGACCCGAAGTGTCCCTTTTGTCGCCTCGTTAAAAATCTCCTAGAGAAAACCCTAATGGGACAAAACTCAAGTGAGGGAAAAAGAGTACGACTTGGGAGGCGCTTCTTATTTTATAAGTTGAACTACTTGAGGTGACTGATGTTCTAATTATTTGGAAACTGTTTTCCTCCCATTGTCTCTAGTTGGAACGGTCCCTTGTTTGCTTTGCCCATAATTTTGTGCGGGCCTTCCCAGTTTGCCTTCTCGTGGATCTCTTCTTGCTTGGGTTTTGGCTTTGAGTATGTAGTCCCCGACTTTGAGCGATTGTACCTTTTCGTTTTTGTTGTAGTAACGTTCTGCTTGCTGCTTTTGGGCGACCATTCTTATGTACGCCATGTCTCTTTCTTCGTCGATCTCATAGAGCTCTTGTCTTTTACTCTCATCATTGTTGGTGCCTCTTTCATGGGAGTACCTTAGGTTGGGCTCTCCGATCTCAACCGGTATAACTACTTATGTTCCGTAGACCATAGAATAGGGTGTCTCTCTTGTGCTCGTCTTTGGGGTGGTTATGTATGCCCATAATACTTATGGGAGTATTTCCGGCCACAGTCCCTTGGCTTCTTCAAGTTTTTTCTTCATGATGTTTAATATGGAAGTGTTGGAGGATTCTGCCTCCCCGTTTCCCGCAGGGTGATAAGGGGTTGAAATTATCCTCTTAATGTGCCACTTCACAAAGGATTCGGCGGTTTTCCTTCCCGTGAACTGGGGTCCGTTGTCGTAGCTGATCTCCTTGGGTAGGCCGAAGCGACAGATGATGTTTTTTCATATGAAGGCGAATACCTCATGTTCGTGTATTTGGGTGAATGATCCTGCTTCCACCCATTTAGAGAAATATCAGTTAAAACTAAAAGAAATCGTACATTACATCGCCCTACCGAGAGGGAGCCCACTTTGTCCATTCCCCATTTAATAAACAGTCATGGGGAGGTGATTGAGTGAAGATGTTCGCCTGCTTGGTGAATTATTGGGGCATATTACTGACACTGTTTGCATTTCTTTACAAATTCCGAGGCATCTTTTATCATGGTGGGCCAATAGTATCCTGCCTGTATGAGGTACCTAACGAGTGCTCGATCACAAGAATTAGCACCGCAATGGCCTTCATGGAATTCTGCGAGAACACGTTGGGTTTGGTTTGGACCCAAACACTTTGCCACAGGGCCTCCATACATTCTCTTGTACAAGTCATTATGAAGGAGGTTGTATATGGCTACTTGCATTCTTAGTTTTTTAACTTCCTTTTTGTTTCTTGGGAGTGTGTCGTTCTGCAAGTAAGTGATAATACAATTGTGCATGTCCTAAGTTAAACTTACATATCTTACCTCGATTTGGTGTAACGACAAGTTAAGGAGGTGGACTCTGCTTTTTTCCCTGGTTGTGATGCTTTTGGTGGCTGCGGATAATTTGGCGAGGCTATCCGCTTTGACATTGTGGGCTCACGAGATTTGGACAAGATGGAATTCATCAAAATCGGGCAGCAAATTACAGATCTTGGTTTGATATTTTTTTAACCTTTGTTCTATGATTTGGAAAGTCCCTATGACTTGTTTGACTACGAGCTGTGAATCACAACAGAGTTTCAACCACCTCGCCTCATATTTGAGCGCTAGTCTCAACCCTGCAATTAAGGCCCCATACTCGGCCTTTTTGTTAGACATATCTGTGAATCTTATAGATTGGCAAATTACTTTATCGGTAGGGACCTCGAGTTCGAGTCCTAGTCCATGTGATGACCCAAACTGTCATCTTTAAATTTAATGATTAATTATGTGATCTAAGACCTCAAAAAGTACTATTTTTGTTTCATTGCTCGACTTGCGTGCGCAGTCCGTTAAATTTTTCGCAAAGGTTTTATGTGATAGATTTAAAATATGAATTTGAGCTTTAAAACTCAACTGAGTTGACTATGGTCAACATTTTCTTTAGCAAATGGACTCGGATCAGTATTTGGACAATTCCGGTAGGTTCGTAGACTTGGGCGTATGCCCGAAATCAAATTCCGAGGTCCCTAGCCCGAGATATGGAATTTTGATGAAAAATTTAAAAGTTTAAGTTCAAATAGTGACTGGATGTCGAATTATGTGCAAACGACCCCGGAATAGAATTTTGATGATTCCAACAGCTCCGTATGGTGATTTTGGACTTAGGAGCATGATCAGAATTGTATTTGGAAGTCCGTAGTTGAATTAGGCTTGAAATGCCGAAAGTTGAATTTTTGGAAAGTTTGACCGAGGGGTTGACTTTTTGATATCGGGGTCGAAATCCGATTCTGAAAATTTTCATAGCTCCGTTAAGTCATTTATGACTTGCGTACAAAATTTGAGGTCAATCGGACTTGATTTGATAGGCTCTAGTGTTATTTGTAGAAATTTAAAGTTTCAAAGTTTATTAGGCTTGAATCTATGTGTGATTCCTATTTTTATTGTTGTTGGATGTGATTTGAAGATTCGACTAAGTTCGTACGGTGTTTTAGGACTTGTTGGTATGTTTGGTTGAGGTCCCGGGGGCCTCGGGTGTGTTTCGGATGCTCAACGGGTCATTTTTGGACTTAGAGAAGTAGCAAATTTTTTGGTTTTTGTTGCAGAAGTTTGTTCTTCGCGTTCGCGAAGAAGTTCTTGTGTTCGCGAAGGTGTGGTCAGTGGAAGCATCACAAACGCGAGGAGTATGGCGCATTCACGAAGAGTGTTTTCTGAGTATGAGGTTTTGTTCTTCGCGTTCGCGAAGGGGAGGACGCGAACGCAAAGGTATGGTCTGTGTGTGCATTGCGAACGCGTGAATGGCATCGTGTTCACGAAGGAGAGCGAGGCAGCTGGGAACCCCAGTCTTTTGATCTATGCGTTCGCGAGATATAGGATGCGCTCGCAAAGGTTTGAATTGCAAAGCTTCGCGTTCGTGAAGCGTTGGTCTCGTTCGCGAAGAGGAAAGTTGGGCAGCACATTTTTGTGCTTCACGAACGCGAGGCAAGGGTCGTGTTCGTGAAGAAGAAACCACTGGGCAGAATGTTTAAGTTCAGAAAATGGGACTTCGTCCCATTTTCCATTTTTAACGATTTGGAGCTCGGATTGTGGCGATTTTTGAGAGAGTTTCAGAGAAAACGTTGGGGTAAGTATTCTTAACTCAATCTTTGTTAGATTACCCGAATCTATCACTGTTTTTAACAATTAATTGGTGATTTAAGTTGGAAAAATTCGAAAACCCTCTTGGATAGATTTGAGGATTTGAGGGACGAACTGTTATTGAAATTTAGTCATTTTGGTATGGTTAGGCTCGTGGTTTAATGGGCGTTCATATTTCGTAACTTTCGTCGGATTCCGAGACATGGGCCCCATAGGCCATATTTTAGTTAATTTCAGATTTTTATTGAAAAATGTAGTATTTTCTTATAGAATTAATTCTATAATTTTGTTGACTGCATCGAATTAATTATGACTAGATACGAGTCGACAAGAATCGGAAAATCGAGGAAAAAGCATATTACTTGGTTAAATTGGAGCAAGTCGAGGTAAGTGACTTGTCTAACCTTGTGTGGGAGAAATTCCCTTAGGATTGGATTAATTGTAATGTGATGAAAGTCGTGTACACGAGGTGACGAGTGTGTACACGGACTAAATGTGTAGGATTACGTGCTCAAATTATGAAGATCATTGTTGCATATTAATTAAATTATTAAATCTTATTATATTCTCCACTATTGATTTGATTTGTATACCTTAAAATTTCTTGACCTTTTCCTGCTAATTGTTTTACCTGTTTAATTGAAACTTGATTTCTTTTATACTATGCATTATTGAAGGTTGATTTTCTTTACATTAAGTATTATTAATATGAAGTATTTGACATTTCTAAATTTGATATCGAAGCACTGTATTAAAGATTTTGAAATATTATTTTCCTAAATATTTTCGTAAGATTTTTGGTACTCATTTTGATGGAGCCGTTACCTCTTTATTGTGGAAAAATATTATGGTTGGATTATTTTGGCATGAGCCGTGAGCTCTTTATTATTGAAAAATATTGTTGTTGATTTATTTTTGGAAAATTAAAATATTGGGCACTTGAAGTGCAAATTGTGATATATTGTGATATTGATACGCATGCGGTGGTATAAGGCCTGAGTATAGAAACGCATGCGGTGAGATAAGGGTGGCTTGATACGCGTGGCTAGTAGGGGTGACTACTAGAAGTCATGCGGTGTGATAAGGGTAGCTAAAACGCGGGATGTTATTTCGGAAAAAATATTTTTTTTATAAATTGTGAAGGCTCCCGCGGTGATATAAGAAAATGAGATATTGTGAATTTATTTATGATTTGGAATTACGAGGCGGTACCTCGGTAGTGCCCTTGTTGATATTAATTTATGGCCATAGTTGCCTTCGATTAATTGTTGTGATTTTCATAAAGCTGAAAGGAAATTCTGTTTTGATTCCACGAGATATTATTTGCAATTATTTGGTGTCATTAAATATGGCATACTATTTGATTCATTTCCATAGTCATTTTATCTTATTAAATTGTTTAAACATTTTTTCATGCCATTATCTATTCTCCATGTACATATTACCAGTCTAGACGTCTGTGAAGTTACTTGCGCACGGAGACTTCGAGGTATATCTGCCAGCGTCCGCAGACTCCGGAGTCCCTTCTATCATTTTATGTTGCTTCCTTATTTTCTTTAGACCTTGATACATATAAATATTGAGAATAAATTTTAGAAGTTTGTGACTTATTTCTACCGGATTTTGGGAGTTGTAATTATTTGAATTGTAGTTTATTTATTTCAGATATTTATGGTTATTCTGCATTGATAGGCTTACCTAGTCTTAGAGACTAGGTGCCATCACGACCTCCTACGGAGGGAATTTGGGGTCGTGACAAGTTGGTATTAGGGCACTAGGTTCATAGGTATTATGAGTCACAAGCAGGTTTGGTAGAGTCTTGCGGATCGGTACAGAGACGTCTGTACTTATCTTTGAGAGGCTATGGAACTGTCAGGAACTATTCACTTCTTTGATTCCTTATCGTATGCCTTTGTTGATTTCAAGGTTCTAAACAATTGTCTTTTTATTCTCTCACAGATGGTGAGGACACGCACAACTGGATCTAATGATTACACACTCGTGCCCTCTATTGGAGCCGCAAGAGGATGGAGTCGGGGCAGAGGCCGAGGAAGACCACGTGGTGCTGCCAGAGCACCTGTGCGAGCTGCTGCACTAGAGCCACCAGTAGCTCCGGTTGGAGAGCAGGCACTTGAGAATCCTGTTACTACTCCTGCACTTCAGGAGATGCTTGCCCAGTTGTTTAGCATGTTTGGCACTCTAGCTCAGGCAAGGTTAATTCCAGTTGCTCCTGCCACATCTCAAGCCGGGGGAGGAGCACAAACTCCCTCCACCCGTACTCCAAAACCACGGGCCCAAGTTAACCATGACCTAGAGGTTATACTAGTGTAGCCAGTTGTCCCAGTTCGGCCTGAGATTAGGACAGCAGTTTCAGAGGGAGAGCAGCTCAGGCTCGAGAGGTATAAGAAGTACCACCCTCCCACTTTCAGCAGTCGAGCTTCAGAGGATGCTCAGGGTTTTCTGGAGGAATGTCATCGGATCCTTCGTACTACGGGGATTGTGGATTCCAGTTGGGTTTCTTTCACGATATTTTAGTTCATAGAACCAGCCTACCATTGGTGGTGGGCATATGAGTTGGATAGTCCGGCTGAGGCAGCTTCACTTACTTGGACTCAATTTTCAGATATATTCTTGAGGGAGTATGTTCCTCAGAGTCTTAGGGATGTTTGGCGCACAGAGTTTGAGCAGCTGTGTCAGTGTTCTTTTACCGTGTCAGAATATGCGGTCCGATTCAGTGATTTGGCTAGGCATGCACCAACCTTAGTTTCCACTGTTCGAGAGCGGGTTCGCAGATTTATTGAGGGTCTTCACCCTAGTATCAGATACAGTATGGCCCAAGAGTTAGAGATGGACATCACATATCAATAGGTGGTGTCAATTGCTAGGATATTGGAAGGTATGCGGACTCGCGAGAGGGAAGCGAGGGAAACTAAGAGACCCCGAGATTCTGGCATATATAATAATTCTCGTGCCCTAGTTGTAGCCCGATATGGTCGAGGTTATGTGAGCCATCCTATTCATTCAGCACTTCCAGCTTCCAGTGGTATTCCGACTACTCCTAGACCTCAGGTTTCATATTATGCACCACTAGTGTCTTCTGTACCTCCTGTACGGGGTGCTATCAATGGGCAGTCTAGTTGATCAGGCCCAAGCCAGTCCCAGCAACCACGTCCTCCGAGGGCTTGTTTTGAGTGTGGTGACAATCATCATATTTTGAGAGATTGTCCCAGATTTAGGAGGGGTGCACCTCCACATATTTCTCAGGCCCCACCTATTCCACATGGTGCTCCAGCTTCTCAAGCCATGATTACTACACAAATTGCCACTCCACCTGCACAGCCAGCTAGAGGTGGAGTTCGAGAAGGTAGAGGTCGCCCTAGAAGGGGAGGCCAGGCCAGATATTATGCCCTTCCTGATAGGACAGATGCCGTTGCATCCGATTCTGTTATCACAAGTATTATTCCGGTCTGCCATAGAGATGTGTTAGTCTTATTTGATCCAGGCTCCACTTATTCTTACGTGTCATCTTATTTTGCCCCGTATTTGGGCGTATCATGTGATTATTTGAGTTATTTTGTTTATGTATCTACACCCGTGGGTGAATCTATTATTGTGGACCGTGTGTATCAGTCATGTTTAATTGGTCAGTGGTTTTGAGACCAGAGCTGATTTATTATTCCTTAGTTTGGTGGATTTCGATATTATTTTGGGCATGGACTGGTTGTCGCCCTATCACGCTATTCTTGATTGTTACCCCAAGATGGTGACATTGGCTATGCCAGGTCTACCGCGGCTAGAGTGGAGAGGTACCTCGGATCATGTTCATAGCAGGGTTGTTTCATTTCTTAAAGCTCAACGAATGGTTGAGAAGGGGTGTGATGCATATCTGGCCTATGTGAAAGATGATAGTGTTAATACTCCTACTGTAGAGTCAGTTCATGTAGTAAGGGATTTCTTTATGTATTTCCAGCAGATCTTCCGGGTATGCCGCCCAACAAGGATATTGATTTTGGTATTGATTTATTACCGGGTACTCAGCACATTTCTATTCCACCATATCGCATGGCCCCAGCAGAGTTGAAAGAATTAAAAGAACAATTACAGAAATTGCTTGATAAGGGTTTCATTCGGCCTAGTGTATCTCCTTGGGGTGCTCTTGTCTTATTTGTAAAGAAGAAGGATGGTTCTATGCGGATGTGTATTGATTACCGCTAGTTGAACAAGGTTACAGTGAAGAACAGGTATCCATTGCCACTTATTGATGACCTATTTGATCAGCTTCAGGGTGCTAGGGTATTCTCAAAAATTGACTTGCGTTTAGGCTATCATCAGTTGAAGATTCGAGATCCAGATATCCCAAAGGCTTCTTTCAGGACTTGGTACGGTCATTACGAGTTCCTTGTGATGTCTTTTGGGCTGACCAATGCCCCAGCAGCATTTATGTATTTAATGAATAGTGTATTCCATCCCTATCTTGATTCCTTCGTCATTGTGTTTATTGACGACATTCTAGTGTATTCCCGGAGTCGGGAGGATCATGAACAGTACCTGAGGACTGTGCTTCAGATTTTGAGAGAAAAGAAGTTATATGCAAAATTTTCAAAGTGTGAATTCTGGCTTGATTCAGTGGGATTTTTAGGGTCATATAGTTTCGTTCGAGGGGGTCAAGGTAGATCCAAAGAAGATTAAAGCAGTGCAGAGTTTGTCCAAACCGTCCTCAATTACAGAAAGCCGGAGTTTCCCGGGTTTGACTGGGTATTATTGCTGATTTTTAAAGGGTTTTTCTTCTATTGCTGCATCTATGACCAAATTGACCTAGAAGGGTGCTCCATTCAGGTGGATCGAGGAATGTGAGGAGAGCTTCCAAAAGCTTAAGACAGCTTTAACTACAGCCCCAGTATTGGTATTACCTACAGGTACAGGATCTTATATTGTGTATTGTGATGCGTCGCGTATTTGTCTCGGCGCATTGTTGATGCAAGACGGTAGGGTGATTGCCTACGTGTATAGACAGTTAAAGGTGCATGAGAAGAATTATCCTGTAAATGACCTAGAGTTAGCAGCTATTCTTCATGCCTTAAAATTTTGGCGGCATTATTTGTACGGTGTCCATTATGAAATCTACACCGATCACCGGAGTCTACAACATCTGTTTAAATAGAAGGATCTTAATTTGCGGCATCGGAGATGGTTCGAGTTGCTTAAGGATTATGATATCACCATTCTCTATCATCCTGGGAAGGCCAATGTGGTGGCCGATGCCTTGAGTCGTAAGGCGGAGAGTTTGGGCAGCTTAGCATATTTACCAGCAGCAGAGAGGCCTTTAGCCTTGGATGTTCAGGCCTTGGCCAATCAGTTTGTTAGATTAGATGTTTCCGAGTCGAGTCGAGTATTGGCTTGCGTGGTTTCTCAGTCTTCTCTTTATGATCGTATTAGGGAATGTCAGTATGATGACCCCCATCTGCTTGTCCTTAAGGATACAGTTCAACAGGGTGATGCTAAGGAAGTCACTATTGGAGATGATGATGTATTACAGATGCAGGGCAGGCTATGTGTGCTTAATGTGGATGGCTTGTGTGAGTTGATTCTCTAGAAGGCTCACAGTTCGCGGTACTCCATTCATCCAGGTGCTGCGAAGATGTATCAAGACTTGAGACAACACTATTGGTGGAGGTGGATGAAGAAAGACATAGTGGGGTATCTATCTTTGTGTCTAAATTGTCAACAGGTAAAATATGAGAATCAATAACCGGGTGGATTACTTCAGAAGTTAGAGATTCCAGAATGGAAATGGGAGAGGATCACTATGGATTTCATTGTTGGGCTCCCACGGACTCAGCGGAAGTTCGACGCAGTTTGGGTGATTGGAGATAGGCTGACCAAATCAGCTCATTTCATTCTTGTGATTACTACTTACTCTTCAGAGCAGCTGGCTCAACTATATATTCGCGAGATTGTCAGACTTCACGGTGTACCGGTATCTATCATCTCTGACCGGGGTACACAGTTTACCTCATAATTTTGGAGGGCAGTACAGCATCAGTTGGGTACTCGGGTAGAGTTGGGTACTCGGGTAGATTTGAGTACAACATTTCACCCTCATACGGACGGGTAGCCCGAACGCACTATTCAAATACTTGAGGATATGCTTCGTGCGTGTGTGATAGATTTTGGGGGTACTTGGGAACAGTTCTTACCACTTGCGGAGTTTGCTTACAACAACAGTTACTAGTCAAGAATTCAGATGGCTCCGTATGAGGCTTTGTATGGTAGGCGGTGCCGGTCTCCAATAGGTTGGTTTAAATCGGGTGAGGCTAGACTATTGGGTACAGACTTAGTTCAGGATGCCTTGGAAAAGGTTAAGTTGATTCAGGATCGACTTCGTACAGCCCAATCTAGACAGAAGCATTATGCGGATCGGAAGGTTCGTGATGTTGCATTCATGGTTGGTGAGCGGGTATTACTCTGGGTTTCACCTATGAAGGGTGTGATGAGGTTCGGGAAGAAGGGCAAGTTGAGCCCTAGGTATATTGGGCCTTTTGAGATTCTTGAAAGAGTTGGAGAGGTGGCTTACATACTTGCGCTACCACCTAGTCTCTCGGTGGTTCATCCAGTATTCCATGTTTCTATACTTCGAAAATATCACGGCGATCCGTCTCATATGTTAGACATCAGTTCGGTTCAGTTGGACAAGGATCTATCTTCTATTGAGGAACCAGTGGCTATTTTAGATAGGCAGGCTAGAAAGTTGAGGTCAAAGAACATTGCTTCCGTTAAGGTTCAGTGGAGGGGTCATCTGGTCGAGGACGAACATTTGTTTTAGAGATGGAGAATGTGATGACCCAAAATATCATCTTTAAATTTAATGATTAATTCTATGATCTAAGACCTCAAAAAGCACTATTGTTTTTCATTACTCGACTTGCGTGCGCAGTCCGTTAAATTTTCCAGAAAGTTTTTATGTGAAAAATAGATTTAAAATATGAATTTGAGCTTTAAAACTCAACTGAGTTGACTATGGTCAACATTCTTTTTAGAAAATGGACTCGGATCAGTATTTGGGCAGTTCCGGTAGGTCCGTATCATGAATTGGGACTTGGGCATATGCCCATAATCAAATTCCGAGGTCCCTGGCCCGAGATATGGAATTTTGATGAAAAATTTAAAAGTTTAAGTTCAAATAGTGACTGGATGTCGAATTATGTGCAAACGACCACGAAATAGAATTTTGATGATTCCAATAGCTCCGTTATGTCATTTATGAATTGCATACGAAATTTGAGGTCAATTGGACTTGATTTGATAGGTTCCGATGTTGTATGTAGAAATTAAAAGTTTCAAAGTTCATAAGGCTTGAATCTATGTGTGATTAGTGTTTTTAGTGTTGTTGGATGTGATTTAAAGATTCGACTAAGTTCGTACGGTGTTTTAGGACTAGTTGGTATGTTTGGTTGAGGTCCCGTGGGCCTCAGGTGTGTTTCGGATGCCCAACGGGTCATTTTTGGACTTAGAGAAGTAGCAGATTTTCTGGTTTTTGTTGTAGAAGTTTGTTCTTCGTGTTCGCGAAGGTGTGGTCAGTGGAAGCATCGCAAACGCAAGGAGTATGACACGTTCACGAAGAGTGTTTCTGAGTATGAGGTTTTTGTTCTTCACGTTCGCGAAGGGGAGGACGTGAACGCGAAGGTATGGTCTGTGTGTGCATCACGAACGCGTGAGTGGCGTCTCGTTCGCGAAGGAGAGTGAGGCAGCTGGGAACCCCAGTCTTTTGTTCTACGTGTTCGCGAGATAAGGGATTCGTTCGCGAAGGTTTGAGTTGCAAAGCTTCGCGTTCGCGAAGAGGAAAGTTGGGCAACATATTTTTGTGCTTCGCGAACGAAAGGCAAGGGTCGCGTTCACGAAGAAGAAACTACTGGACAGATTGTTTAAGTTCAGTTCGTCCCATTTTCCATTTTTAACGATTTGGAGCTCGGATTGCTGCGCATTTTGAGAGATTTTCAGAGAAAACGTTGGGGTAAGTGTTCTTAACTCAATCTTTGTTAGATTACCCAAATCTATCACTGTTTTTAACAATTAATTGGTGATTTAAGTTGGAAAAATTTGAAAACCCTCTTGGATAGATTTGAGTATTTGAGGGTCGAACTGTTATTGAAAATTAGTCATTTTGGTATGGTTAGGCTCATGGTTGAATGGGCGTTCATATTTCGTAACTTTCGTCGGATTCCGAGACGTGGTCCCCACAGGCCAATTTTGAGTTAATTTCGGATTATTATTGAAAAATGTAGTATTTTCTTATAGAATTAATTCTATAATTTTTGTTTAAAGTATCGAATTAATTATGACTAGATACGAGTCGATCAGAATCGAAAAATCGAGGAAAAAGCATATTACTTGGTTAAATTGGAGCAAGTCGAGGTAAGTGACTTGTCTAACCTTGTGTGAGGGAAATTTCCCTAGGATTGGTATTAATTGTAATGTGATGAAAGTCGTGTAAACGAGGTGACGAGTGTGTACACGGACTAAATGTATAGGATTATGTGCTCAAATTATGAAGATCACTGTTGCATATTAATTAAATTATTAAATCTTGTTATATTCTCCATTATTTATTTGATTTGTATACCTTAAAATTTCTTGACCTTTTCCTGCTAATTGTTTTACCTGTTTAATTGAAACTTGATTTATTTTATACTATGCATTATTTTAAGGTTGATTTTCTTTACATTAAGTATTATTAATATGAAGTATTTGACATTTCTAAATTTGTTATCGAAGCACCGTATTAAAGATTTTGAAATATTATTTTCCTGAATATTTTCGTTAGATTTTTGGTACTCATTGTGATGGAGCCGTGAGCTCTTTATTGTGGAAAACTGTTATGGTTGGATTATTTTGGCATGATCAGTGATATTATTGAAAAATATTGTTGTTGATTTATTTTTGAAAAATTGAAATATTGGGCACTTGAGGTAAAAATCGTGATATATTGTGATATTGATACGCATGCGGTGGTATAAGGCCTGGGTATGGAAACGCATGCGGTGAGATAAGGGTAGCTTGATATGCATGGCTAGTAGGGGTGACTACTAGAAGTCATGCGATGTGATAAAGGTGGCTAAAACGCGGGATGCTATTTCGGAAAAATATTTTTTTTATAAATTGTGAAGGCTCCCGCGGTGATATAAGGAAATGAGATATTGTGAATTTATTTATGATTTGCGACTACGAGGCGGTACCTCGGTAGTGCCCTTGTTGATATTGATTTAAGGCCATAGTTGCCTTCGATTAATTGTTGTGATTTTCATAAAGCTGATAGGAAATTCTATTTTGATTCCACGAGATATTATTTGCAATTATTTGGTATCATTAAATGTGACATACTATTTGATTCATTTCCATAGTCATTTTATCTTATTAAATTGTTTAAACATTTTTTCATGTCATTATCTATTCTCCAGTAGGGCCTGACCTGACCTCGTCACTACTCTACTGAGGTTAGGCTTGGCACTTACTGGGTATCGTTGTGGTGTACTCATACTACGCTTCTGCATATCCTTTTTGTGCAGATCCAGGTACATCTTACTAGTCTAGACGTCAGTGAAGTTACATGTGCACATAGACTTCGGGATATATATGCCAGTGTCCGCAGACTCCGGAGTCCCCTTCTATCATTTTATGTTGCTTCCTTATTTTCTTTAGACCTTGATACATAGAAATATTGAGAATAAACTTTAGAAGCTTGTGACTTATTTCTACTGGGTTTTGGGAGTTGTAATTATTTGAATTGTAGTTTATTTATTTTAGATATTTATGATTATTCCGCATTGATAGGCTTATCTAGTCTTAGAGACTAGGTGTCATCACGACCTCCTACGGAGGGAATTTGGGGTCGCGACAGTCCAGATCCAAAAGCATTGGATGCGCCATCGGTCTAAAGGACCTAGAGGTCTTGTGTTTGGAGAGAATCTTAAGCAGCTTCCTTCTCGACTTCAGGCATTACTTTTACACTGAAGTCTATCACGAAGTCGGCGAGAACCTGCGACTTTATCGTTGTTTGAGGATGGTATGTGATATCGTGCTCATTTATCTCGATGGCCCATTTGGCCAACCTCCTTGATAGATCGGGTTTATGTAAAATGCTTCTTAAAGGAAAAGAAGTAATGACCGAGATAGGGTGGCACTGGAAATAAGGTCTAAGCTTTTGCGAAGCTACGACTACTGCCAGGGCCAGTTTCTTAAGGTGTGGATACCTCATTTCAGCATCGACGAGTGTTTTGCTAATGTAATATATAGAAGATTGTGTACCTTTATTTTCTCGAACCAGGACCGCACTTACTGCTACTTCAGAGACGGTGAAGTAGACGAGGAGGTGTTCCCCTAGTTCAGTCTTCGAGAGTAGAGGCAATGGTGAAGGATACACCTTTATTTCTCGCAGATCTTGTACGCAGTCGGACGTCCACTCAAGGCCGTCATTCTTTTTGAGTACGCCCATAAATCTGTGCCATCTGTCGGACAACCATGATATAAATCCCGATAGGGCGGCGATTCGACCAGTCAACCTTCCGACCTACTTCTTAGTAGTTAGTTATTCAAATATCCCGTTGATAGCCTTAATTTGGTATGGGTTGACTTCGATCCCTCTTTGTGACAATAATAAACCCAAAACATTTCCCGAGGCTACGCCAAATGCGCATTTCTATGGGTTTAGTTTCATCCTGTACCGTCTCAATTTATCGAAAGCTTCCCTCAAGTGGTCGATATGGTCCTCTTCCCTCACGGATTTGACCAGTATGTCATCGATGTATACATCCATGATTTTACCGAGTTGGTCTTTGAACATTCTTGTGACCAATCTCCGATATGTGGCTCATGCGCTCTTCAACCCGAACGGCATGACCCTATATCAATATATTCCTCGATGGGTGATGAACATGTTTTTCTCCTAGTCCTTTTTTTCCATAAGTATCTGATTATAGCTCGAGTATGCATCCAGGAAACTTGGCAGCTCGTGCCCGGCCGTTGCGTCGATGAGTTGGTCAATATGTGGCAATGACAATGAATCCTTCGGGCATGCTTTGTTCAAGTCTATGAAATCTACACATATCCTTCATTTCCCATTTTTCTTTTTGACCATCACCACATTGACTATCTAATTGGGGTATTTCGACTTCCTGATGGAGCCATTTTATAATAACATTTCTACCTCCTCGTGGACGACATCATTGATGATGAGATTGAACTTTCGTCTGACCTACCTTACAGGAGATAGAATGGGTCGACGTCCAATTTGTGTGTGGCGATCTCCTTGGGGATGCCCGACATATCTACATGGCTGAAGGAAAATCTACGTTAGTTATTAGAAATTGGATAAATTTACTTGGTTCTCGGAGTTTGCAGCCGATGTAGGCCTTTTTGTTAGATCGCTAGGATCTAATTGAACGGGGTCGAGGTCCTCTATAGTTGAGTCCGCGGCTTCGACCGTTTCGGGGTTCATAATGACGTCCCTGGTCTCTTCTTGTGTCACGACCCAAAATTTTCTCACGGATGGGACCGTGATGGCACCTAACATTTTACTTGCTAGGCAAGCCAACGTTAGAGAATCATTTACCAACTTCTTATTTCCATTCAATAATTAACATTAATTAACTATAATGAAATATAACAAGTGCGAAATTTCATAAATCTGTATTAACTACTATCACTCGGATCTTGAGTCATAATTCACGAGCATTCTAGGATTTACTACAAGTAATAGTCTGAAAGAAATACAACTGTCTAAATGAAAGAAAACAGTAGGACATAAAAAGATAGACGGGGACTTCAAGGTCTGTGAATGCCGACAGATTTACCTTGACTCTCCGGACAGCGGACCAATAGCAAATCTCGATCAACTTGAGCCGGTATCACTAGAAAATTCCGTAAACATGATAAGAACGATAATTTGAACAACACTTGTATAACACGTAGCAATTTGGCATAGGAATGAGACAATGTCAGAAAAAAAACAGAGAAAAAAGGAAAAACAGGTAAATTGGCGGCGCATAGGTACTTTTCACCTCACATATACGCCGCTCACATGAATTTCACTTAGCAAATAATCTAAGGTTCCTAATTCCCTCAAGTCAGGGTTAGACACAACACTTACCTCGCTCCGAAGGCCACTTAATTCTCAATCACAGCTTTTCCTTTGAAATTCACCTCCAAACCACTCGTATCTATTCAAAACTGACTCAATAATATCAAATATTGCTAAAGGAATCAATTATATTGCATAAATTAAATTTTCCAATTTTTCCTCCAAAAGTCGAAAAATCGACCACGGGCCCGTTTGGTCAAAACCCGAGGTTCAGATCAAAATCTTTGTACCCATTCACCCCCGAGCCCGAATATGTAATTAGTTTTGGAATCCGACCTCAAATTGAGGTCTAAATCCCTAAATTTCCGAAATCCCTATTTTCTACCCTAACTCCTAATTCTACCATGAAAACCCTAGATTTTATGTTGAACATTCAAGAAATGTAATGGGTAATTGAAATAAAATGGTTTAGAATCACTTACCAACAATTTGGGGAAGAAATAATTCTTGAAAAATTGCCTCTCACCGTTTGGTTTTTGAGAAAAATGAGTTTTTGGCATGTTAAGTGTTGGGCGACAGTGTTCATCGCGTTCACGAGAGCACTATCGCGTTCGCGAAGTGTATGGCCTGCCAAGCCTTCGCGTTCGCGTAGGCTACCCTTCCCTGGTCTTCGCGTTCGCGAGACATTGCTTGCATTCGTGATGAAGAAAAGGCTGACTCCCCCTCCCCAGTGCCTAACGCTAAGTGTTCGCGAAGGGTAACGCCTCCATCGCTTTGCGTTTGCGAAGAATAAATCCTCAGATGCCTAGTTTACTCTTCGCGTTCGCGAGAGTACCTTCGCGAATGCGAAGAAGGACATGCCAGAACACAGATTTTGCAGAACAACCAGATTTTCAAAGTCCAAAACATCTCGTGGCCTATCCGAAACTCACCCCAGTCCTCGGGGCTCCAAAACAAACATGCACACAAGTCTAAAAATATCATACAGACCTGCTCGAGCGATCAAATCGCCAAAATAACACTTAGAACTCTAAAATTAGCACCAATTCAAATGAAATTCTCAAGACCACTTTAAAATCCATAACTTCTCAACTAGACGTCTGAATCACGTCATATCAACTCTGTTTCTCACCAAATTTCACAAACAAGTCTTAAATATCATAATAAAACTGTACCGGGCTCCAGAACCAAAATACGGACCCGATACTAACAATGTCAAATATCTATAAATTCTTAAAAACAAATAATTTCCAAACTTTTTATTTTCATCAAAAATTCATATCTTGATCTAGGGACCTCCGAAATCGATTCTGGGCATACACCCAGGTCCCATAATTTGATACGGACCTATCGAGACCGTCAAAGCACGGATCCGGGCCCGTTTACCAAAATTGTTGATCGAACTCAACTAAAATTAACTTTTAAGGAAAAAATTCCTATTTTCATTAGTTTTCAACATAAAAGCTTTTCGGAAACCTTCCCAGACTGTGCACGCAAATCGAGGAGGGTGAAAATGAGATTTTTAAGGCTTAAAAGCACAGATTTGAGTTCTAAAACATAAGATGACTTTTTTGGTCATCACATCTTGTGTTGACCTCAACCATATTGATTGCTATGCTTCTTTTTCCTTATCTTTCTTTTGTTGGGTTGAGCTATCCATGGATATACGGTAGCATTCACGGGACTTTGTTCCCCCCGTATGTTGAATATTCCCCAAGGTGTTAGGAATTTGATCACTTAGTGTGATGCAGCATGGCACTATTGTGTGCTCGAGTAAGGGTGGCAAGTGGGACGGTCCCGGGCCTAAACGGGCCAAGTGGGCCGGTCCCAAATTAAACGGGCCAAACAGTCCCAGGCTAAATGGTCTTTTTGTAGGGACCCGCCCAGGACCGGGTGTCACGACCCAAAATCCCATCACAGGCTTCGTCATTTCACCTAGTCTCTAAGACTAGGTAAGTCGATTTCCATTATATTTTGAAGCCATTTTTTTTTTAATTAAATAAATAATCAAAACTAACAGCAAAATAAATATGAATACACAACCTCCCAAGACTGGTAGTACTGAGTCACAAACTCTAACTGAATATATGGAATGGTCACGAGGACCGAATATACAATACTGTTTGATTACAAGTTAACAGTACAATGACATGAAAGGACTCCAAGGAACTGCTACGACCAAGCAGCTCTACCTTGAATCCTTACTATCACGCTTTAATTCTGCTCAAGTCTGTTATCTTCAATACCTGGCTCTGCACAAAAATGTGCAGAAGTGTAGAGTGAGCACACCACAGCGGTGCCCAGTAAGTATCAAGACTAACCTCAATGGAGTAGAGACGAGGTACAGTCAAGACACTCACTAGTCTAATACCTTGTGCAATATAGCAGTATACAATAGTACTGAAAAATAACTAGCAACGATAACAACAACTCAACCAGTGATGTCATAACAAGGCAACATAAAACAACAATGATATGCACAGTAAGACAATAAGATCACCATTTAATATCGCTCAACAATTAATAAATACAATTAGACCCAGTTAAATCAAGTTCTTCAATTTAATATCCTTCACATATAATTCTACCAATTAACTCTCTTTCAAATATAATTTTTCCTCAAATAATTATCTTTCAAATATAATTATTTCATACAATACTTTCTAAATAAAAATCCTTCCAAATAAATATTTTGAATATAATTCTTCAATTAAAAAGTCATCATGTGATACCTCATTTCATAATCATAAAAATACGGGTCTCAGCCCATTTTCATATTTTTCATAAATACGGGTCTCAGCCCATTTTTCATATCTCCACGGCAGTTCATGCCCATAATTTTATCTTTATATTTCCCTGGCATATCGTGCCCTCATTTCATATCTCAACTGCACAGACAACTCATGTGCCAAATATCATTATTATTTAATCACAGCACCTCGTGCCCACATTTCATATCACAACCACACGGACAATTCACATGCCAAATATCCTCAATGTATATAAGATCCACATGATCAATTTATTTCCACTAAAGTGAGTTTAAAAGTTTTTAAATCAAGTAATAAATCAACAAAGAATTATTTTATTTTTAAAAATTATTTGGGTGAAGAAAATAAATTTTCACTTATATCGAAGCATCAGATAAACTAGTGGTTTGGTTGTAAAACTATTTAATTTAAAACATAATAATTCCTTTTTATTTAAATCAACTCAATAATCGAAAATCAGTAAGAAAAACCAAAGATATACTTCTTCAGAATCTCGTGCTAAAAAGCCAAAGTTAACACAATGCAACTAGGAGCACAAAACATATAATAATAAAGTCAACTAGTACATCACGGAAGAAGACAAGAATTTACATATTAAATGAAATAAAATCACCCAAGGCAAGAACATGAATAACGAAATATCAACAGGGCACTTCCGAGGTACCGCCTCGTAGTCCCAAATCATAAATAAATTCACAGTGTCTCATTTACTTATATCACCGCGGGAGCCTTCACATTAAATTTTAAAGAAATTATTTTCCCGAAATAGCATCCCGCATTTTAGCCACCCTTATCACACCGCATGGCTTCTAGTAGTTTTCCTACTAGCCACGCATTTCAAGCCACCCTTATCTCACCGCATGCGTTTCAACACCCTGACCATATATCACCGCATGACTTCTAGTAGTTCCCCTACTAGCCACGCGTTTCAAGCCACCCTTATCTCACCGCATGCGTATCAATATCACAATATTTCACAAATCGCACCTCAAGTGCCCAAATATCACAACATAATACAACTTGCACCTCAAGTGCCCAAAAACCATAGCATAACATAACTTGCACCTCAAGTTCCCAAATATTACAATATTTCACAAATTGCACATCAAGTGCTCAAATCTTACAACATATCATAGATTGCACATCAGGTGCTCAAATCTTACAACATATCACAAAGTGCACATCAGGTGCTCAAATCTTACAACATATCACAAATTGCACATCAGGTGCTCAAATCTTACAACATATCACAAATTGCACATCGAGTGCCCAAATATTACAACTTGCCACATAAATCAACAATACATTATTTTCTACAATAAGGAGGCCATGGCTCGACCATAATGTGCACAAAAATCTTAACAAAATATCCAAAAGTGAACAACTCAACAAAATAATATTTCACATAAAAATCAAGGTGGAAATCACACCAAATCATCATGTAAAAACAATTTCAACAAACAAGGATCTAGGCATAACAAATAGAGGATTTAATAATTGCCAATAATTTCTAATGTAATACATAAGGGCCCCTAAGGATTTTTTATCCATGAAATTTGCACATATAAACCAAGTATGTACTCGTCACCTCGCGTACATGGTTTTCAATTACACAATTTGGCACATAAGACTTGATACCTAAGGGGTAATTCCCCCACTCGAGGTTAAGCAAGACACTTACCTCTTTGAAGTTATGCCGATATTCCAAAATCACCTTCTTACTTGAATTGACCTCCGGGTCATTCAAATCTATCCAAATTAAATATATAACTTCATTAAAATTCATCAAAAATAATTCCGGATAATAATATGTCGACTTTAAAAATTTATTCCAAAAAGTCAACAAAAGTCAACTCGGGATCCGCCTCTCGGGACCCGACATAATTTTCATGAAATTCGAACACCCATTCCGATACGAGTTCAACCATACCAATTTTATCGAATTCCAATAACAACTCGACTTCCAAATCTTAAATTTTCGTTTTTGGAAGATTTTACAAAAATCTTGATTTTTCCTCCATTAAATCCGAATTAAATGATGGATTAAAAGACATAATCATGGAAATTAATTAGAACTAGATGAGAATCACTTACCCCAAACACGCACGCAAGAATCTATCCAAAAATTGCCTTCTACCGAGCTCCAAATTTAATTTTGAGTTATGAACTCAAACCCCCATTTTTGGGACTTTTAATTCTTGCCAGATAGGCCTTCTTCGCGTTCGCGACCATTGCATCGCGTTCGCAAAGGCCAAAACCCAACTGCCTCAAATCCTTCATCGCGTTCGTGACCTCCTCGTCGCATTCGCGAAGTCCTCGTCGCGTTCGCGAAGTCCTCGTCGCATTCACGATAACCAGCTGACCAACTCCTTCGCGTTGTCTGGGCCGCGTTCGCAAAGGCTTGCCTTGCTCCTTCTTCGAGTTCGCATTCACAAAGAACAAATCATCAGCCCCTCGAATTCCTCTTCGCGAACGCGAGACTCTCTTCGCGTTCGCGAAGAAGGAAACCAGACTTCAGCAACAATAGTCCAAATAACACTAATTTGGTCTGAAACCGCCCCGAAACACACCCAAGCCCCTCGGGACCCCATCCAATCATACCAACCTGTCCCATCACATAACACGGACCTGCTCGAAGCCTCAAATCACATCAAACAATTTTAAAATCATGAATCGCACCCTAATTTAACCTTAATGAATTTTGAAACTTCAACTTCTACCATCGATGCCGAAACCTATCAAATCACGTCTGATTGACCTCAAATTTTGTACACAAATCACATTCAACATTACGGACATACACCCACTTTCGGAATCGAATTCCGACCCCGATATCAAAAAGTCAACCCCCCAGTTAAACTTCCCAAAAATTTAACTTTCGGCATTTCAAGCTTAATTCCACTACGGACCTCCAAATAATTTTTCGGACACGCTCCTAAGTCCAAAATCACCATACAGAGCTATTGACATCATCAAAATTCTATTCTGGAGTCTTTTGCTTAGAAGTCAACTCTCTGGTCAACTCTTTCTATATAAGCTTCAAATTAAGGATTGTTCTTTTAATTTAATTCTGAATCTTTAGTAAATCAAACTCGACCACACCCGTGGGTCATAATACATATTGCGAAGCTGCTCAAGACCTTAAATCACTGAACGGGGTATAAATTCTTAAAACGACAAGTCGGGTCGTTACACCGGGACCGTTTGTTCCCGGGCTAAACGATCCCGGCCTGTTGGCTAAATGGGCTAAGTGGGCCCAACAGATTTTAAAAAAAAAAAATTAAATAGATATTAGAGACAAGAGGATGTTAAAAAAAAAATATGCTAATGCTTTATAAATTTTATTATAGAATTGTGACCTAAATTTTATTTAACATCCTAAATTTTAATATTCAATATTTAATATCGAATATAACTTATATATATACACTATACTATACTATACTATATATATATACCAAGTGTGTAGTATACAAGCTATATAAGATGTACGTATAGTATAATATAGAATATATATATATATATATATATATATATATATAAGATGTACATATATTATAGTATAGTATATATATATATAAGCTATATTCGATAAGCTATATATACATCTTATATAGCTTATATAAGATGTATATATAGTATAGTATAGTATATATACTAAATGTATAATATATAAGCTCTCTCTATATATATATATATATATATATATATATATATATATATATATATATATATATATATAGAGAGAGAGAGAGAGAGAGAGAGAGCTTATATATTATACACTTAGTAATAATAAAACAAGCAATAGTAGCAATTATAGAAGAAAATTAGAGAGAGATTGTGATAGATTAATAATTTTGTAAGAAAAATGAAAGAATGAAGGGGTATTTATAGTTGAAAATAGGGAAAAAATATAATTATAAAAAGATTAGGGTTAAAACCAAGTTGGGGGGCTTAAATGACTTTTTTATAAATAGTCAATGGCTATTTTTGACAGCCAAGCTACTATATTTATTTTTTTAAATATAGCCGTTGGTTTGGCCCGCTAAGGGACAGGTCCGATCGCTTGCGGGCCAAATGGTCACGGGCCTGGCGGACCCAAAGCATAGGACTGGCCCACAAGACCGGCCCAGTCCCACTAAAACCGGGCCTAACGTTTAGCCCGTTTAGCCCGTTTGGCCCGCGGTCCCGGGCCTGAACCGGCACACTTGTCAGCCTTATCCTCGAGTCTCATCTGAACGAGGACTCGTGGATGGATAATGCATGCTCTGCTCCCATCATCCACCATGATACGTTTAACATCATTATCCAAAATTTGTAAAGTAATGAGAAGAGCATAGTTGTGAGGGAAAGTCAAATCGTTGTCATCTGACTCGTCGAAGATGTTATGCTCCGCAGTAATTTATTACGACGATGTTACGTCCTGTAGTATTGTACGTTGAATTTGTTGTAAGATAATTGACATTAGTTCAAGGACGAGATTATTTTAAGATTTTAAGCATTATTCTATTTCAAACAAGTGATGGGTAAATTCATGAAGGTGAGAGGGTAAGTGAATCGAAGAAAACGAGGTTCGTCAAAGTTTGACATTTTGGGATAAAATACGGTCTAAGCTATAATACCTGATAATTATGGACTAGTGCCATACAAGGCACCACATGACCGTGATAGTAAGGTATACAAAGTGTGTTAAAAGTGAGTAGTATTTTAAGTAATTTTAGATAATTCCTAATTATGTGAGTAAATGGTTAATTATTGATTTAAGTGGATAAGTGCAAAAGTTATTTTATCCATGTGGGGCCAAGACAATTAAAGTAAAGTATGATTAATGCGTATGAAGGAGGTGGTGTCACATTTTGGGAATAAGCATGCTTGCTAAGCATTAAAGTGTGTTTAGGTGGCAAGATTTAAGGATATATGCACCAAACTTATCTCGTTTTTGTTAATGAAGGTTAATGAAGAAAGCAAAAGATGGAACGGCATTCATGGACTCCTTTCTTGTAGTAAGCAACATTACATTCATAATTAGTAATATTTTTCATGAGTTTTAAAGTGGGATGCTAAAGCTTGCAAAAGTTTATGGATGAGCTTCAACAAGTCACGGATGAAATATCTAAACAATGGAAAGCTTCAGATGTTAGCAACATAATTATAGATTAGATGTTAGCAACGGATTTTTGCTACAAAATTTCATAATGCTACAGCAACGAGAGATGTAATTCTAAGAAAGCCCGGTACAATCTTTCTCAAGAATACCATACGAATTTCTCCCTACTTCGATCCACCGTTACGTGTTTTGTCGTAATTGACGTGTATTAGAGTGATTGTCAAGAGATTCGGCTCAGGTATGTTAAGGCTATCCCTTCTTTCGTTTGGCATGATCCAAATGATATAAATAAAACGAGCAAAATACGCAACTTTCATAAATGACTCTATTCATAGAAATACTAGGGGTGTCTATATTCTTGATTCCCCATGTGAATTATTATTCTATCATCTGTTCATGGGTCTCAGAAAATACGTAGTTGATAAAGTTTATCCGAAAGGCATATTAATTTTTATGGCATTCTGAGAAATCGTATTAACGTATTTCTTATGCATTTCATGCATTTATACATGTACATTGACCCATGACCAGATAGAATTATATACGCATATATTATATGTATATGGGATATAGGAACGGGTTATAGCGTTATATACGCACCACCACCTGATCAGCTGGTATACGTTGATGATTTGCCCACGATGGACGAAATGATATGATGGGATGCCCTAAGAGGCTTGATGATGTTACGAATGCATATACCTATGAGTGGTATGACATTTATACGCATATGCATGATATTATAAAAATGAAATAATTCACCGAGCTATGCAGACTTACATGTCGAGTCTTTTACTCCATGTTTCTCTCATGTCTATTATTTACTGATTTTCATTCCTTACATACTCGGTACATTATTTGTACTGACGTCCCTTTTGCCTGGGGACGCTGTGTTTCATGCCCGTAGGTCCCGTTAGACAGGATGAGAGCCCTCCAAGTAGGCTATCAGCTCAGAGAAAGATGTTGATGCGCTCCATTTGCTCCGGAGTTGCTATTTGGTTAGTATGATTAGGACATGCATTGATTAGTATGGTGGGTCCCTGTCCCGACCTTTTTGACAATTATGTACTCTTAGAGGCTTGTAGACATATGTCATGTACGTGAAAGATTGCACGGCTTTGTCGGCCTATGTTCAGTATAATTTTGTCTTATAGGCCAGTATATCATATGTATAAGTTTGCATTCCCTCATGCTTTACTCCGATTCATTTACCTATGATAGAATGATATGAAAGATACATTATGTTGGTACTCAGTTGAGTAAGGTACTGGGTGCCGGTCGTGGCCATCATTTTGGGTCGTGACAAAAGATGATACTTTCTTCAAGTCCATCATACCGCTCGTTGGTGATAAATCTTTTGAGCTTTTGGGTGGTAGTAAGCTTGATGTTGTTGATAGAGGTGCAGGCCAGTCAGGGCAGCTTCGACGGGCCTTGACTTTCTCGACCCCTAACGAAGGTGTTCCTTCCCTTGTCGCTCAACAACTCTTTGAGGTACCCTTACTGCAACATGTTCACTACCTCTTGCCTTAAGGCGATGCAATCTTCTGTTTTGTGCCCGCGTTCCTGGTGAAATTTGTAGAAGGCGTCAAATTTTCTAGTACTTGGGTCGGACTTCATCTTTGGTGGCCATTTCACCTTTGTTTCGAGTTTTTCCAAGGTGTAGTTTCTGTAGGTGAAACAAAACAATTGTGAGCAGATAATAAGGGGGCATACCTCTCTCACTCCTGTGAGTCCCCGTCCTCAGCCTAGAAAGGCCATTATCATAGCGGAAGGGAGGAGGAGGCCCTGACGTAAGGCTGGTGTCGTTCCTTATTTGACCTTGATACTGGGTGATCTCTCCTTATGTTATCACTTTGTTCTTTCGTGGGATCGTCTTATACTGAGATGAGCCATTGAGTTGGCCCGTTGAGCTAGTCATCATATGCCCGGATATCGGCACAATAGGCATTATGGATTTCGTCCCAAGTGGTTGGAGGGTACTTCATCAATCAGCTCAGCACCTTTTTGGTTGCTTTTGAACCCAATCTTCTCAATCCGTTCTAAAAGGCTACGACTGCCATCCCTTCAGATACATTTGGCAAGGTCATCCTCACCCTATTAAATCGGGGAAGGAATTCCCTTAGTCCCTATCCTAGGGATTGTTTGATGTCAAGGATGTCGTTTACTCTTGTTTTGGATTTTTTGGCCTCGGCATGTGCCGTCACGAACTTGTCGGTCATTTCCTAGAAGGTTTATATGGAGCGGGCTGGTAGTTGTTAATACCATGTTAATACCCCTCTTGTGAGGGTTTCGCCGAATTCTTCAGCAAAATGGAGGACAAATGTTCCTTGGTGAGGTTGTTGTCCTTCACGGCGGTGATGCAATGAGTCATGTGATCTTCTGGGTCATTTGTTCTGTCATATATCCTAAGATATAGTGGCATTTTGAAGGTTTTCAGTATGGCATGTGGGGATGCTTTCTCGCTATATGGTTGCTCTACAAACCTGTATGCGTCCCTCTTCGGCAGTAACTTAGGGGCGCCCGGTATCTTGTCGACTCGTTCTTTGTGTTCTTTCATTTGATCTATGAGCATTTTGTCCTCATTCTTCATTTCTTCCATTCTATTCAAAACAGTGGCGAGGACGTCATCACTGCACTGTCAGTAACATTGCAGTTTATACCTGACATTGGAGAGTATGGCTGATCACCATATTCGTCTCCTCGTTGTGCCGTGTGGGCTCTCGCGGTTTCTATAGTCGTGCATGGAGCTTGTTTGTTGAGTACACTTACTAATGTATCAGTCAACCACGTTTCGAGAAGATTTTTCATGACAGGTGGCATCCCATGTCCTGTGTATGTGGAGTCCCATTTTCCATTTGGTTTTGTTGTGCTACAATAGGGGGAGGCGACCTCTCGCGCCTGGAGGAGGCAGTGGGGTCACATCATTGCCCAACTCTCATAGCTCTCGTTGATATGTTTCATGAAGTTGACGGGGATGTCACCCGTCACCTTAGTGCTTCTTCTTGGTTACCTGCCATGTGAATTTCTATACGTGCAGAGAAGGAGAAAATCTTTGTGGTTTGTTAGATAAGCAAATCACATAAGTTGTAGATCTAATATAAACTAAAAGAATAGCTAAGAAGCCCCCACAGACAGTGCCAAACTATTTGATCTAAAATTTTGATTTGGGCTTGGACAATTAGATTTAATAAAATAGAGTCAATCTTAGCCAATATTAATGTCCAAAAGATATATTAACTGATTTTGTAGTATTGATATATTCAATGACCCAAAAAGATGGGGATGACATTAAATAATAATAAATAGCAATAAATTTCATTTAAGTAAATAAGAATATGTGAGTCACCCGAAAAAGGTGAGATATGTGGGTATTCTTTGTGACAATGATGAATGATTGATAAGCCTTCGAATATTCAGATGTTATGGGATCAACTGGAAAATTTAGGTAGGCATCTTAAAAAGGTTTATATTGTATGTTTGCAATAAATTCAGATTCTACAGAGAGAGTCAATGTGTTTTTCTTACAAGTGAATATCTTATGTCCCCTATCATTCTGCCTCTTTCTATTTATAGGGAACATATACCTAAAATCACTAATAGTACAAGTCTAGAGAATATTCACTAGAATTTTTTTTTAGTGTCTTATTCTAAAATTAGCCGTTATTTACTCTGTCTATGATGGGTGCTCGAGCTCGATCTTGATCTCCGATGACTCCTCAACCTTGATCTTCAATAACTCATCGGTTATGCCCTTCATTTCCTAAGGGAGCGCTTCGACCTTGGGCAGGCCTTTGTCGAATTCATACCGGCGACATATGGCAGCCCATGAAAGCCCTCTTAATGCTAATTCGCTTTAAGCATATCAAAGATAATGTTTGGCCCATACATGCATATTTCTTAATCCAGTCTAAAGTTAATGTCTCAAAAAATTTAAATTTAAAATTTTATATGATGTTCCAAAGAATTATTTTGCTCCCTTTCATGGCCACAACCTATACCAATAATTTAGGGAGCGCTTTACCCCCAATATATGAAAAAAAATCAGAAATAGTCAAATTTATAACTGTTAACTGAAAAATAGCCACAATTTCTAAAGCAACCGAAATTGCGTCACTTTTTTATGTAAAGATAAAATATGAACAAAAATACCCTTAAAATTCGAAAAAAATCCAGCATAATATGCTGGAGTTCGAATATTTTACATATGAGATTCCGGCATAATGTGCTGGAATTTCATAATGAGCTGGAGTTCCAACATAATATGCTGGAATGTTATACGCATGAGCTCTATACTCAAGCATATTATGCTGGAACTTTCCGTGTGCTGGAGTTCCAACATAATATGCTGAAAGTTTATACGTGGGAGCTCCATAATCCATCATATTATGCTAAACCTTTTCGTATTTTAGCAAAATAATGATTATTTTTCAATGACTTTGCAAATGCTAGCTATTTTTAAATTATCAGTTCGTAAATTGGCTAGCCCGTGCTATTTTCACCCAAATATAGGACTTCTCGGTATGAATCAAAATTTAATTGGGCTTTAATGCGGGTATTGGACACGGAGTGGAAAACCAAAATATGGCCACAGCCCGTGAATTTTTCCTTTGCCTTTCCTAGTATTTAATTGGAGTTGTACAAGAACTTGTCGGGAATTTCTTTTGTGGTGAAAGCTTACAAGGAGTTGTAATGTTTGAATTTAATTTCCCTTCTGTAATTCAAAATCTTTTATTTTTCCAATTGTCACGACCTGAAATTCCCACCTTCGGATCGTGATGGCGCCTAACATTTCACTTGCTAGGCAAACCAACGTTAGAATAATATTAATCATTTTTAAAATAAATTTTAAATTTATTACTAACAAGGAAACAAATGCAGAAGCAAAGTTTGAAATATAGTGAAATAATCCATCAAAACAACGGTGTCTAAATACCATCCTAGAATTGGTGTCACAAGTGCACGAGCTTCTAGAATAAATACAAATAAATGTCTGAATAAAATAAAGCTGTCTGAAAATAAACACACAGTTAAAATAATGTAGACAGGGACTTCAGAACTGCGAACGCCATGCAGTTATACCTCAAGTCTCCTCTGAATAACTGAAATCCGAGCAAGTCTACGGTACGCCGCTAGGATCAACTCCAAAATCTATACAAGAAGTGCAGAATGTAGTATCAGTACAACCGACCCCATGTACTGGTAAGTGTTGAGCCTAACCTCGACCAAGTACTGACGAGGCTAAGGCGGTTCACTTACATTAACATGTATGCAGTATTAATAACAACCAAAAATAATAGAATTAAATCAGGTAACTCATTTATTATAATTGAAGCCAACGCAGCAGTCATAATCAATTATCAGTTCCATCAATTCTGTTGCAGCGTGCAACCCACTCTCACAATATTTTCACATTCAGTTCTATTGCAGCGTGCAACCCGCTCTCACAATATATTCACATTCTGTTGCGGCGTGCAACCCTCTCCTCCAATATATTCATTTTAATCAAGTTTGTTGCGGCGTGCAACCCGATCCTCCAATATGTACTTTTAATAAGACTGTTGCGGCGTGCAACCCGATCCTCCAATATTGACTTTTTAATAAGTCTGTTACGGCGTGCAACCCGATCCTCTAGTATTGACTTTTATTAGGTCTGTTGCGGCGTGCAACCCGATCCACAATATTGACTTTTAATAAGTCTGTTGCGGCGTGCAACCCGATCCTCCAATATATTCATTATAATCAACCTTGTTGCGGCGTGCAACCCGCTCCTCCAACATATTCATTTACCAATTCTTATAGAAGAAACTTTCCCAATAAATGTAACAATTAATATAAAATTATAAGACAACAAGCATACAATAATTATGATTTAATTATGAAGTAAACAATGACAAATAGCGAATTATTATGGAAATCAGGGAGCAAATAGGCAGTTTAATATTTAATATGCTAAATGTCAAATAACAATTAAGACACATAATTCAAATAGCATGTAACAATTAATGCAGGAATTCAAGAATTAACATTTGACAAAGAATAAGAGAGAACCGATTATTATAATAATTAATTTATGATTAAAAAAAATTTATGATTTTTCACGTAAGCAGGCAAACAACTAATTTGACGACGTATATACACTCGTCACCTTGCCTATACGTCGTTCATATGCAATTCACATAACAAATAATTTAAGGGTTCTATTCCCTCTAGTCAAGGTTAACCACGACACTTACCTTGTTTTGCAAATTTCAATCAATTATTCAACCACATCTTTTCCTTTTAAATTTGCCTCCGAAAGCTTCAAATCTATTCACAAACAATTCGATATATTCAATATGAATCATAGGAATTAATTCCATATGAATTTATAAATTTTCCGAATAAAAATTTAAAATTCATGAAAATATTCGATAGTGGGACCCACGTCTCAAATCTCGGAAATACTCGCGAAATCCGAACACCCGTTCCGATACGAGTTCAACCATACAAAATTTGTCCAATTCCTATATCAAATGGACCTTCAAATCTTAAATTTTTATTTTTGGAAAGTTTTACAAAAATTTCAATTTCTTCCATCTAAATCCGAAATAAATGATGTATATAGACATGGATTTGTGAAATATAATCACTTTTGGTTATAGAACACTTACCCAATCCACAGTCGTGAAAATTTCCCTAGACTCAAAACTCAAAAATGAATAAAAATGGCTAAGACCCGATTTTATGTATTCAACCCAGCATTTTCGCATATATATTTTCGCACCTACGGTCTCGCATTTGCGAAGTGGGCTGCCGGGCGAGTTTCCGCACCTGCGGACAAAAATGTCGCACCTGCGACGTCCGCTTCAGCACAAAAGGGCCGCATCTGCGATGGAAATCTCGCTTCTGCGAGCTCGCACCTGCGGTCAAAATTCCGCAGGTGCGATTACAGCAGAACCCAAAATTTTAGATTTTGCTTAAGTCCAATTCTTGTTCCGATTTCGATCCGTTTCACTCTCGGGGTACTCAGGACCCCGTTCTAATATACCAACATGTCCTGTAACATAATACGGACTGACTCGGGATCTAAAATCACCTCAAACAACACTGAAATTACAATTCACACCCCGATTCGAACTTTGAGTTTTAAACTTTCAATTTGCAAATCTCGTTAAAAAATATATTAAATGAATCCGTAATGACTTCAAATTTGGCACACAAGTCATAAATGACATAACGGAGCTGTTCAAATTTCTAGAATCAGATTTCGGCTCCGATGTCAAAAAGTCAACCGTGTGGTCAAACTTGTAATATTTAGCCTTTAAATTGCTAGTTTCGTTAAATGGTCATAACTTGAGCTAGGGACCTCCAAATTAAATTTCGGGCATACGCCCAAGCCCCAAATCACGATACGGAGCTACCGGAACTGTCAAAACACTGATCCGGGTCTGTTTCCTAAAACTTTTGACCAAAGTCAACTCACTTAAATTTTAAAGCTCTATTTCACATTTTAATTCATTCTTCACATGAAAACTTTCCAGAAAATTTCACGAACTGTGCACGCAAGTCGAGGAATGATAAATGGTGCTTTTTGAGGTCTTAGAACACAGAATTACTTATTAAATTTAAAGATGATATTTTGGGTCATCACATTCTCCACCTCTAAAACAAACGTTCATCCTCAAACGGAGTTAGAAAAACAAATACCTGAGCTGGTGAATAAGCGTGGATATTTACTCCGTATGTCTGAATCGGACTCCCAGGTAGATGCCTCTACTAGCTGACCTCTCCATTGCACCCGAACTGAAGGATAACTCTTTGACCTCAACTGTCGGACCTGCCGGGCTAGAATAGCCACCAGCTTCTCCTCGTAAGTCAAATCTTTATCCAATTGGACTGAGCTGAAATCTAACACATTGGACGGATCACCATGATATTTTCGGAGCATAGATATATGGAACACTAGATGAACCGCTGATAAACTAGGTGGTAATGCAAGCCTGTAGGCTACTTCACCCACCCTTTCAAGAATTTCAAAGGGTCTGATATACCTAGGGCTCAACTTGCCCTTCTTTTCGAACCTCATTACACCTTTCATAGGTAAAACCCGAAGCAATATTCTTTCTCCAACCATGAATGCAATATCACTAACTTTACGGTCGGCATAACTCTTTTGCCTAGACTAATTTGTGCGAAGTCGATCCTGAATAATCTTTACCTTATCCAAGGCATCTTGTACCAAATCGGTACCCAACAACCGAGCATTTCCCAGTTCAAACTAACCAACTGGCGATCGGCATCGCCTTCCGTATAATGCCTCATATGGAGCCATCTGAATGTTCGACTATTAGCTATTATTATAAGCAAACTCCGCAAGTGGCAAGAAATGATCCCAAGAATCTAAAAAGTCTATAACACAAGCGCAGCGCATATCTTCCAATATCTGAATAGTGCGCTCTGACTGTCCGTCTGTCTGTGGATGAAATGCTATACTTAACTCCACCCGCATGCCTAACTCACGCTGTACAGCCTTCTAGAAATGTGAGGTAAACTACGTACCTCGATCTGAAATAATAGACATGGGCACACCGTGAAGGCGGACAATATCACAAATGTAAATTTCAGCTAACCTCTCTAAAGAATAGGTAACTGCTACTGGAATGAAATATGCTGACTTGGTCAACCTGTCCACAATGACCCAAACTGCGTCAAATCTTCTCTGCGTCCGTGGGAGCCCAACAACAAAATCCATAGTAATACGCTCCCACTTCCACTCAGAAATTTCTAACTTCTGAAGCAAACCACCAGGTCTTTGATGCTCGTACTTAACTTGCTGACAATTCAGACACCGAGCTACATATGCAACTATATCCTTTTTCATTCTCCTCCATCAATAATGTTGCCGTAAATCTTGATACATTTTAGCGGTACCTGGATGAATAGAATACCTGGAACTGTGTGCTTATTCAATAATTAATTCACGAAGTCCATCCACATTAGGCACACAAATACGACCCTGCATTCGCAGAACCCCATCTTCCCCCACAACAACCTGTTTGGCATCACCGTGCCATACCGTGTCCTTAAGGACAAGTAAGTGAGGATCATCATACTGCCTCTCTCTGATGCGCTCATATAAAGAAGATCGAGCGACTGTGCAAGCTAGAACCCGACTGGGTTCTGAAACATCTAACCTCACGAACTGATTAGCCAAAGTCTGAACATCTGCAGCTAATGGCCTCTCACCAACCGGAATATATGCAAGACTACCCATACTCACAGTCTTTCTACTCAAAGCATCGGCTACCACATTGGCCTTTCCGGGGTGATACAAAATGATGATATCATAGTCTATCAACAACTCTATCCATCTTCTTTGCTTCAAATTAAGATCTTTTTGTTTGAACAGATATTGGAGGCTACGATGATCAGTAAATACCTCACACGAGACATCGTAGAGGTAATGCCTCCAAATCTTCAGCGCATGAACAATGGTGCCAATTCTAAGTCATAAACAGGATAATTCTTTTTGTGAACTTTCAACTGCCGCGACGCATATGCAATTACCTTGCCATCTTGCATTAATACTGCACCAAGCCCAATGTGAGATGCGTCACAATTTACCGTATACGATCCTGAACCTGTGGGTAATACCAACACTGGCGCCGTGGTCAAAGCGGTCTTGAGCTTCTGAAAGCTCAACTCACACCCGTTTGACCATTTGAATGGGACACCTTTCTGTGTCAATCTGTTCAATGGGCTTGCTATAGATGAAAACCCTTCCACGAACCGACGATAATAACCTGTTAAACCCAGGAAACTCCGAATCTCTGTAACTGAAGTAGGTCTAGGCGAATTCTGAACAGCCTCAATCTTCTTAGGATCCACCTTTATGCATTATGCCGATACAACATTCCCCAAAAAGGCAACTGAGTCTAACCAAAACTCACATTTTGAAAACTTGGCATATAAATGATTATTCTTTAAAGTGTGAAGCACACTTCGAAGAAGCTGCTCATGCTCCTCTCGACTGCTTGAGTAAATAAGGATATCATCAATGAATACCACCAAAAAAGAATCCAAATAAGGCTTGAACACCTGATTCATCAAATCCATAAATATTGTTGGAGCATTTGTCAACCCAAATGACATCACTAGGAACTCGTAATGCCCATACCAAGTCCGAAAAGCTATCTTAGGGACATCAGATGCCCTAATCTTCAACTGACTGTAACCAGATCTCAAATCAATCTTCAAAAATACCTTGGCACCCTAAAGCTGATCAAATAAGTCATCAATTCTTGGCAGCGGGTATTTGTTTTTGATAGTAGCCTTGTTCAACTTCCGATAATCTATACACATCCGCATAGAACCATCTTTCTTCTTTACAAATAATACTGGTTCACCCCAGGGCGAGACACTAGGTCTAATGAATCCCTGATCAAGCAAGTCTTGTAACTGCTCTTTCAATTCTTTCAACTCTGGCGGGGTCATACGGTATAGTGGAATATAAATGGGCTAAGTGCCCGGAGCCAAATCAATACAGAAGTCAATATCTCTGTCGGGTGGCAACGCCGGCAAATCTGCAGGAAATACTTCTGGAAATTCACGAACAACTGGTACTGAGTCCATAGAAGGAACATCTGCACTGGGATCGCGAATATAAGCCAATTAGGCTAGACACCCTTTCTCTTCCATACGCCGAGCTTTCATATAAGAAATAACCCTGCTGGCAGAATGGCAAGGAGTTCCTTTCCACTCCAACCGAGGTAACCCCGGCATAGCTAGGGTCATTGTCTTGGCATGACAGTCCAATATAGCATGATAAGGAGATAACCAATCCATACCCAATATGACATCAAAATCCACCATATCAAGAAATAGAATATCCACACTAGTCTCAAGATTACCAATAGTAACCACACATGAATGATAGACATGATCTACTACGATAGAGTCTCCCACCAGTGTAGATACACACACCGAAGCACACAGAGAATCACAAGGCACAACCAAATATGAAGCAAAATAGGAGGACACATAAGAATAAATAGATCCTGGATCAAATAGAACTGTAGCATCTCTATGACAAACTAGAATAATACCTATGATCATAGCATCAGATGACTCGGCCTCAGGCCTAGCTGGAAAGGCATAAAATCGGGGCTAGGCCCCACCATTCTGAACTGCATCTCTGGGATGGCCTCTAACTAGCTGGTCTCCACCTCTAGCGGTCTGCCCTCCACCTCTAGCTGCCTGACCCCTGCCTCTAGCTGGCTGAGCAGGCGGTGAAGCAACCAGTGCCGGTATGTTGGCACGAGAATCCTATCGAGATCTGTTACTTTCCAATCTAGGACAATACCTCCTGATATGACCAATGTTCCCACACTCATAACACCCATCCTGATATCATGGATGCTGAAGCTGAAGCTGACCCAAATAGACCGGATAACTACTTTAGTAACTCTGGAGTGGTGGTGCACTGATAAGAGCTGAATGCGCACCACCAATAAGGTGGGGGATTAAGAGTATGATTCTTGGGTGTTAGAGTATTATTTATACATACACGTACCAATAAGGTTTGTGGAAAGATTGTGGAGTTCAAATGGGTAAAGATTGAGTTGAAAATGGTAGAAATCTTCATAGACTTTAATTGAAGATTTGAGGGTCGAGTTGGTGTCAGAATTTTGTGAAATTTATATGGTTGGACTCGGGGTAAGACGGGCGTTCATATTTTGTAACTTTTTTTGGGTTCCTATATGTGGGGCCCACGGGTAATATTTGAGCTAAATTTCAGATTTTATTGGAAAAATTAGTATTTCCTTATGAAATTAATTATAATAATTGGTATTGACTGAATAGAATTAATTGTGGCTAGATAAGAGGCTTTCGGAGACCAATTCTCGTGGCAAAGGCATAGCAGAATAAAGAATTACACAGTTTGAGGTAAGTTACAGTTCTAAATTTGATCATGAGGCTATGAAACCCCGGATTATGTGTTATGTGATTGGTTTTGAGGCGACGCACATTCTAGGTGACGGGCGTGTGGGCATGCACCGTAGGAATTATTACTTGGTCAAATTCTATAGAATTATGTAGTTGAATTATCTGTTGATATACGTACATTCTCTACGTGTCAGAGAAAATTGAGTTTAGACTCGTATTAAAAATCATACTTAGACATATGCTGTTATTATTGGTACCCACTGGGGTTATTTCTGTGGTTGATTTATATGTTCAAATTATAATTTCACACTCAGTCATGTTCATTCATTTTGTATCATATCTCAGTCTCTCTTGTTCATTATTGATGCATCATATTACTGTTATTGAGCTTCTTATCATGATTTTTGTGAGCCCGAGAGACTGGAGAGGTTGATGACTGAGTGAGGCCAAGGGCCTAATTGTGAGGATATTTATGGGATCGGGTTACACATCGTAGCATGTTTTATTGATTTATGCTATGATTGGCTTGTTATAGTTCATGGGATGAAGGAGCCCCTCTGAAGTCTGTACACACCCCCAGTGAGCGCAGGTACCTACTGAGTGCCGAGTGCTGAGTGACTGTGAGGAATGAGTGATTGTGAGGAAAGAGTGATTGTGAGGTTGGAGTGAATGGGAGGACTAAGTGACTGCTACTCTGAGAGGATGCTTTGATTTCATTATTTGCTGCATTTCAGCTATCATATATCATTATTTTGAAAATTTAGGAAAACATTATTTTCTGTTTCAGTTAAATTTGATATGAAATTACTGTGGAGATGTAAATGTTGAACTTGAAAGCATGCCTACCCTTTTATGTTGGAAAATCACTATATTTGGACTTAGTTGTGAAGCTCGTCACTACTTTTAGTTTTTATTTATTATTGTTACTTACTGAATTAGTGGTACTCATACTACACCCTGCACTTCGTGTGCAGATCCAGGTAATCTCGGACACAATGGGTATTGATTCTTTGACATAGTTGATTTTCCGGAGATTCAGAGGTAGCTGATATGTTTAGCAGACCTTGTCTCTCCTTCCCTATCATTATGTTTACTGTATTTGGTCTCGGATTATTATAGATCATGTTTCCCAGACTTGTAATGTATAGATGCTCATGTACTCAGTGACACTAGCTTTTGAGAGTGTTTGTATTGGGATTTGCAAGATTTTTGATATTATATCTAAACATCATGTTTTCAAACTTAAAGGAAATTGTGGGTTATTGATGTTGCCGGCTTGCCTAGTATTGAGATAGGCGCCAGCACGACAGGTTAGGATTTTCGAGTCGTGGCAAACCACAAAATAATGAATTCTTGAAAGTTGAAACTTTATCATCTATACACATGGTAATAATTGTATAACATTGTTGTGAATATTCTTATGTATATTGGCTACTTTATAATTTTAACTGTTATTAGTATTTATAGGAGTATTTTTCCTTATTAAGTTAATAAATATTTTCATGTACTAAATACATATATGCATATAAACTCTCACATATGTTGAAGATATAATTAAGTAAATAAAAGTGTGATGACCCAAAAGGTCATCTTTAAATTTAATAATTAATTCTGGGTTCTAATACCTCGAAAAGCACTATTTATCATTTCTCAATTTGCATGCGCAGTCCGTTTAATTTTTCAGAAAATTTTTATGTGAAAAATGGATTAAAATGTGAAATAGAGCCTTAAAAATCAACTGAGTTGACTTTGATCAACATTTTGAGCAAACAGACCCGGATCAATGTTTTGATAGTTCCGGTAGGTCCGTATCGTGATTTGGGACTTGGGCGTAAGCCCGGAATTTAATTTGAAGGTCCCTAACTCAAGTTTATGACCAATTTACGGAAACTAGTAATTTAAAGGCTAAAAATTTCCAAAAGTTTGACCACGGATTTAACTTTTTGATATCGGGGTCGCAATTTGATTCCAAAAATTTGAATAGCTCAGTTATGTCATTTATGACTTGTGTGCCAAATTTGAAGTCATTCCGGATTCATTTAATATTTTTCGGCACAAGTTTTGTAAATTGAAAATTTTGAAACTCAAAAGTTCGAATCGAGGTGTGAATTGTAATTTCGATGTTATTTGATGTGATTTGAGACCCCAAGTAAGTTCGTGTTATGTTTTAGGACTTGTTGGTATATTTGGTTGAGGTCCCGAGGGCCTCGGGTGAGTTTCAGAAGGTTAATGGATCGAATTTGGACTTAGAAGGAAATCTGAAGGTTTCTGCCATCTGATGTAATCGCACCTGCGGAATTTCTATCGCAGGTGCGAGCTCGCAGAAGCGAGCCTTCCATCGCAGATACTGAATTGGGCTGGCCTGGGGTCTTCGCAGGTGCGGCCATTTTTGCACAAAAGCGCGACACCAGATGCGGTCCTAAGCAACGCAGAAGAGGAGGTTGGGCAAGTGAGGTTCGCAGAAGCGAAACTCCTTCCACAAAATCGGATGCGCAGGTACGAGCCCAGGCAACCGCAGGTGCGAAAATACCTGGGCAGTGTATAAATCGAAGAGTCTAAGATTTTTCTCATTTTTAGACATTTTAATTCTCGGATTTTGGCGATTCCAAAGGGGGTTTTCATGACTCTCAATTGGGCAAGTGTTCTTTAATCAAAAGTGCTTATATTTCATAAATCCATGTCTATATTCATCATTTATTTCGGATTTAGATGGAAGAAATTGGAATTTTTGTAAAACTTTCCATAAATAAAAAATTTAGATTTGAAGGTCCATTTGACATTGGAATTTAGTAATTTTTGTAAGGTTGGACTTATCTCGGAATATGTGTTCGGATTTCGTAAGTTTTTTGAAATTCGATACGTGGGCCCCACTGTTGATTTTGAGATGAATTTTAGATTTTAATCCAGAAAATTTGTAAATTTATATGGTATTAATTCCTACGATTTGTATTGAGTATATTGAATTGTTTATGACTAGATTTAAGGATTTCAGACACGAATTCGCAAGGCAAAGGTTTATTGGATTCTTGAATTTGGTTGCAAAGCGAGGTAAGTGTCGTGGTTAACCTTGACTTGAGGGAGTATGACTTAATTGTCTATTTGCTACATGATTTAATGCGCGGGTACAATGTATATGTGAGGTGACGAGTAATTATGCGCTGTGGTTGAGTCAAAACATGCGAGTGGAATTTGTTTATTGTAAATAATTGTCTATTTAATTAAGATATTCCTGCTTAAGTTTATTATTGATTATTTGATCATTATTCATGAAAATATTATTCATTTAATTATTGTTGAATATTTTGGAAGGTGAAGTTGGTATTGTGGAATAGAATTGATTGATAAGTGTATATCCCCACACTTAAATACTCTTCCGAATTTATATTATTATTTTCATGGTAAGAAAGAATGTAAAAGCACGAAGGGTGTTGTCATGCTATTTGTGAGTGTAAAAGCACGAAGGGTGTTGCCGTGCCATTTGTGAGTATAAGAGCACGAAGGGTGTTGTCGTGCCATTTGTGAGTGTAAAATCACGAAGGGTGATGCCGTGTCAAATGAGAGTAAAATCACGAAGGGTGGTGCCGTGCCATTTTCATATTATCATTTGCTCATTTTATTGCTGATAAATTAATTGGCTACTAAGTGACACTCCTCCTGCTGAAATTATTATATCCTTCCCCTTCGCATGTTCCCTCCCAATTTATAAATTGATATTTATTGTATTATTGTTACTTTGTATTTGTATATACTTGTACATGTGGTTTACATACATGTCTTGTCATAGCCTCGTCACTACTTCGTCGAGGTTAGGCTCGGCTCTTACTAGTATATGGGGTCGGTTGTATTGATACTGCACTCTGCACTTCTTGTGTAGATTTTGGAGTTGGTCCCAGCGACGTACTATAGATTTTCCCGGATACAACTACCAGTGGAGACTTGACGTATAACTACACAACGTTGGCAGTTCTGAAGTTCCGTTCTATATTATCTCAGTTGTGTATTATATTTCAAACAACTTGAATTTTATTCAGACGTTTATTTGTATTATTCTAGAAGCTCGTGCACTTGTGACTCCAGTTCTGGAATGGTATTTAGACATCGCTATTATTATGGATTATTCACTACATTTCAGACTTTACTTCCGCATTTGTTTCTTTGTTATTAATTAGTTTAAAATAGTTTTTAAATGGCTAATATTATTCTAACGTTGGCTTGCCTAGCAAGTGAAATATTAGGCGCCATCATAGTACCGAAGGTGGGAATTTCGGGTCGTGATAGTTGGTATTAGAGAACTAGGTAACATAGGTCTCACGAGTCACGAGCAAGATTAGTAGATTCTGAAGGATCGGTACGGAGATATTTGTACTTATCTCTCAGAGGCTATGAAGTTTAGGAACAATATCACTTCTTTCTTATTCTGTCGTACGATCTTATTCTATCATCGATGATTGAACCATTCTACTCGTATTCTCTCGCTGATGGTGAGAACAAGTAATACATCTACCGATGGACAGGGACCAAAACCCCCGGTGGCAACTATGACCAGGGTTAGAGGTCGAGGCCGAGGTCGTGCTAGAGGCCGAGGCAGAGGTAGATCTCAGCCTAGAGCTCGAGTAGCAGTACCCGTTGTAGAATCTCAGGTGGATCTTCAGGATGAGGTTCTAGTTCAGAATGTACCAGTTGGACCAGTTCAGGTTCCAGAAGGATTCATAGCTACTCTAGTGCTTCAGGACGCTCTACTCCGTTTGGTGAGTCTTATGGAGGGCGTGGCCTAGAATGATACATTTCTAGTGGCACCAGCCGTCTCATAGGCTGAGAGAGGAGCACAAACTCCCACTACTCTAGCTCTGGAGAAGATGGCAGCCTAGAATCAGGCTCTAGCAGTCCCGCCAATTGGGGTAGTTCAGCCAGTTGTTGCGGCACAGGCCGGTGATAGGCCCACCATGTCTTCTGAGGCCTTATTGAGACTGGATAAGTTTACTAAGCTATTTCTAGTTCACTTCAGTGGTACGCCTTCTGAGGACCCACATGATTATCGTGACCGCTCCCATGAGGTGTTGCAGAATATGGGTATAGTTGAGACCAATGGGATCGATTTTACTGTATTTCAGATGACGGGTTCCGCCAAGAGGTGGTGGAGATATTATACATTGACCAGACCTGTTGGATTGCTTGCATTGACCTGGGAACAGTTCTCATGGCTATTTCTAGAGAAGTTCCTCCCTATTACATTGAGAGAGTATTACCGCAGGCAATTTGAGCATCTACAGCAGGGCAGTATGACTGTTACTCAGTATGAATCCCGTTTTGTGGATTTAGCCAGTCATGCTCTCCTTTTACTACCTACTGAGGGAGATAGAGTGGGGAGGTTTATCGAGTGATTCACTCACCCTATCAGGCTTCAGATGGCCAAGGAGGCCGGAAGTAAGATTTCCTTTCAGGTGGTTGGTAATGTCACGAGGAGGATCGAGATGGTTCTTGCATAGGAGAGATAACAGAGGTCTTATAAGAGTCCTCGTCAGTTCGGTGATTTCAGTGGTGCCTCGTCTGGAGGTAGGGGTAATTTTGGTTGGGTTCATCCTCCCAGACCGTTTCATTCAGTACTTCAGGCATCTTCTGGTGCTTCAGGGAGTCACGGTCCTATTATGCCTTACTCTGGGCAGCCAACATTTAGTGCATATCCAGCTCCTATCAGTGCACCACCACTCCAGAGTCACTACAACGGTTATTCGGCCCATTTGGGTCAGCAGTCATAGAAGCCGAGGTCCTGTTATACTTGTGGTGATCCTAGGCACATTACTAGATTCTGCCCCATGTCTCAGGGCAGCATGCAACATCAGGGTTCTCATGCTATGATTCCATCACTGGTTGTTTCACCGCCTGCTCAGCCAACTAGAGGTAGGGGTAAGACAACTAGAGGTGGGGGGTCAGACCGTCAGAGGTGCAGGTCAGACCATTAGAGGTGGAGGCCAGCCAGTTAGAGGCCGTCCCAGGGATGTAATTTTTAAAGTGGTGGGGCCCAGCCCCGATTTTATGCTTTTCCAGCTAGGCCTTAGGCTGAATCATCTGATGTCGTGATTACATGTATTGTTTCAGTTTTCCATAGAGATGCTTCAGTTCTATTTGATCCAGGATCTACTTATTCCTATATGTCCTCTTATTTTGCCTCAGATCTGGTGATTCCTCGTGATTCTCTAAGTGCTCTTGTGTGTGTGTCCACTCTGGTGGGAGATTCTATCTAGGTAGATCATGTCTATCGTTCGTGTGTGGTTACTATTGTGAGTCTTGAGACTAGTGTGGATTTTCTACTTCTTGATATGGTAGATTTTGATATCATCTTAGGAATGGATTGGTTGTCACCTTATCATACTATATTGGATTGTCATGCCAAGACGGTGACCCTAGCTATGCCGGGGTTACCTCGATTAGAGTGAAAAGGAACTCTTGGCCATTCTACCAGTAGGGTTATTTCTTATATGAAGGATCGGCGTATGGTCGAGAAGGGTGTCTAGCCTATTTGGCTTATATTCGCGATCCCAGTGCGGATGTTCTTTCTATGGACTCAGTACCAGCTATTCGTGAATTTTCAGAAGTATTTCCTGCAGATTTACCGGGAATGCCACCCGACAGAGATATTGACTTTTGTATTGATTTAGCTCTGGGCACTCAGCCCATTTCTATCCCACCATACCATATGGCCCCGCCAGAGTTGAAAAAATTGAAAGAGCAGTTACAAGACTTACTTAATCATGGATTCATTAGACCTAGTGTCTCGCCCTGGGGTGCACCAGTACTATTTGTAAAGAAGAAAGATAGTTCAATGCGAATGTGTATAGATTATCGGCAGTTGAACAAGGCTACTATTAAGAACAAGTATCCACTGCCAAGAATTGATGACTTATTCGATCAACCTCAGGGTGCCAAGGTGTTTTCAAAGATCGACTTGAGGTTTGGATACCATTAGTTGAATATTAGGGCATCTGATGTCCCTAAGACAGCTTTACCGACTAGGTATGAGCATTACGAATTCCTAGTGTTGTCATTTGGGTTGACGAATGCCCCAACATCATTTATTGGTTTGATGAATCGGGTGTTAAAACCCTATTTGGATTCTTTTATGGTTGTATTCATTTATGATATCTTGATTTACTCCAGCACTCGAGAGGAGCATGAGCAGCATCTTCGGAGTGTGATTCAGACTTTGAAGAATAATCAGTTATATGCCAAATTTTTAAAATATGAATTTTGGTTAGACTCAGTTGCCTTTTTGGGGCATGCTGTATCGGCAGAAGGCATAAAAGTGGATCCTAAGAAGATTGAAGCTATTTAGATTGGCCTAGACCTAATTCAGTTACAGAGATCTGGAGTTTCCTAGGTTTGGCAGGTTATTATCGTCGATTCGTGGAGGGGTTTTCATCTATAGAAAGCCCATTGACCAGACTAACCCAGAAATGTGTCCCATTCAGATGGTCAAACGAGTGTGAGTTGAGCTTTCAGGAGCTCAAGACTATTTTGACTACGGCGCCAGTGATGGTATTACCCATAAGTTCAGGATCTTATACGGTGTATTTTGATTCATCTCACATTGTGCTTGGTGAAGAATTGATTCAAGATGGCAGTGTGATTGCATATGCGCCGCGGCAGTTGAAAGTTCATGAGAAGAATAATACTGTTCAATACTTAGAATTGGCAGCCATTGTCCACGCTTTGAAGATTTGGAGACATTACCTTTACGGTGTCTCGTGTGAGGTATTTACTAATCATCGTAGCCTGCAGTATCTATTCAGGCAAAAAGATCTCAATTTGAAGCAGAGAAGATGGTTGGAGTTGTTGAAATATTATGATATCACTATTTGGTATCACCCCGGAAAGGCCAATGTGGTGGCTGATGCTTTGAGTAGAAAGGCTGTAAGTATGGGTAGTCTTGCGTATATTCCCGTTGGTGAGAGACAGTTAGCTGCAGATGTTCTGACTTTGGCTAATCAGTTCGTGATGTTAGATATTTCAGAACCCAATCGGGTTCTAGCTTGCAGAGTCGCTCGGTCTTCTTTATATGAGCGCATTAAAGAACGACAGTATGATAATCCTCATTTACTTTCCCTTAAGGGCACGGTGCGGCAAGGTGATGCCAAACAAGTTGTTGTGGGGGAATATGGAGTTCTACGAATACATGGTCCTATTTGTGTAACTAATATGGATGGGCTTCGTGAATTAATTCTGGAAAAGGCCCACAGTTCCAGATATTCTATTCATCCAGGTGCCGTCAAAATGTATCAAGATTTGCAGAAACATTATTGGTGGAGGAAAATGAAGAAGGATATACTTGCATATGTAGCTTGGTGTCTAAATTATCAGCAGGTCAAGTATGAGCATCAAAGACCTGGTGGTTTGCTTCAGAAGTTAGAAATTCCTGAGTAGAAGTGGGAGCGTCTCACTATAGATTTTGTTGTTGGGCTTCCACGGACTCAGAGAAAATTCGACGCAGTTTGGGTCATTGTGGACAGGTTGACCAAGTCAGCACATTTCATTCCAAAGGCAGTTACCTATTCTTCAGAGCGGTTAGCTGAAATTTACATTCGTGAGATTGTCCGCCTTCACGGTGTGCCCGTGTTTATCATTTCTGATCGAGGTACACAGTTCACTTTGCATTTCTGAAGGGTTGTAAAGCATGAGTTAGGCACGCGGGTTGAGTTGAGTGCAACATTTCATCCACAGACACACGGATAGTCAGAGTGCACTATTCAATTATTGGAAGATATGTTTCTCGCTTGGGTTATAGACTTTGGAGGTTCTTGGGACCAATTCTTGCCACTTGCAGAGTTTGCTTATAATAATAGCTATCTATCGAGCATTCAGATGGATCCATATGAGGCATTATACGGAAGGCGATGTCGTTCGCTAGTTGGCTGGTTTGAACCGGGAGAGGCTCGGTTGTTGGGTGCTGATTTTGTACAGGATGCCTTGGACAAAGTCAAAGTTATTAAGGATCGACTTCCCACATCTCAATCTAGGCAAACGAGTTATGCCGATCGTAAAGTTCGTGATATTGCATTCATGGTTGGAGAAAGAATATTTTTCCGGGTTTCACCTATGAAAGGTGTAATGAGGTTCGGAAAGAAGGGCAAGTTGAGCCCTAGGTATATTGGACCCTTCGAAATTCTTGAAAGGGTGGGTGAAGTAGCCTACATGCTTGCACTACCACCTAGTTTATCACCAGTTCATCCAGTGTTCCATGTGTCAATGCTCCAGAAATATCACGATGATCTATCCCATGTGTTAGATTTGAGTTCAGTCCAATTGGACAAGGATTTGAATTATGAGGAGGATCCGGTAGCTATTCTAGCCCGGCAGGTCTGACAGTTGAGGTTTAAGAGATATCCTTCAGTTCGGGTACAATGGAGAGGTCAGTCGGTAGAAGTATCTACCTGGGAGTCCGAGTCGGACATGCATAGTAAATATCCACACCTTTTCACCAGCTCAGGTACTTTTCTATTCTGTTCGAGGACGAACGTTTGTTTTAGAGGTGGAGAATATGATGAACCAAAATGTCATCTTTAAATTTAATAATTAATTTTGGATTCTTTGACCTCGAAAAGTGCTATTTATCATTCCTCGACTTACGTGCGCAGTCTGTATAATTTTCCGGGAAGTTTTTTTGTGTGAAAAATGGATTAAAATGTGAAATAGAGCGTTAAAACTCAACTTAGTTGACTTTGGTCAATATTTTGAGAAAATGGACCTGGATCAGTATTTTTACAGTTCCTGTAAGTTCTATCGTGATTTGGGACTTGGACGTATGCCCGCAATTTAATTTGGAGGTCCCTAGCTCAAGTTATGACCATTTAACGAAAACTAGTAATTTAAAGGCTAAAGATTTCCAAAAGGTTAACCACGGATTTGACCTTCTGATAACGGGGTCGGAATCTGATTCAGAAAATTTAAATAGCTCTGTTATGTCATTTATGACTTGCGTGCCAAATTTGAAGTCATTACGGATTCATTTAATATGTTTCGGCACACGTTTTTGTAAATTGAAAAGTTTGAAACTCAAAAGTTTGAATCGAGGTGTGAATTGTAATTTTGATGTTATTTGATGTGATTTGAGACCCCGAGTAAGTCCGTGTTATATTTTAGTACTTGTTGGTATATTTGGTTGAGGTCCTGAGGCCCTCGGGTGAGTTTCGAAGGGTTAACGGATCAAATTTGGACTTAGAAAGAAATCTGAAGGTTTCTGCCATCTGATATAATCGCATCTGCGGAATTTCCATCACAGGTGCGATCTCGTAGAAGAGAGCCTACCATCGCAGATGCGGGATTGGGCTGGCCTAGGGTCTTCGCAGGTGCGGCCATTTTTGCGCAAAAGCACGACCCTAGATGCGGTCCTAAGCATCGCAGAAGCGGAGGCTAGGCAAGTGAGGTTCGCAGAAGCGAAACTCATTCCGCAAAAGTGGATGCGCATGTGCGAGCCCAGGCACCGCAGGTGCAAAAATGCCTGGGCAGTGTATAAATCGAAGAGTTTGAGATTTTTCTCATTTTTAGACATTTTAAGTCTTGGATTTTGTCGATTCCAAAGGGGTTTTTTACGATTCTGAATTGGGTAAGTGTTCTATAACCAAAAGTGTTTATATTTCATAAATCCATGTCTATATTCATCATTTATTTCAGATTTAGATGGAAGAAAATGGAATTTTTGTAAAACTTTCCAAAAACGAAAAAGTTAGATTTGAAGGTCCATTTGACATCGGAATTTAGTAAATCTTGTATGGTTGGACTCATCTCGGAATGGGTTTTCGGATTTCGTAAGTTTTTCAGAGATTCGAGATGTGGGCCCCACTGTTAATTTTTTAGATGAATTTCGGATTTTAATCTAGAAAATTAGTAAATTCGTATGGAATTAATTCATACGATTTGTATTGATCATATTGAATTGTTTATGATTAGATTTGAGGATTTCAGACACGAATTCGCGAGGCAAAGGTTTATTGGATTCTTGAATTTGGTTGCAAAACGAGGTAAGTGTCGTGGTTAACCTTGACTTGAGGGAGTAAGACTTAATTGTCTATTTGCTATACGATTTAATGTGCGGGTACAATTTATATGTGAGGTGACGAGTACTAATGCGTTGTCGTTGAGTCAAAGCATGCGAGTGAAATTTGTTTATTATGAATAATTATCTATTTCATTAAGATATTCCTGCTTAAGTTTATTATTGATTATTTGATCATTATTCGTGAAATTATTATTCATTTAATTATTGTTGAATAGTTTGGAAGGTGAAGTTGGTATTTTGGAATTGAATTGATTTATAAGTGTATATCCCCGCACTTAAATACTTTTTCGAATTTATATTATTATTTTCATGGTAAGGAAGAGTGTAAAAGCACGAAGGGTGTTGTCGTGCCATTTGTGAGTGTAAGAGCACGAAGGGTGTTATCGTGCCATTTGTGAGTGTAAAAGCACGAAGGGTGATGCCGTGTCAAATGAGAATAAAAGCACAAAGGGTGGTGCCGTACCATTTTTATATTATCATTTGCTCATTTTATTGTTGATAAATTAATTGGCTGCTAAGTGACACTCCTCCTGCTGAAATTTTTATATCCTTCTCCTTTGCATGTTCCCTCCCAATTTATAAATTGTTATTTGTTGTATTATTGTTACTTTGTATTTGTGTATACTTGTACATGTGGTTTACATACGTGTCTTTTCATAGTCTCATCACTATTTCGCCGAGGTTAGGCTCGGCACTTACCGGTACATGGGGTCGGTTGTACTGATACTGTAGTCTGCACTTCTTGTATAGATTTCGGAGTTGGTCCCAGCGACGTACTGTAAATTTTCCCGGATACAGCTACCAGTGGAGACTTAAGGTTTAACTGTACATCGTTCATAATTCTGAAGTCCCCTTCTATATTATCTCAGTTGTGTATTATATTTTAAATAACTTAAATTTTATTTAGACCTTTATTTGTATTATTCTAGAAACTCGTGCACTTGTGACTCCAGTTCTGGGATGGTATTTAGACATCGCTATTATTATGGATTATTCACTACATTTCAGACCTTACTTCCGCATTTGTTTCTTTGTTATTAATTAGTTTAAAATTGTTTTAAAATGGCTAATATTATTCTAACGTCGACTTGCCTAGTAAGTGAAATGTTAGGCGCCATCACGGTCCCGAAGGTGGAAATTTCGGGTTGTGACAAAAAGTGTGTTATATCTAACAGCTTAAGCTTTTAGATGAGATTGTCATACACTTTAACACGTTATCAGAGCAGGCAAAGGTCTTGGGTTCGAATCTCACCGCCACCCAATATCAAAAAGAATTTTTGCATGTTTGGCTCATAAAAAAGAATCAAGCCCCCACATGAGGGGGCGTGCTGAAGATATAATTAAGTAAATAAAAGTATGTTTTCACAAATAGATTAAACTTTTAGATGAGATGGTCATACACTTTTAACAATATATAGTTAAAACAATTAATATACAATCTTCAAAGTCAAGCATTTTTTGTCCTACGAGTGTTCAGTCAAACGAACTACGAACAACACTCATATAGAAATAACAATTGTGTTGATCGAGAATATTTCTTTCATTAAGTAATATTGGATATAATTGCCACAGTGCAACCAATACTTTTAAATAATAACGTTTATTATCGTACATATCTTTCTCATGTCATTCATTTAGTTCAATAGTGTGATTTTATACTATTATCGATACCATATATAATTCCTACTATCGGTAGAATCTTTTTAGGATAGTATTCTACTATTTTTGGACCACTTCCAGCATAATTCTCATTGAGAGAATTCCTTTAGGATGATATTCTAATTCTTATTGGACAACTCACCGCTAATATAATTCTCATTGATAGAATTCTTTTAAGATAGTTCGAATTGTTACACGAGTAAATATAACAGAGATCAATGCAAAGAAATTTCTAATTGCTAGCTTTTGGACAGCGAGGACTCATTGCCAACTGATTCTTATTCCAATTCTTTTTGGATAGTAACATGAGTATAACAAAAATCAATTCAAAGTTACTATTATCAGATTGTATATTGTTTGGATAACTTAATCCCCATTCTTTTTATCATTGAACTATATTGTTAATGCAATGGGATAATACTAACTTTTTTTTTATAATTGTTTTTATTCTCCTTCCCTTTGATCTCCCTTTGTCGGAACTTTTGCTCCTTTGGTGATTCGAACCCACGATCTTGGGGTTGTACGTGGGGGATGTTGTCTATCTAAGAAACCCCCTCTTGTCGGCTAATATTAACTTATTGAATGATCCCATTTCTAAAAAGGAGCCAAACATAAACTTATTCTTTTACGATCGTTATATTTGTGAAGCTGGAGTACCTTCATTATTTTTCATGTATTGCTTAATTTATGTAACTAATCAAGCTTTGTATCTTTAGGAAAAAATATTGTAACTTGACTAATTAATTTCACTTGTCGCCATAACATATTTTCTTAAAAGGTTTCAATATTGGAATGTATTCCACAATATGTTTTCACATAGAGACAACTATATGTTGCTCTCTTATTTCTTTAGTTCATAAGTAAATCACCTGCCATAAAGGATTAACTAGAATAGACTGAACGAATAATTCGATTCCACACTATATTGTGTGTAGGGGAGAGTTTCTCCGCGAAGCCGTGCATTCTGTATTCTTATGGAGGAATCATACTAGAAAAAGAATCGAAATGGCCTCCAAATAAAGCGAGGGAGTGATGGGATACCGATATCGTAAACAAGAGTTATGAAACAGTCAAAAATGATATAGGAGATCAAATACCGAAAATATCGTCTATAAAAAAGACATATACGACCCTATTGCAAAATTTTACATTATAAACATATGTTTCTAACTTTATTAAATTGATCAATTTGACAACTTCAGACAATAGATTTTGAATTGAAGGATTATGTTAATGAAATAACATAGATTTTATTATTCCAAATATCATAGCAATTCTTTTCACGTCAATTGTTTAAATTGACTCTTTTTTCTTATATATAATTTTTTAATAAATTTAATTTATTGTTTGTTCATATATAATAGATTAAAACTCTATGTACAAAGCACGTACATAGAAACTAGTATTAATAAATAGCAAAAGAATATGAAGAAATCTTTTAAAATCCTATAAATTTGGAAAATATAAAAAACTGTAGGAGTTTTTAACAAAATTTAGCACACTAATAGAAGTACAAACAATAGAATTGTATGAAAATTATTATGAGATACAAATAAACTATAATGTCTTTTAGTTTGGTATCATCAAAACCAATTTAAATGAAATTTTTGGAGCGAACAATCAACTCTTGCCAAAGGAAAAAGCACAAATAAATCATTTTTCTAGAAGAATTATTCTGTAGTTATTTATTTAACAAGTTATGTATTATAGTCCGAATTAAATTTACTCAGAGAGAAATGGACGTCGGCAGGAAAAAGTTAGTAGCTTTTAATTTGTCATTATAACAAGTTCACTCGCCTAAGTCTTGGCAAATGAGAAAAGAATATAAAGGTGATAGAAATTTTTTAAAATCTCTTTAATTCCCAACGAAGAAAACGAAACGACCCCCAAAAAGTCACTTTCACGTCGCTATTTCGTTGTACATTTCCCATATATGACTTCACTTCTTTCACACAGCCTCATGACATTGGTTTGTCGACAATATGTTTCGTGTTTTCAAATGACTTTAATCCTTTCGATTCTTTTTTGTTCTTGGTAACATGGAGAATAAATTAATAAGATAATTTCTTACAACAAGTTAAACAACATTGAAGGATCATTTAGTTGGAAAACAAGTTATTTCAGGATTAGTTATTCCGGGATTGTTATCTCACCCTCACATAGAGATATAAAAATAATCCTATAAACCCGAGATTAGCTATCACGTAATTTTATCTCAATCAAACATATGATAAATTCATCTTAAATTTAATCACATGATTAATTCTTTTATCCCTCGTTTCCAAAGAACTCTTAGAGTATAAACGGGTCATAGACAATTAGACATGTTGGGGGTCATGAAGGGAAAGAGCTACATCAATAGTTAATTATCTAGAACGAATTCTTACTTACTTTTCTTAGTATTGGTAACACAAAGGGAAGCTCGGGTCAACGTATGTCTCCGTAGTTGCCCGAAAAAGGATCACTTAATCAAGACAGATTCTTGTAACTGCCTTTCAAATAGGATCTCGAGAGATAAGACCTGAAAGTACCATACCATAATGGTGGCTTTGAATTTAAAAAGAAAAAACAGCATTAATAGTATAAATAATGTTAACATAGTTCATATAAAGTAAAGTTATTTGGATTATATTGAATTTAAGTTATATATTGACTGTATCAAAAAAGTGTTTACAAGTATGAGTGTGCTTTGACTTGTTATAATGTGTATACTTTTGTTAACAAAAATAAGAGAAACTAAGGGAAAAAGATAAGGGGGGAATGGATGATATATCATTGCATGATTTGTTGCGTTGATTCAAAATAAAATAGTATATCACTATTTATAGATAATCAAAGGGAATAAAATAAGGAGAATATGTTATTTTCCTCATAAATTCTAAACTAAAGGAAAAATAAATATTCTACAAGTAATGTAGATCCTAAACTTAGAAATGAAAACAAATATTATACCAAAATATTGCTAAACTAAAAAGAAAATAAATATTCTACGATAAGTGTAGATCCTAAAGTAGAAGGAAAGAAATTATTATCAAGAATTTTCAAATATATTTTTTTAGTAATTTGCTCGTGTAACTAATTTTAGATTCCAAGTAAGTTTTTCCACTTTTCTTTGGCCTAACTTCGATTCAAAGTCTTCCTTGTAACTTCTCATCATCTTCCTTTTCCTTCATATTAGCCTTTTTAATCTTTTACTTTTGCTACAGTATAAAACACTGATGATATTGACACCAACATGGAATAATATTATCATCATTTTAAGCTAACTACAACATTAGACTAATATTTTTACACCATCAAATCATCTTTACCTATTATGATATGTAATCTATTTTATTTTTAATATTATAAATTCACAAATTTAAACAGAGGTTGAGCCAAATTTTGAACTTTAAGGATTTAAATTTTAGGATAACGATATTTGGTGTTAGTAATTGAATTATGGATTTAATTTTTGTACATTTTTAGTAAATTCTTTAATTCAAAGACATTCAAATCTCTTTATAACAGTCTCTAAGCAAAAGCAAAGTACTGTCATATATAGAATAGGAATATAAATTTTAATATAAAATGAAAATTAGTTCCAACAAACCACTGATGTATATAACTTACACTGTATAATTATTATTACTTTCCTTAGTATTTGGGTAAGCAAAATATATCCATGTTTCTATTTTTCTTCCATTTAAGTTATTGACTCCTCGTCAACCTTGCTGGGGTCTCGTCTCTTTATTCCAAACACTTTCTCTTTTTCTTCGTATGATTGTACGAAGTTCTTTTTCATTCTGAGATTTCATTGGAGCTCTGCTACGTAAAAGTTTTCTGTCATTTTCCTCACTCTGCTTTAGGAATGCAGCAGCAGTGACTTATTTGCATATAAAAGAACAGACCTGGAAAAGTTTCTTAGCTAATAAACCCCAGAAGAAGAAAGACAAGGTAACAACTTTTTTTCATTTCCTTCTATTTGTTTGTACATGTAACTTTGAGTTGATGTTGTTTATTTTGATGACTAGGGAATTAAGATGGAAACTACTACAAGGAAGAAAAAAGAGAAAACAGTTCCAGGGTTGGTAGATTTGGTGTTTTCTTGGTCTTTAAAGGACGTGCTGAACAGAGATCTTTACAGAAACAAGGTTTTGAACGATTGCATTTTTCATCTAGTTCATTTGCACCCCTAAAAAGTATTTTTGATTAGTAGTATTTAACGATAGTATAATCTGTTTTATGCTATGGTATGCGATCAGTGTATTTTAATTTGTTGCAGTGGTGGATGTTGCATGCAACCCAACATTTTTTTTCATATGGGTTACAGATATACATGTTAAAAATTACCAATATTTCAAAAAACAATTGAACCCATAATTTAAAAAATGTAATGGATTCTGATGAGACCTCAACTTGTTCGGTACTGAGTCGTAGTAGCTGTTGTTTTTGTAATGGGTTGTGATGAGACCGCAACTTGTTTGGGATTGAGGCATATTAATTAGTTGTTGTTGTAATGAGCTTTGATGAGACCCAACTTGTTTGGGATGGAGAAATAGTAATAGTTGTTGTTATTGTTGTTGTCGTCGCCGTCGTAATGGATTCTGATGTGACATCAACTTTTTTTGGGACTGATTGTAGTAGATGTTGTAATGGATTCTGGTGAGACCGCAACTTGTTCGGGACTGCGGCATAGGAGTTGTTGTTGTAATGGATTTTGATGAGACTCCAACTTGTTTGGGGCTGAGGTCGTAGTAGTAGTTGTTGTTGTAATGGGTTTTGATGAGACACCAACTTGTTCGGAACCAGAGGCGGACCCACAATTTTTACGCGACAGGGGCACATTATTCTGCTCAACCAGTGGCCCCTAAATGCTTTTAGTGTTCAGGGTGCCAACTGCTTTAAATTAACCATTTTCAAGGTATATACGTATATATATATATACGAGATTTCGGCCGAAGTTTACGGGATCCGATGACCCCTCACTCATACACATGGGTCCGCCTCTGTTCGGAACTGATGCATAGTAGTAGTTGTTATTGTTGTAATGGGTTCTGATGAGACCCCAACTTTTTTGGAACTGAGACTTAATAATAGTTGTTGTAATGGGTCGACGAGACCCCGACTTGTTTGAGATTGAAGCATAATAGTTATGGTAATGGTTTGTGATGAGAACCTAAAGATTGAATCCATCAAATTCAAATCTTGATGTGTCTCTTGTAACTTGCTTTTTTTTTTTTTTCCAGGTTACTAATACCACTTTTTATGGACGACTACTAGTAGTTATGTTTAGGTGGTATGATAGTGTACAAATTAGCATTGCATAATGGAAAGATTCAAATTTGTAATATTAATGAAATCAAGATGCAGCCTTATCTTCCTTTTCCATTTATGTTACCGGAGACCCCTACTTTCTTCTTCTTTAACATGTTGGTTAGATCAGATATTTATTGCCATCTTGAAATATTTTGATATTTTCAAGTCCTAATTTCAACTACAATGTGTTAGGTTAAAGAAATTCCAGAAACATTCTTGTCAACTGATCATTACATGAAGTCATTCATTACTCCCCTTGTTGAAGAAACACATGCTGATTTGCTCTCAAACATGTTCACAGTTTCGCGAGCCCCGGCTCTTGAGGTTCTTGATGTAAAAATATCAAAAGATTTTAAGCCTCCCAAAGGCTTATATTACAATATTTTGTTGAAAAGAGCTACAGAGGGAGAGAACAACGAGTCGAAAACTGAATCAAAATATGAACCTGAAGTTGGTGATCTTATTGCACTAACAGATGTAAAACCAAAAAGAATTGAGGATTTGAACAGGCCTAAGAGATCTTATCTCATTGCCATAGTTCAAGGTATGAAAGACGAAGGTTCGGATAGGGTACCTATCCTCTCTTCGCAGCCTATTTCGTTTAAGAAGCCAGACAGGGCAAAGGGTGAACAAGGAGACAAGCTTTTTATTGTGTATCTTTCTAATTTGACAACAAATATTCGAATATGGAATGCTTTGAATTCAGACAAAGAAAATGCAAACCTGAAGATCATTAAAACTGTGCTGACAAGTGATCCAAATATTGTAAGTAAACCTCTCATTTCCCTCTTGAAATCTGTCCATTACAGTAGTAGAGTTTTGTTACTTCAGTATGACGATAAATAGTTTGCGACTTTAATATAGTAATGTGACAAAGTATTTTTTCGACTTTACTGTTATAGTGATTATAGTAACGTGAAATTAAACAGTTAATCTAGCTTCCAATATTGAGGTCAAGTGTATTTCAATCGTTTGCAGGGTGAAGTAGACTGCTCCCTTTGTTCCTTTATAGAAACTAAAACTAAAAATTCAAGGGCCATTATTCAGCCCTTTGGGCTAGATAATGCTCAACAAAAGGCTGTTATAAGTTGTGTTGAAACAAGAGAATGTGATCACAGGAACACGGTTAAGTTAATTTGGGGTCCTCCGGGAACTGGAAAGACTAAAACAGTTGCCTGCTTACTCTATGTTCTGTTAAAAATGAGATGCAGAACTCTGACCTGTGCTCCTACGAACATTGCTGTTTTGGGAGTTACAAAGAGGCTGATGCAACACGTACAGGACGGTCAGGAGTATGATACATATGGTTTAGGAAACATAGTTTTATTTGGTAATGGGGAAAGAATGAAGATCGATGATCATGAAGATCTGTTTGATGTGTTTCTTAATAACCGTGTTGATGCTCTTGTTAGCTGTTTGTCTCCGAATAATGGGTGGAAAGTTGGTATACAATCCATGATATGTTTGCTCGAGGATCCTGAAGAGCAATACCGTAAGTACTTAGAAAAACAAAAAGATAAGGAACATGACACTGATGATAATCAAGACACAGATGATGAGGAAGAGGAAGAAAAAGGAAGCAGTACTAGTGAAGAATCTAGTTTGAGTGAAAAAGATCGCAAAATCAATGATCAAGGAGTAGACAAAAATAGGAAGAGTAAGTTGTGGAAGAAATTTGTCCTTGAAACATTAAAAGAGAACAAGAAGAATGATAAACAAAGTTCTCAAAGGAGGAACAACTCGAGAGCCGCTGGCGAGGCGAACAAGGTCAAGAATGAAGGGGAGGCAAGCAACAAAGAAACCAGTGTTTGGACATTTGAGGAGTTTGTTATCAAAAGATTCAAATGGATACAGAACCAATTAATATTTTGTCTGACGAGCTTGTATACACATCTACCTACTTCTTTCATTTCGCTAGAAGTAGCTAAGGAAATGATCAGAGTACTTAAGATGCTTCAAACTCTTGGAACATTGTTTGCTGCTGTGGAAACATCAGAAGGGTTAAGAGATATTTCACACAGAACTGTATCAAGGAGTAAGGCGAGACGTTTTGCAAATTTGTATGCAACCAAAATGGAATGCCTTAAAGTATTGAAATTTCTTAGTGAGAGTATCTCTCTTCCAAATTTAATCGATGACTACCAAATTCGAAGTTTTTGTCTAAAAGGTGCGTGCTTGATTTTCTGCACTGCTTCTAGCTCATCGAAATTGCACACAGAAGGAATGACACCACTTGAGATGGTGGTAATTGATGAAGCTGCTCAGCTGAAAGAATGTGAATCCACTATTCCTTTACAACTCCCAGGTCTGCGCCATGCTATACTCGTCGGAGATGAGAAACAATTGCCTGCGATGGTTCAGAGCGAGGTTATCGGTTAATCTTTTCACAGCTTGTTTTTAAACTTACTGTGCTGCTCTTATATTATTGACCACTAGTATCTGTTATACACAGATCTGTGAGAAGGCTGAATTCGGCAGGAGCTTATTTAAGAGGCTGGTAATCTTAGGACACGAGAAGCACCTTCTCAATGTTCAATATAGGATGCATCCAAAAATAAGTTTGTTCCCAAATAGAGAGTTTTATCAGAAGAAAATTATGGATGGTCCTAATGTGAAAGCAGCAGTATATGAGAAGAGATTTCTTGAAGGAGATATTTTTGGCTCCTATTCATTTATTAATGTAAGTAGCGGAAATGAGGAGATTGATGACAAGCACAGCACGAAAAATATGGCAGAAGCTTTCGTTGTAGCTGAGATAGTTGTCAACCTTCATAAAGGTAATACACTATATCTTTCATGTACTTAATCTCAGCTTAAGATGTACATTTCTGGTTTTGTCTATTGTATCTTAGTTTGCATGGCAATTGGTTTGACAAACCTGATATTATTACCTGAATTACAGAATCTGTCTCTTCGAAACAAAAGGTCCGTGTTGGCTGCATATCTCCTTACAAGGCTCAAGTGTTTGCTATTCAACAAATTCTTGGCAAGAAATATAGCACAGATGTTAAAAGTGACTTCTCAGTGAATGTTCGTTCTGTTGATGGTTTTCAAGGGGGTGAAGAAGATGTTATAATTATCTCCACTGTTCGTTGTAATGGAAGAGGATCTGTTGGTTTCCTTTCTAATCTTCAGAGAGCAAATGTAGCACTGACTCGAGCAAGGTACTAATTTGCTGCACAACATTACTACATTTCAAAATGTTTGAATATCAAGGATGGTTCGAATTTGCTATTCTTATTTATTGTTGTCTTTCAATGACCTTCCTGCAAGAAGATAATTTATGAACATGTCCATAATTGTTTCGTTGGCTTCTTATGCAGGTACTGTCTTTGGATATTGGGGAACGGCGCAACTTTGGTTAACAGTGGCTCCATCTGGAGAAACTTAGTCATTGACGCCAAGGCTAGACGTTGTTACTTTGATGTTACTGACGACAAAAGATTGAATCAAGCAATTTCAAATGCAACCATTGAGCTTGACCAATTAGAAACATTACTTAGAACGGATTCCCCTGTATTCGAAGCGGCCAAGTGGAAGGTATGCTACTTCGCATTCATTTGGCTTATGATGAAATTTAAGGTTTCTTTCATTACTAACACGAAGAGAGCCTTGGCGTAACTGGTGAAGTTGTTGCCATGTGACCAGGAGGTTACGGGTTCGAGTCGGGGAAACAGCCTTCTTGCAGAAATGCAGGGTAAGGTTGCGTATAATAGACCCTTATGGTTCAACCCTTCCTCGGACCCCGCGCATAGCAGGAGCTTAGTACGCCGGGCTATTTTTTTTTTTCATTACTAACACCTGTTAAATTCATGGTCAAGAAGCAGCTTTCCCATCGTTGATTTTGTTTGTTCAATATTGATGGCCAAAATATACATCTTTTCAGTTTGGATTTTGCTAGTTAAGTAGGCCAAAGTTTTCAAAAGTGTTAGGTTTTGGTAGTTGTTTGACTTGAGAGCTTAAACTCATTTGTTTTGTTTTCAAATGGAGAGCTAACAGGTTGTTTTCTGTTACAAAATAACAGGTTTTGTTTAGTGAAGATTTCTCAAAATCCATGGCCAGAATTAAGGATGTGGAGATTAGTAAAGAGGTGATTTCCCTTTTGGTGAAGCTTTCAAATGGCTGGCGTAAATCAGAAAACAACAGAATTCTCAGCAACAAGGGTGGGAAATCTTCAGAACTGTTGGAGGTGTATAGTGTCAAGCACTTAAAATTGATTTGGACCATAGATATTCTGGAGCAGAACTCTACATACTTTCAAGTATTAAAGATCTGGGACATTTTACCAGGATATCAGATACCAAAGTTGTCAAAGCAGATTGACATCCATTTTGGTAATTATACAGTGGATTTGATGAATCGTTGCAAATGCAAGCGTGCTGAACGGTACAGAATGTTTTTAGTTTTTTCTCTGATCTAAATTGTTGTCTTGTGGGCTGTTTAATCTCTGTACACTAACAGTGTAAAAGAATTTCTACATTATCAGGTAATGTAAAAGATAACTCCAAGTAACCGATACTAATGACAGGAACTTGTTAGCTAGAAAATAAGGCATGCAACCTGCTACAATGCGTAAAAGTAATGCTAATAGTGTAAAATTTCTTTACACCTTCATTGTATTATAAGTTAAATCCGTATAAAAAATATACACCTTTTAGGATATTGAAGTAATCCATTTACATGTTTAGTCTTTTTTTCGGATCTAAATTGCTGATTTTTAGGATAAATGAAAACCATTGAAATGGTAACTTTACAAGTCTTCTTGTTCTGTAGCGACTTAATACTTCCAATGACTTGGCCAATTGATGGAAATGCTGTCTCAAGAACTAGCTCAGCTCATGGTGATCGAGACGAGAACTTGGCACGTCAACTGGCAGCTATGAGTTTGAGGGATAAACCAGGATCTTCAAGAAGTTCCAAGTAAGCGTTGGTTATACATTTAGAAAGTCTAAATCACACTCCTTAAGGTGCAGCCCTTCCCCGGACCTAGCGTAAATGCACGATGTTTTGTGCATCTGGCTGCCATTTTTAGTCTACAAGGGAAATAATGCATGAAAAGTAAAAAATAAAAGTTTGTGCTATAGCCTATGTGCTTGTTTTTGTGTTGATGACTTGCGTTGCTACCAAAGAAATACTCTCTCTGTTTCAAATTAGGTGAAATACTTTCCTTTTTAGTTTGTTCCAAAATAAATGACACATTTTTAAATTTGAAAATATTTCAACTTTAAAATCTTTATTTATCTTTTTTACCCTTAATAAGAAGCTTTTATAACCGCATAAATGTGATGGCCCCACAAAACTTTTACCCCTTAATCTTTTAAGATCATAAATTTCAAAAGTCTTTTTCTTCTTCTTAAACTCCGTGCCGAGTCAAAATATCTCATCTAAATTGAAACGGAGGAAGTACTACTTTTTTGGGTATCAGATCAATATAGTTACTAACTCTACTCATTTTTACCAGTAATTTTCAGAATTCCAAGATGAAGAAACCAGGAACGTTCCGTGAAGTAAAACCAAACCTACTCGGCGAAGATTTTATGGAACGGTTTATGCGCAACAAGTCCAACAGGAGACCTTAAAGTTTCAATCTAAGCACAACTGCACAAGAGAGGTAAAATATGAAACATGATAGATATCATACAGGCAGCTCTACCAAGTATAGACGTAGACTTGTTTATGTTTTTGTCAATATCTTTTAGATGATACATATAAGCTCACCTAAAGATCTTATTCAGATCTTAATACAACAAACTTCTGAACATTAAATTCTGTTTTTGGCAGTTTGGAATGGGGATGGATCTTGGTATTCTTTGGTGCCTTTATATCATGTCATTTACTTCTTGAATCGGCGAATTTTGCTGTCAAGTTTATTCCTTAAGTGTTTCATTAATGTTTATTACAGCTAAAGTCTGTACATATATTATTAATGGTTTGAGATTTTATGCTATATTTAGCCTGGTGTGCTCATAGATTTTCTTGGTGGTAGCAAGCGTTAGATTGCTTTTTCGCCCATAAGAAGGAATCGCTTAGCTTTTCTTGCTTTCGAAAGCTTCTTGTATTTGTTAGAAAAATTGTCCGTGTAGTCATAACCATATGCCCCATGTCCGCAAACCAAAATTTAGACCCAGTGGATTCTAAGTGTGAAATGTAAATTTAGTTATACTTGTTTTTCGAGTAAATTACTCAAATGGTTACTCAACTATCCCAAATTATCTCCTAAAGTCACTGTTCTTTCGTTTGTAACAACAAAGTCACTGAACTATGCCTATTGCACTCAGAAGGTCACTCAACTAGATTTTCTAAATTTCTGGATTGCCAAAATACCTCTTTTACCCTTTAAATTATAAACATTTATCTTCTTTTTATTTATTTTTAAACTTTTTAGTATTAACAACAAAAATTCAAAAAATTATTTACACAATTCAAAATGAAAGAAAATAAAGGTTGTAAAATATATATTTTGTGCACATAATATAAAAATATTTATTTAAATAAAGGTATTTTTATAATATACATTATATATTCCTCAAAATTATGCTCAATTATATTATTATGTTTCTACCAACTTTCCGACGACACAAAGTTATGTCACCAGAAAGCAGAGGGACTATCTGTAAAAAACAAATATGATATGTTAAGTCGTGCATGGAATATATATATATATATATATAAAATTGAGCATAATTTTCAAGAATATATAATGTATATTATAAAAATACCTTTATTTAAATAATTATTTTTATATTACGTGCATGGAATATATATTTTACAACCTTTATTTTCTTTCATTCTGAATTGTGTAAATAATTTTTAAAATTTTTTTTGTTAATACTAAAATTATTATTAGTAACAAATTATTCTAATTATGTTTTTTACTATGCTCGTTATTTTGTTATTCCAATATTATATATGCTTAAATACTTTTTATTTTTTTAATTTATAAATAATATTGATTTATTCTATAGGTAAGTCCATAATGTAAATTAAAAAGGGAAAAATCATAATATTAAAAAGTTTTTTTAAAAAAAAAACAAAAGATGAATATTTATAATCTTGAGGGTAAAATAGGTATTTGGCAATTCAAAATTTGAAAAATCTAGTTGAGTGACTTTTTGAGTGCAATATGCATAGTTCGATGACTTTATTGTTACAAACAAAAGAAAAGTGACTTTAAAAAATAATTTGGGATAAGTGAGGACCATTTTAATAATGAACCCCTTATTTTTCGCACATATTAAAATGTTCCTACCTCGTATCACTATGTTCGCCGAATCCGCAAACCAATTATTGTATATCCCCAAAAGGCTGAGATTAGCTTTTGAGTTGTTGAGTGCGCCCTCTTCCTTTTTTTCCGTCTCAGTCTAATCTCCATGTTTTCGTGATATTCCTGTACTACAAGTGCATAGGTTCATAAATCAAAATATACTTCCAAGAATTATAACATAAATATTAACGTGAGGAATGGCCCAAAGAAATATGGCATACCTAAGACGGTCCGAACTCCTAGAAAAAGTAAATATCTATGGGCAGGGGCGGAGTTGGAACACAGGTTACGAGTTCGATTGAACATAATAACTTTAATCCAAATTTATATTTGTCTTAAGAAATATAATATGTATAAATTATTAATTTAGAATTAAATAACTTAAATAGATTACCATAAACTTCAAATTTCGACTCCACTTCTGTCTATGGGTCACCAATGAAGTGAAAACATTTTCTTCGAGAAATACGGACACAAGGAAAACAATAGAGCTTGAGGGAGCTACTTATTTCTTCTATAAATAATTGTTAGATGTTATTTAGTGTTTTTGCATGTCAAGTTCAATAAAATTTTCTTTTTTATAATGGAATCTTCCTTTCATTCAACTAATGAATCAAGCTGTAAAATTATATACTTAGCGAAATAGGATTACGAGCTCGTTTGGATTGGCTTAAAAACACTACCAGAAGTCCGCTAAAAATTGACCAAATATTTCCGACCAACATTGGTCGGTCAAAATAAACGACCAAAAACCGTCCAGCTTGGACGGAAACTGGAAAAATAATATTTTATATTTTTTTAAAATACATACCGACCAAAGTTGGTCGTAAATTGGTCAACAAGTTGACCCAGCTAGTCAGACTTGCTTAGTCAAAGAAACTTTTGGATTACCGACCAACTTTGGTCGGTAATTTGGACCCAATTTTTAAATTTTTAATAATTATTTTATTATTTAAAATGTTATATAAATTTAAGAATTTATATTTAAAATTATCGACCAACGTTGGTCGGTTAATGCAGGGGAAGCATTTACCGATCAACTTTGGTCGGTATATTTTATTTATATTTAAAATTTAAGAATTTATATTTAAAATTACCGACCAACGTTGGTCGGTTAATGCAGGGGAAGCATATACCGACCAACTTTGGTCGGTATATTTTATTTTCTGGAAAATAACCGACCAAAGTTGGTCGGTTATTAGGTCAACATTGGTCAAACTTTTGAATCACTTTTATATTTACTACCTAAATAATATAAATGTAATCAGTTAACACTTTTGTAATTATAACGACCCGGCCATTCGTTTCGAGAGTTATAACCCCATTTTCCCATTTCTGCTTCTTTATGTATTGTTTATCTGTATTGTATTGTATCAGGTTGGTTGGTTCGGGTCCGGAGTAGTTTCGGAGTGGAATGAGACACTTAGTCTCTAAAGTAGAAGCTTAAGTTGGAAAAAGTCAACCGGATGTTGACCTATATGTAAACGACCTCGAATTTGAATTCTGATGGTTTCATTAGCTCCGTTAGGTGATTTTAACTTAGGAGCGCGTTCAAAATGTGATTTGAAGGTCCGTAGTAGAATTAGGCTTGAATTGGAGAAATTGAAAATTTGGCGATTTTGGTCGGTAGTGAAAAATTTGATATCGGGGTCGGAATGAAATTTCAAAAGTTGGAGTAGGTTTGTAGTGTCATTTGTGACGTGTGTGCAAAATTTGAGGTCATTCAGACGTGGTTTGGTTGGTTTCAGTATCGGTTGTCGAATATCTAGTATACTATGTATATATAGTATATCGTAAGATGTATATATAGTATAGTATATATAGTATATCTTAAGATGTATATATAGTATAGTATATATAGTATATCTTAAGATGTATATATAGTATATCGAATATAGTTTATATATCTTATGAGATGTATATATAGTATAGACTATAGTATAGTATAAATATAAGCTTATATATATATATATATTATATGTATACTATACTATATTATACTATATGTATAGCTTAAGATATAAAAGAACAAAAATATTGTAAAGAGATGTTCCCTCCTCCCCCCGACTTCCAACATATTGAAAAACTAACTCTTTGCCACAAGTTTTACACTTAGCCCTATTTTTTCTCTTAGTTGAGTAAAAAATTGCCAAACAAGAGATGTTTCTGCCCGTTTAGGAGGTTGTCTAGAAAAAGTAGGGGCACTAATAGGAGGGTCAGATGGGGGATCATCTAGATTATTATTAGTTGGGTTAACTTCAGGAGCAGGACTAGTGAGTGTATCATCATCCGGTTGCGTTTCATCAAAATCTATTTCTTCATCATCATTTTCATCAATAATTGGATTACCATAAAGAGCATTCATATATTCATGGTTTAATTGTTCACCGGGTGCAATATTATGGAAAAAGCGCGGTTGTATTTTTCAGAAGTTCTTGAGTGTAATGTTGAATTCATGTGTTTTGGAGGTCCGATTCATGGTTTCGGATGTTATTTTAATGATTTGATCGCGCGGGCGAGTTCGTGTTATGTTTTTAGACTTGTATTTTTGGAGGCAGGGTACGTCATGGTAGCGATTTTGTAGGTCCGTTAGTTCAATTTGCAATTTAGGCTTCACGCGGTGTATCAGATATCCATGGTTCCCAGAGTACCCGTACCGGACAGCTTCCACAGCCACGTCAGCTGAGAGGTTGCTTTGAGTGTGGGGATACTAGCCACATGGTGAGATATTGTCCCATACTCCTGACAGATGTGTCACAACGGGGTATTCAGGCTACGAATTCTGCTCTGGTTGCTACTGTACCTGCATCGCCAGCTAGAGGTGGAGGTTAGGGGGTAGAGGTCACCCTATAGAGAGAGGTCGTGCCCATTGTTGCGCTCTTCCTGGTTGGGAAAAGTTCGATGCACCAGATTATGTCCTTACATGTATGATTTCAGTTGATTATAGTGATGCATTTGTGTTACTTCGATCCATTCCCATTTATTAGTAATATTCATCCTACCTTGCTTCAAATGTGGTTATGTTTTGTGATTTTTGTACTCTGTTCATGTGTTCATGACAGTTGAGGAATTTTATTATGATAGCCCGTGTTTAATGTTTTGGTTTTCTCACTATTGTGAGTTATGATATTAGAATAAACTTTATGTTACTCATTATGGTAGGTTTGGTGTGATTTTTGAATGGTTTGGCTACGACTTGTGATTTGGGTGCTCTATCGGTATAGGCAATCCGCTACGTGTTGTGATTTTGTTTCGCGAGATTGAGTTATTGGAAAGTTTCAGCTGGTTTGAGGTGTATTCTACTTGTGACTCATAGCTGAGGATGTGATCCTCACTCTTTCGTATGGGTTGATATGTTTGAACTGGGCTACGTGCCGCGCTGGAGTTATATTCGGATGAGATCCTTGTGATTTGCTCATAAGTTTTGTTTCTCCCTTGTGGAATGGATTCGTAGTATGATGTTGACGGGGAGTTTTACATGTTGGACCTGTTCGGTAGCTCTCTCATGTGTTTCTCTTTCCATGTTCAGGCATATTCGAGTTGTGCTTGTTGGGTTTGGATTATGATGTATGTGCCCAGGTGGCGTTCGATGTGGCTTGTTGATCAGATGAGTACTTATGAGTTTCGCATGATTCTTGCATCATTGTCAGTGTTGTGAAGGTCTGGAACAAGGTTCTAGTCGATATGAGTCTGTTAGCTGGTACCGAGCTTGGTAATTAGCAGCTATTATGGTCAGAGTTGATGCTATAGGCATATGGATGATGTATTATGTCATGTGTTTATACCTTGTGGGTGTATGCATGAGTTGTTGTAGCTAGTTGAGGATTTTATAGTGTGTTTGTGTGATAATAGGGCACTTGGTAGATGTGGAAATTTGATTCTAAGGCTTATCGGCATGAGTGGAAAGAATAATCTTCGGTTCGGATGCTGTTGTCGGGCTTATGTGGATTTGGGTGACGTAGGATCACCCGTGAGTATGTGCATGGTGAGTTTATGCAATGATTTGATGGCTTAGAAAAGACTCTTGGCACGTTCGAGGACGGTCAGTGGTTCGAGGTCTTGAGTGGCTTTATATTGTGTATAATGACTTGTGTGCATGATTGAATTTGATTTTCGGATGTCTCGGGATGAACATTGATGAGTGATTCTCACTTTAGGGGTTTAAGTTGAAAATGTTGACTGAGATTTGACTTTTGTGAAAACGACACCGGAACAGTGTTTTGATGGCTCTGATAGGTTTGTATCATGATTTTGGACTTGGGTGTTTGTTCGGAAACGAATTCGGAGGCCCGTAAGTTAATTTGTGTTGTTTTATCGAAAGTTGGCAACTTAAAGGCTTAGAATTTTGATAAGTTGGATCGTAGGTTGACTTTATAGCTATCGTGTTTGGATTTTTGATTTGGGACTTGTAATAGGTCCATTTTGTTATTTGGAACTTGTTTGCATCATTCCGAATTGATTTGATAGGAATCGGATGCGCGGTTGTATTTTTCAGAAGTTCTTGAGTTTAATGTTGATTTCATGTGCTTTGGAGGTCCGATTCATGGTTTCGGATGTTATTTTGATGATTTGATCGTGCGAGCGAGTTCGTGTTATATTTTTAGACTTGTATTTTTGAAGGCAGGGTACGTCATGGTAGCGGTTTTGTGGGTCCGTTAGTTCAATTTGCAATTTAGGCTTCACGCGGTGTTTCAGATATCCATGGTTCCCAGAGTATCCGTACCGGACAGCTTCCACAGCCACGTCAGCTGAGAGGTTGCTTTGAGTGTGGGGATACTAGCCACATGGTGAGATATTGTCCTATACTCCTGACATATGTGTTACAATGGGGTATTCAGGCTACGAGTTCTGCTCTAGTTGCTATTGTACCTGCATCGCCAGCTAGGGGTGGAGGTTAGGGGGTAGAGGTCACCCTATAGGGAGAGGTCGTGCCCATTGTTACGCTCTTCCTGGTTGGGAAAAGGTTGATGCACCAGATGATGTCCTTACATGTATGATTTCAGTTGATTATAGTGATGCATTTGTGTTACTTCGATCCATTCCCATTTATTAGTAAGATTCATCCTACATTGCTTCAAATGTGGTTATGTTTTGTGATTTTTGTACTCTGTTCATGTGTTCATGACAGTTGAGGAATTTTATTATGATAGCCCGTGTTTAATGTTTTGGTTTGCTCACTATTGTGAGTTATGATATTAGAATAAACTTTATGTTACTCATTATGGTAGGTTTGGTGTGATTTTTGGATGGTTTGGCTACGACTTGTGATTTGGGTGCTCTATCGGTATAGGCAATCCGCTACATGTTGTGATTTCGTTTCGCGAGATTGAGTTAGTGGAAAGTTTCAGCTGGTTTGAGGTGTATTCTACTTGTGACTCATAGCTGAGGATGTGATCCTCACTCTTTCGTATGGGTTGATATGTTTGAATCGGGCTATGTGCCGCGCTGGAGTTATATTCGGATGCGATCCTTGTGATTTGCTCATAAGTTTTGTTTCTCCCTTGTGGAATGGATTCGTAGTATGATGTTGACGGGGAGTTTTACCTGTTGGACCTGTTCGGTAGCTCTCTCATGTGTTTCTCTTTCCATGTTCAGGCACATTCGAGTTGTGCTTGTTGGGTTTGGATTATGATGTATGTGCCCAGGTGGCGTTCGATGTGGCTTGTTGATCAGATGAGTACTTATGAGTTTCGCATGATTCTTGCATCATTGTCAGTGTTGTGAAGGTCTGGAACAAGGTTCTAGTCGATATGAGTCTGTTAGCTGGTACCGAGCTTGGTAATTAGCAGCTATTATGGTCAGAGTTGATGCTATAGGCATATGGATGATGTATTATGTCATGTGTTTATACCTTGTGGGTGTATGCATGAGTTGTTGTAGCTAGTTGAGGATTTTATAGTGTGTTTGTGTGATAATAGGGCACTTGGTAGATGTGGAAATTTGATTCTAAGGCTTATCGGCATGAGTGGAAAGAATAATCTTCGGTTCGGATGCTGTTGTCGGGCTTATGTGGATTTGGGTGACGTAGGATCACCCGTGAGTATGTGCATGGTGAGTTTATGCAATGATTTGATGGCTTAGAAAAGACTCTTGGCACGTTCGAGGACGGTCAGTGGTTCGAGGTCTTGAGTGGCTTTATATTGTGTATAATGACTTGTGTGCATGATTGAATTTGATTTTCGGATGTCTCGGGATGAACATTGATGAGTGATTCTCACTTTAGGGGTTTAAGTTGAAAATGTTGACTGAGATTTGACTTTTGTGAAAACGACACCGGAACAGTGTTTTGATGGCTCTGATAGGTTTGTATCATGATTTTGGACTTGGGTGTTTGTTCGGAAACGAATTCGGAGGCCCGTAAGTTAATTTGTGTTGTTTTATCGAAAGTTGGCAACTTAAAGGCTTAGAATTTTGATAAGTTGGATCGTAGGTTGACTTTATAGCTATCGTGTTTGGATTTTTGATTTGGGACTTGTAATAGGTCCATTTTGTTATTTGGAACTTGTTTGCATCATTCCGAATTGATTTGATAGGAATCGGATGCGCGGTTGTATTTTTCAGAAGTTCTTGAGTTTAATGTTGATTTCATGTGCTTTGGAGGTCCGATTCATGGTTTCGGATGTTATTTTGATGATTTGATCGCGCGAGCGAGTTCGTGTTATATTTTTAGACTTGTATTTTTGAAGGCAGGGTACGTCATGGTAGCAGTTTTGTGGGTCCGTTAGTTCAATTTGCAATTTAGGCTTCACGCGGTGTTTCAGACATCCATGGTTCCCAATTGAATAGTGCCTGGTGATTTAAAGGAAAATGTTGGGCAGAAGTAGCCATTTCTGTGACCCGTTATGCGGCCGTATAACCACTCTACGGACCGCAGATTGGTCAGGGAGTGAGGAAGTTTTCTGGGCCATTTTTTATGTCGATTTTGCGGTCAATAAAGCGACCGCATAAGCATTTCACGGGTCGCACTTTGGTCGCACAGTCATCCTTAGACTTTTACGAACGAAGGTTCGGACTTTTTGGATTGAATAGTGCCTGGTGATTTAAAGAAAAATGTTGGGCAGAAGTAGGCATTTCAGTGGCCCACAATGAGAAGACCCTAGCACTATGAATTTTATAAAAATCCCAGGTATTTGCGAAGTGGTGTTACACTCCAAAAAGGATATTGACACGAGGGATTTTGATCCCAAGCCTATGTGGTTGAATAAGAGTAGAGAACTTATGAGGTTAATACCATGGGGAAGGGACTTAACTCTCCCTAATAGTCAATCATATACAAGAGGACTAGAGATGTGAAACATGTGTCCCTCAAATTTCTAACTTTAAGACTTGTGTCGAAATGTGAAACATTCACCCCAAATGGGGAGGGAATTGCCATGGCGAGGCTACTTAAGTTCAATAAAATGAGAGTAGGGTCGTATAGCTATGATGTTTGGATATTTTGTTGAAGACACGTGTAGTCTAGAAAAGAGATAATGGGTAATGTGATTTTCTGAAAAGATATGCTAATGATAGACCACTAGTACCCCAAAAAGGTGGAGGGTTAAGGAAGGTAAATTCTTCATACACGGCAATGTTAATGACAGGGTCAACGATACTAGAAACTAAGAGTAAGGTTTGAAAAAGGGTTTTATACTTGTTAGAGAGTCAGGGACAATGGAACCCAAGGAAGTACTATAGATCAAATGTGAAAGGCTTGCGAGTACATATATAGTTTAAGAGAAGGATGGGATATCAGGATCTAGCTTGGTTAGAGTAACCCAAAATGGTGGATTGAGCCAGGGGAGCTAAAAGTGAAACAAGGTTTTGCTGAAGTTTTCATAATAATGTGATAGACAGAAATATTAGCAGGAGAATAAGAAGAGAGTAAATGAAGCATTATGAGTAAGGTATGATAAATGGGTGATAACAGTAAATCAAAATATGACAAGATGACATAGTCTATAGTCAAGTGAAGGAAAAGACAAGAGGTGACAGGCCTTGAGACAATAAGAGAGTATAAGTTGGTGACTCCAACGTGATTTCAACAAGCTAAGTTAGACCCCGGGAGTAATAAAAATTTGTATGGGCTAGTAAACTAGATAAAACCGAACATGATTTAGGGACTGAAGGACTTGATAATAGTCATCATCGTGAGAATTCAGAGATCACGTTTCGGCAATAATAGAATGGGCAATGGAAGAATAACATTTAATGGTCATTCAGGAAGACGCTTCCCTAAAGCAAGCACTGTGAGCATAGTTAAGCTTAAAGAACTACTGTGCCAATTAAACTAGTTGTCACCCTCGCGCGTAAGAAATTTTCTGTTATCCCTGGTATAGAAGAGTTACCGCAAGGCGAGTAAGAGTCAGTGAAGATGTGAAAAGATGCCAAAGATGAAGAGGTAAAACATATATAGGTAAATCTTTGTGGCATTAAATGCTAGTACTCCCCTAAAGGGGGGGGGGGAAGACGGTGTGATACGGTATTAAGTCGGAGTTATGTAGTTCAAGTAGCTATGGAATAGTAAAGAAAGAATGCGGTAAAAAGGCAAAAGTGCTGCTACTATTATTTCCGCACCTGCGGAAGGGGGAGTCGCAGGCGCGAGGTCGCTGGTGCACATGGGGAGTTCGCAGGTGCGGGCAGTGCTGGGCTAGGCAGGATGCGCAGGTGCAAGTTGGAGGTCGCATCTGCGAGCCCGCAGGTGCGAAACCTGGGGCGCAGATGCAGAAAGGGGGACGTTGGGCAAGCTTCGTAGAAGCGGAAGGAAATGCGCAGGTGCGCTTTCGTATGTGCGAGATGTTGGGCCGCAGATGCGGAACCTGGACTCCTAAGTGATTTCCGCACCTACGATTGATATTTTCGCAGGTGCGGTGGCGCAGAAGCGAGAAATGGTCCGCAGGTGCGAAAAGCCTAGGCAGAAATCATAAATAGAACCCTTCGCGAATTTGGTTCATTTTCACCATTTTCAAGTCGGTGTTTGGAGCTTTTGGAGTGATTTTTGAAGGGTGATTCAAGGGCTATCAGTGAGGTATGTTTCTTGAGCCCTAATACTCGTATATATGGTGGTTTCCCATTGTTTAATTATGTAATTAGTAAAAATGAGGGGTTAGGGCTTGAAATTTTGGAGAGTCTAAATTAAGGATTTGAGGGACCAAATGATGTCGGATTTAGATAAATTTTGTATGTATGGACTCGTGGGTGAATGGGATATCTAGTTTTATAATTTTTGTTGGATTTCGAGACGTGGAACCGGGGTCGGGTTTGAGCCAATTTCGGATTTTGAGTCTAATTTGGTATTTTCTTGTGTAATTGATTCCTTTAGCCTATATTGATCGTATTGTATTGCTTGTGGCTAGATTCAGGACGTTTGGAGGCCGATTCGAGAGGTAGGGGCATTGCGGAGTAGAGATTTGCTCGGATTGAGGTAAGTAACGATTGTAAATCTAGTCCTGAGGGTATGAAACCTCGGATTTTGTATCATTCTTCTATTTTGAAGTGACGCACGTGCTAGATGACGGGCGTGTGGGCGTGCACTATTGGGGATTGTGACTTGGTCCGTCCCGTAGCAACTAGAAAATTGCATATTTTGTTGAATCTATATGATACTCATATGTTTTAGAAAGAGTTTCTGTAAATTGGGCTGAATGCCATGTTTTGGGCCTTGTGCCAGTGTTGTTTGGACCCTTCGGGGCCTTTTCTCACTATCCTCACACTGTTTTCGATTGAAAATTTATACTCAGTCATGGTTATACTTGTTTACTGGATAACTCAGTTTTATTACTCTATTTTGATGCATAAAAATGTTGTTTTGGGCTGAATACCCTATTTTTACTGAAATGACCGAGTGGCTCGAGAGGTTTATGACTGAGTGAGGTCGAGGGCCTGATTTGTGAGGATATTTATGGGATCGGGCTGCACATTGCAGCATATTTTGATATAGGTCAAGGGCCTGATTAATTTATGCCATGATTTGGCTTGATATAGCGCTTGGGCTGAAGTAGCCCCTCCGGAGTCTGTACACACCCTCAGTGAGCGCAGGTACCCACTTAGTGTGAGTGCCGAGTGATTGGGAGGCATGAGTGATTGTGAGGTATGCCCGAGTGGCATGAGTGATTGTGAGGTATGCCCGAGTGGCATGCGTGATTGTGAGATATGCCCGAGTGGCATGAGTGATTGTGAGGTATGCCCGAGAGGCATGAGTGACTGTGAGGTTTTGCCCGAGGGGTTGTTTATGATTTCATCATTTTTGCTCACCTTTGCATTTAGCCTCTGTTTGAAAACTGTTGAAAAATAGCTTTAAATGATTTTACTAGAACTGGGTTTAAACGAGATGTTTTGATTCAAATCATAATTTTTAAAGCATGTGGTATTTTATTGAGATTTCATGATATGAACTTTATATGATTTATTGCTCGTCACTACTGCTCAGTGTTTATTTATTATTATTACTTACTGAGTTGGCGTACTCATGTTACTCCCTGCACCTTGTGTGCAGATCCAGGTGTAGCTGGACACGGTAGCGGTTGCTGATTATTCTGGTTGCAGATTTTCTCGGGGATAGCAAGGTAGCTTCTTGGCGATCGCAACCCCTGCTCTTCTCCCTCTTATCTTCCTTTAGTTGTATTTTGCTATTTTCCAGGCTGAGTTAGTCTTGATTTTGTTAGACAGATTGTAGTAGATGCTCATGATTAGTGACACCCCGATGTCGGGCTTTTCTTTTTCGCACTTTTGTTTAGATTTGAACTCCTTTACGAAGGTTTTTTTTTACGCTAAATAGCCTTGAAATTATCCTTGAAATGAAAATATCGGTTTGTTTTGGAATGAGTCGGCTTGCTGTGATAACCCAAAAGGTCATCGTATGTTTTGGAACTAGAATCTGTGCTCTTAAGCCTTAAAATCTTATTTTTACCCTCCTCGATTTACGTGCACGGTCCGGACAGGTTTTCGGAAAGCTTTTATGTTGAAAATTGATGAAAATAAGAATTTATGCCTTAAAAGTTAATTTTAGTTAATTGAAAATTAATTATTTTTAAAAATTGATTGATGTATGGTATTGTTAGTGTCGGGTCCGTATTCTAGTTCCGGAGCCCGGTACAGGTTCATTATGATATTTAAGACTTGTCTGTGAAATTTGGTGAGAAATGGAATTGATTTGACGTGATTCGGACGTCCAATTGAGAAAAAAGAAATTTTAAAGTGTTCTTGAGAATTTCATTTGAATTGGTGCTAAATTCATAGTTCTAGGTGTTATTTTGGCGATTTGATCGCGCAAGCAAGTTCGTATGATATTTTTAGACTTGTGTGCATGTTTGGTTTGGAGCCCCGAGGGCTCGGGTAAGTTTCGGATAGGCCACGGGATGTTTCGGACTTTGAAAATCTGGTATTTTGCTGCAGGAGGTGTTATGGCATGTCCTTCTTCGCGTTCGCTAAGGTACTCTCGCGAACGCGAAGAGTAAACTGGGCAGCTGAAGATTTCTTCTTCGCGAACGCGAAATCTTGGTCGTGAACATGAAGCGATGGAGGCGTTACCCTTTGCGAACGCGACAAGCCCATTTCTTCCCCAAATTGTTGGTAAGTGATTCTAAACCATTTTCTTTCAATTACCCATTACATTTCTTGAATTTTCAACCAAAACTCTAGAGTTTTCATGGTAGAATTGGGAGTTAGGGAAGAAACTAGGAATTTTGAAAATTTGAGGATTTAGACCCCAATTTGAGGTCGGATTCCAAAAATAATTACATATTCGGGCTCGGGGGTGAATGGGTAAAAGGATTTTGGTCCGAACCTCGGATTTTGACCAAGTGGGCCCGGGGTCGATTCTTCGACTTTTTGGAGAAAATTTGGGAAATTTAATTTATGAAATATAATTGATTCCTTTAGCAATATTTGATATTATTGAGTCATTTTTGAATAGATACGAGTGGTTTGGAAGTGAATTCCAAAGAAAAAGGTGTGATTGAGAATTAAGTGGCCTTCGGAGCAAGGTAACTGTCGTGTCTAACTTTGGCTTGAGGGAATAGGTATTGTGTGAGTATTTGCTACGTGTTTTGTTGGTGAATAAGAGGTATAGTTGAGGTGACGAGCATCTATGCGTTGTAGTCGAGTCATAGCATGCGAGTGAAATTTCATTCTTGCAAATTTGTAGTCTTAAATCTTGTTATCCATGCTTATTGTTGCTGCTGAAATGTTGGGAGACTTGTATCCGGTTCAACCAAGGTTGATAAAATTGTGAATATTGATCCTAGATTGAGATGTTAAATTGTGAAAGTAATCATTGATGAATAATTGATTTCTTTATGAAACTTCTCTCTATCCGTTGTTATTGATTCTGTGAATTATGAGGAAGAGTGTAAAGCACGAGGGTGGATGCCGTGCATGATTTATTTATATTGTGAGGAAGAGTGTAAAACACGAAGGGTGATACCGTGCGTGATTTATTTATATGTGAGGAAGAGTGTAAATCACGAAGGGTGATGCCGTGCATGCATTATTTATATTGTGAGGAAGAGAGTAAAAGCACGAAGGGTGATGTCGTGCCACGCGAGCTGGTTAGATGCGTGAGACAGAGGGCTCGTAGTATCTGCTAGTGCGGCGCGTGCAGTCTTATTTATTATTTGGTGAGGAAGAGAGTAAAAGCACGAAGGGTGATTCCGTGCAGTTTTCCTTGTTGTTTTAATTGCTCAATTCGTTTATGGATTTCGGTTTAATTCTGTCTTTTCATTATTCTCACTCTTTATGTTGTATTCCCCCACTGTATGTTCCCTTCCCATTATTTCTGTGTTATTTCTTTATTTACTGCTTGTGCCACTAGCAGGATTATATTGTTCAGGTTATATGTGGGTGTCTTGTCCTAGCCTCGTCACTACTTCGCCGAGGTTAGGCTCGACACTTACCAGTACATGGGGTCGGTTGTACTGATGCTGCACTCTGCACTTTCTGTACAGATTTTGATACCGGCTCAGGTTGATCGAGATTTGCTACTAGTCCGCTATCCAGAGACTCAAGGTAGATCTATCGGCGTTCACAGACCTTGAAGTCCCCGTCTATCTTTTATGTCCTACTGTCTTCTTTCATTCAGATAGTTGTATTTCTTTTAGACTATTACTTGTAGTAAATTCTAGAATGCTCGTGAATTGTGACTCTAGATTCGGGTGGTAGTAATTAATACAGTTTTATGATTTCCCGCACATATTATATTTCATCTTAGTTAATTATTGTTATTTACTGAATGGAAATAAGGAATTGGTTTAACAATTTTTCTAACGTTGGCTTGCCTAGCAAGTGAAATGTTAGGCGCCATTATGGTCCCGTGGGAAATTTCGGGTCGTAACATATGGTATCAGAGCACTATGTTGCCTAGGTCTCACGATTCGCGAGCAAGCTTAGTAGAGTCTGGATGATCGGTACGGAGACGTCTGTGCTTATCTTCCAGAGGCTATGAAGTTTAGGAACAAGTTTCACTTCTATTCTCCTCTGTCGTGCGATTTTTCTTTCTCAATACTAATTGAACTCTTCTACTCTTATTCTCTCGCAGATGGCGAGAATACGCACCGCTTCCTTAGCTGAGCAGGAGCCAAAGCCTCCAATGGCAGCTCCTACGCGGGGCAGAGGTTGAGGTAGGGGCAAGGCTCAGCCTAGAGCCCGAGCAGCAACCCCAGCAGTGGAGACTCAGATAGAGCTTGACGAAGAGGTTCTAACCCTGATTGTTCCTGCCGGACCAGCTCAGGTTCCAGAGGGGTTCATTGCTACCCCAGTACTTCAGGACGCTTTGGTCCGTTTGGTGGGCCTTATGGAGAGTGTGGCCCAGACTGGCACATTTTCTCATGGCACCAGCAGACTCTCAGGCTAGAGAAGGAGCCCAGACTCCTACCACCCCCGCTCCGGAGTAGATAGCTCCCCAGTATCAGGCTCTAGCAGCTCAACCAGTCGGATTTGTTCAGCCTGTTATTGCGGCACAGATCGGAGATGGGCCAGCTATGTCTTCCGAGGCTTTATGGAGATTGGACAGGTTTATCAAGCTCTTGCATGTTCACTTCAGTGGTGCTCCTTCAGAGGATCCCCAGGAGTATCTTGACAATTGTCACAAGGTTCTACCAAACATGGGTATAGTGGAGACCAATGGGGTCGATTGTGCTGCATTTCAGATGACTGGTTCCGCCAAGAAATGGTGGAGAGATTACTTGTTGACCAGACTACCTGGGTCGTCTGCTCTTACTTGGGACCAGTTCTCTCAGCTCTTCATAGAGAAGTTTCTGCCTATCACATTGAGAGAGGAGCGTCGCCGTTAGTTTGAGCATCTCCAGTAGGGCAGTATGACTGTTACTTAGTACGAGACCCATTTTGTGGATTTAACCCGTCATGCTATTCTTTTACTTCCCACCGAGAGAGAGAGAGAGGGTGAGGAGGTTTATTGATGGACTTGCTCAGCCTTTCAGATTGCAGATGGCTAAGGAGACTAAGAGTGAGATTTCTTTTCAGGCGGCTGCTAATGTCGCTAGACGAGTCAAACTAGTTCTTACTCAGGGAGGTCAGGGGTCTGACAAGAGACCTCGTCATTCCGGTGAGTTCAGCGGTGCCTCACCTAGAGGCAGGAGTACTTTTGGTAGAGGCCATCCTCTTAGGCCGTTTCATTCAGTGCTTCAGGCATCCCACGGTGCCTCAGGTGATCGTGGCCCTCAGATGCATTATTCCGACCGGCTAGTCTACAGTTCACCACCAGCTCCTATTAGTGCACCTCAACTCCAGAGTTATCAGGGTGGTTATTTAGGTCGACAGGGTCAGTTTCAGGGTCATCAGTCACAGCAACCGAAGTTATGTTATACTTGTGGTGATCTGAGCATATTGCTAGATTTTGCCCTCGGGCAACGGGCAGCTCACAACATCAGAGTTCTCGTGCCATGGTTCCGGCACCAGTTGCTGCACCACCTGCTTAGCCAGCCAGAGGCAGGGGTCAGGCAGCCAAAGGTAGAGGCCAGACTGTTAGAGGTGGAGGTCAGGCCGTTAGACGTGGAGACCAGCCAGCTAGAGGTCGTCCCATGGACGTAGTTCAGGGTGGTTGGGGCTAGCCCCGGTGTTATGCTTTCCCTGCCATGCCTGAGGCTGAGTCATATGATGCTATTATCACATGTACTGTTTCAGTTTGCAGTAGAGATGCTTCAGTTCTATTTGATCAGGGATCTACTTACTCCTATGTGTCATCCTATTTTGCTTCCTATTTGGTTGTGCCCCGTGATTCTTTGAGTGCTCCTGTGTATGTGTCCACACCACTGGGGGATGTTATTGTTGTAGATCATGTTTATCGTTCATGTGTGGTCACCATTGAGAGTCTTGAGACTCGTGTAGATCTCCTACTTCTCGACATGGTTGATTTTGATATCATACTAGGTATGGATTGGCTGTCACCTTATCAGGCTATATTAGATTGGCACGCCAAGACAATGACCTTAGCCTTGCAGGGGTTGCCTCGATTAGAGTAGAGGGGAAATCTTGGCCATTCTTCCAGCAAGGTTATCTCTTATGTGAAGGCTCGATATATGGTCGAGAAGGGGTGTCTAGTGTATTTGGCTTATGTCCGCGATTGTAGTGCGGAGGTTCCTTCCATAGATTTGGTGTCGGTTGTTCGTGAGTTTCTAGAGGTGTTTCCTGTAGACTTGCCGGGGATGCCACCCGACAGGGATATTGATTTCTGCATTGATTTGGCTCTAGGCACTCAGCCTATTTCCATTCCGCCATATCGCATGGCCCCGCCAGAGTTGAAAGAATTGATGGAGCAGTTGCAAGATTTGCTTGATAAGAGCTTCATTAGACCTAGTGTCTTGCCCTGGGGTGCACCTGTATTGTTTGTGAAGAAGAAATATGGATCGATGAGGATGTGTATAGATTATCGGCAGTTGAACAAAGTCACTATCAAGAACAAGTATCCATTGCCGAGGATTGATGATTTATTTGATTAGCTTCAGGGTGCCAAAGTGTTTTCAAAGATTGATTTGAGATCTTGCTACCATCAGTTGAGGATTAGGGCATCCGATGTTCCTAAGACAGCTTTTCAGACTCGGTATGGGCATTATGAGTTTCTAGTGATGTCATTTGGGCTGACAAATGCCCTAGCAACATTCATGGATTTGATAAACCGGGTGTTCAAACCCTACTTGGATTCCTTTGTGGTTGTATTTATTGATGATATCTTGATCTACTCCTACAGTCGAGATGAGCATGAGCAGCACCTTCAGATCGTTCTTCAGACTCTGAAAGACAGCCAGTTATATGCTAAGTTCACGAAATATGAGATTTGGTTGAGTTCAGTTGCTTTCTTGGGTCACGTTGTATCAGCATAGGGTATTCACGTGGATCCTAAGAAGATTGAGGCAGTCCAGAACTGGCCTAGACCCACATCAGCTACAGAGATCCGTAGTTTCCTAGGTTTGGCGGGCTATTACTGTCAATTTGTGGAGGGGTTTTCATCCATAGCAGCCCCGTTGACCCGATTGACCAAGAAGGGTTCCCCATTCAGGTGGTCAGACGAGTGTTAAGCGAGCTTTCAGAAGCTCAAGACAGCTTTGACTACCGTAGCGGTATTGGTGTTACCCACAGGTTTAAGATCTTATACAATATATTGTGACATATCTCGTATTGGTCTGGTGCGATATTGATGCAGGGTGGCAAGGTTATTGCATATGCTTCACGGCAGCTGAAGGTTCACAAGAAGAATTACCCTGTTCATGACTTAGAATTGGCAGCCATTGTTCATGCGCTGAAGATTTGGAGGCACTACCTTTACAGCGTGCCATATGAGGTATTCACTGATCATCGGAGTTCCAGTATTTGTTCAAGCAGAAGGAACTCAATTTGAGGCAGAGGAGGTGGCTAGAGCTATTGAAAGACTATGATATCACCATATTGTATCATCTCGGGAAGGCCAACGTGGTGGCCGACGCTTTGAGTAGAAAGCCAGTCAGTATGAATAGCCTTGCATATATTCCAGTTTGTTAGAGACCGCTTGCATTGGATGTTTAGGCCTTGGCCAACCAGTTCGTGAGGTTAAATTTTTCTGAGCCCAGCCGTGTTCTAGCTTGTACAGTCACTCGCTCTTCTTTGTTTGAGCGCATCAGAGATCGGCAGGATGACGATTCGCATTTACTTGTCCTTAGAGACACAATGCGGCACAGTGGTGACAAGCATGTTACTGTTGGAGATGATGGAGTTTTAAGGATGCATGGTCGTATTTGTGTGCCTAATGTGAATGGACTTCATGAGTTGATCCTTGAGGAGTCCTACAGTTCCTGGTATTCTATTCATGTGGGCGCCGCCAAGATGTATCAGGACTTGAGGCAGCATTATTGGTGGAGGCGAATGAAGAAGGACATAGTTGCCTATGTAGCTCGGTGCCTAAATTTCCAGCAGGTAAAGTGTGAGCATCACAGATCTGGTGGTTTACTTCAGAGGTTAGATATTCCTGAGTTGAAGTGGGAGCGTATCACTATGGATTTTGTTGTTGGACTTCCACGGACCCAGAGGAAGTTCGATGCAGTTTGGGTTATTGTGGACAGGCTGACTAAGTCAGTGCATTTCATTCATGTGGCAGTTACCTATTCCTGGGAGCGGTTGGCAGAGATTTACATTAGTGAGATCGTCCGTTTTCACGGTGTGCCCGTGTCTATCATTTCTGATCGAGGTACGCAGTTTACCTCACACTTTTGGAGGACAGTACAACATGAGTTGGGTACGCGGGTTGAGTTGAGCACAACATTCTATCCTCAGACAGACGGGCAATCCGAGCGTACTATTCAGATCTTGGAGGATATGCTCCGCGCTTGTGTTATAGACTTTGGAGGATCGTCGGATCAGTTCTTGCCCCCTTGCAGAGTTCGCCTACAACAACAGCTACCAGTCGAGCATTCAGATGGCTCCCTATGAGGCGTTATAGGCGGTGTCAGTCGCCAGTTGGGTGGTTCGAGCCGGTAAAGGCTCGGTTGTTGGGCATAGACATAGTACAGGATGCCTTGGATAAGGTCAAGATTATTCAGGATCGACTTCGCACATCTCAGTCCAGGCAGAAGAGTTATGCCGACGGTAGAGTTCGTGATGTTGCATTCATGGTCGGAGAGAGAGAGTGTTACTTCGGGTATCACCCATGAAGGGTGTAATGAGGTTCGGAAAGAAGGGCAAGTCGAGCCCTAGGTATATCGGACCTTTTGAGATTCTGGAGAGAGTGGGAGAGGTGGCTTACAGGATTGCGTTGCCACCTAGTTTAGCAGTTGTTCATCCGGTATTCCATGTGTTCATTCTTCGAAAGTATCACGGCGATCCGTCCCATGTGTTAGATTTCAGCTCTGTCCAGTTGGACAAGGATTTGATTTACGAGGAGGAGCCAGTGGCAATTCTAGCCCGGCAAGTTCGCCAGTTGAGATCAAAGAGTTACCCTTCAGTTCGAGTGCAGTGGAGAGGTCAGCCTATTGAGGCAGCTACTTGGGAGTCCGAGTTCGATATGCGTAGTAGATATCCCCACCTTTTCACCAACCCAGGTACTTTTCTATGTCCATTCGAGGACGAACGGTTGTTTTAGAGGTGGAGAATGTGATGACTCAAAAGGTCATCTTATGTTTTAGAACTCGAATCTGCACTCTTAATCCTCAAAAATCTCATTTTTACCTTCCTTGATTTGCGTGCGCAGTCCGGTAGGTTTCCGGAAAGCTTTTATGTTAAAAATTGATAAAAATAAGAATTTATGCCTAAAAAGTTGATTTTAGTTGACTTCGATCAACATTCTTGGTAAACGGGCTCGGATCTGTGTTTTGACGGTCCTGGTGGGTCCGTATCAAATTATGGGACCTAGGCGTATGCCCGGAATCGAATTCGGAGGTCCCTAGCTCAAGTTATGAATTTTTGATAAAAATTAAAGTCTGAAAATTAATTGTTTTTAAGAAGTGATTAATGTTTGGCATTGTTAGTGACGAGTCTGTATTCTGATTCCGGAGCCCGGTACAGGTTCAGTATGATATTTAAGACTTGTCTGTAAAATTTGGTGAGAAATAGAGTCGATTTGACGTGATTCAGACATCCAGTTGAGAAAATAGAAATTTTAAAGTATTTTTGAGAATTTCATTTGAATTGGTGCTAAATTCGTAGTTCTAGGTGTTATTTTGGTGATTTGGTCGTGCGAGCAAGTTCGTAAGATATTTTTAGACTTGTGTGCATGTTTGGTTTGGAGCCCCGGCGGCTCGGGTGAGTTTCGGATAGGCCACGAGATGTTTTAGACCTTGAAAATCTGGTATGTTGCTGCAGCAGGTGTTCTGGCATGTCCTTTTTCGCATTCACAAAGGTACTCTCGCGAACGCGAAGAGTAAACTGGGTAGCTGAAGATTTCTTCTTCGCGAACGCGAAGGCTTGGTCGCAAATGCGAATCGATGGGGGCGTTACCCTTCGCGAAAGCGTAGTGTTAGGCATTGGGGAGGGGGAGTCAGTCGTTCCTTCATCGGGAACGCGAGCAATGCCTCGGGCTCGGGAATTTCGGGAATTTTAGGATTTAGACCCCAATTTGAGGTCGGATTCCAAAACTAATTACATATTCGAGCTCGGGGGTGAATGGGTAAAAAGATTTTGGTCCGAACCTCGAGTTTTGACCAAGTGGGCACGGGGTCGATATTTTGACTTTTTGGAGAAAATTTTGGTAAATGTAATTTATGAAATATAATTGATTCCTTTAGCAATATTTGATATTATTGAGTCATTTTTGACTAGATACGAGTGGTTTGGAAGTGAATTCCAAAGAAAAAGCTGTGATTGAGAATTAAGTGGCCTTCAGAGCAAGGTAACTGTCATGTCTAACTTTGGCTTGAGGGAATAGGTATTGTGTGAGTATTTGCTACGTGTTTTGTTGTTGAATAAGAGGTATAGTTGAGGTGACGAGCATCTATGCGTTGTAGTCTAGTCATAGCATGCGAGTGAAATTCCATTCTTGCAAATTTTTAGTCTTAAATCTTGTTATCCATGCTTATTGTTGTTGTTGAAATGTTGGGAGACTTGTATCCGGTTACACCAAGGTTGATAAAATTGTGAATATTGATTCTAGGTTGAGATTTTAAATTGTGAAAGTAATCATTGATGAACAATTGATTTCTTTATGAAACTTCTCTCTATCCGTTGTTATTGATTCTATGAATTGTGAGGAAGAGTGTAAAGCACGAAGGGTGATGCCGTGCATGATTTATTTATATTGTGAGGAAGAGTGTAAAGCACGAAGGGTGATGTCGTGCGTGATTTATTTATATGGTAAGGAAGAGTGTAAAGCACGAAGGGTGATGCCGTGTATGAATTATTTATATTGTGAGGAAGAGAGTAAAAGCACGAAGGATGATGCCGTGTAGTTTTCCTTATTGTTTTAATTGCTCAATTCGTTTAAGGATTTTCGGTTTAATTCTGTCTTTTCATTATTCTCACTCTTTATGTTGTATTCCCCCACTGTATGTTCCCTTCCCATTATTTCTATGTTATTTCTTTATTTACTGTTTGTGCCACTAGCAGGATTATATTGTTTAGGTTATATGTGGGTGTCTTGTCCTTACCTCGTCACTACTTCGCCGAGGTTAGGCTCGACACTTACCTGTACATGGGGTCGGTTGTACTGATGCTGCACTCTGCACTTTCTGTATAGATTTTGATACCGGCTCAGGTTGATCGAGATTTGCTACTGGTCTGCTGTCCGGAGACTCAAGGTAGATCTGTCGGCGTTCATAAACCTTGAAGTCCTCGTCTATCTTTTATATCCTACTGTCTTCTTTCATTCAGATAGTTGTATTTCTTTCAGACTATTACTTGTAGTAAATTCTAGAATGCTCGTGAATTGTGATTCCAGATCCGGGTGGTAGTAATTAATACAGTTTTATGATATCCTGTACTTATTATATTTCATCTTAGTCAATTATTGTTATTTACTGAATGGAAATAAGGAATTGGTTTAACGATTTATCTAACGTTGGCTTGCCTAGCAAGTGAAATGTTAGGCGTCATCACGGTCCCGTCGGTGAGAAATTTTGGGTCGTGAAAGTAATACAAATAATGAATACACTAACATATACTATAACATGCTATATATGTAGTTAAAGTAGTACAACGAAGCGTGTTATATATATACACACACACTAAGATATACTATAACAAGCTCTCTCTCTCTCTCTCTCTCTCTCTCTCTCTATATATATATATATATATATATATATATATATAGAGAGAGAGAGAGAGAGAGAGAGAGAGAGAGAGAGAGAGAGTTAAAGTATTACAATGAAGTATGTATGTGTGTGTGTGTGTGCGCGTGTGTATATATATAGGTATAGCCGTATATATATAAGAACACGAAGCGCTAGGACCACATGGTCGGGTTCTTTTAGGGATAGACTTGTGAAGATCCTAATTAGTATATATAATTTATCATCAAATATATCTATTTGTTAATTGATTCATCGACTTATAACTTACTTAGATGCATCGATAAATATTAAAAACAAAACGTTTGACCTATATCGACTAATAGTAAAAACAGAGCGTCTCGACCTATATCGATTAATCTGTGTCATGCATTATTAGTGATGAATGAATGAAAAATAGAAGAATTAATACTAAACATCTTTGACGTATATATATATATATATATATATATATATATAACAAATTAAAGAAACGAAAGAAGTTATTAGTATTAAGTAAACGAGTTAAATTAATAGGTCGAACATGGTCAAACTTTTAATTTGAATCACATTAATATTTAATATCTAAATAATATAAATGTAATCCGTTAACACTTTTGTAATATAAATAATGAATACCCTAACATATGCTATAACATGCTATATATGTAGTTAAAGTAGTACAACGAAGCGTGTGTGTTATATATATAAACACACTAACATATACTATAACAAGCTATATATATATATATAGTTAAAGTATTACAATGAAGTGTGTGCGTGTGTTTGTGTGTGTATAGGTATAGCCGTATATATATAATAACACGAAGCGCAAGGACCACAAGGTCGGTTCATTTAGGGATAGACTTTTGAAGATCCTAATTAGTATATATAATTTATCATCAAATATATCTATTTGTAAATTGATTCATCGACTTATAACTTACTTTTATGCATCGATGAATATTAAAAACAAAACGTTTGACCTATATCGACTAATAGTAAAAACAAAGTATCTCGGCCTATATCGATTAATCTATGTCATGCATTATTAGTGATGAATGAATGAAAAATAGAATAATTAATACTAAACATCTTTGACGTGTATATATATATATATATATGGATCACAAATTAAAGAAACGAAAGAAGTTATTAGTATTAAGTAAACGAGTTAAATTAATAGGTCAAACATGGTCAAACTTTTAATTTGAATCGCATTAATATTTACTATCTAAATAATATAAATGTAATCTGTTAACACTTTTGTAATACAAATAATGAATACACTAATATATACTATAACATGCTATATATGTAGTTAAAGTAGTACAACGAAGCGTGTGTGTTATATATATAAACACACTAACATATACTATAACAAGCTATATATATATATATAGTTAAAGTATTACAATGAAGTGTGTGCGTGTGTTTGTGTGTGTATAGGTATAGCCGTATATATATAATAACACGAAGCGCCAGGACCACAAGGTCGGTTCTTTTAGGGATAGACTTGTGAAGATCCTAATTAGTATATATAATTTATCATCAAATATATCTATTTGTAAATTGATTCATCGACTTATAACTTACTTTTATGCATCGATGAATATTAAAAACAAAACGTTTGACCTATATCGACTAATAGTAAAAATAAAATGTCTCGACCTACATCGATTAATCTATGTCATGCATTATTAGTGATGAACGAATGAAAAAAGAAGTTATTAGCATTAATTACAATATAATGTATACACATGTGTGTGAGAAATTACTCATATACTTAATTATAACTTAAAAAATTTACTTAGACAGATGTTATTATAATTTATTAAAAGTAAATAGTTAATATAATTATTTATAAAGATTATGCTTATAACTTATAATTATTTATAATAATTGTATAGTTAAATAAAATAAATGCTTATAGTTTATAATATTCTTTTTATAGTTTATAATATTGTAAGAAAAAAACACACAAAAAATTAGTTTTTTTTAAAATCGACCAAAGTTGGTCGGTTTTTGGCTAAACGGTCAATACTTAATGTACCGGCCAAAATTACCAACCAACTTTGGTCGGTAATTCTGAAATCAGAATTGAAATACGGGATTCCCCCCATTTCTCTTACCTTTCTTCTCCAAATTTCCCCTAACTCCTCACTCAATACCTTCCCCTCTCCTTCTCTATTTCCCTCACACAAATCCCATTTCCCACCCCGCATCGCCACCGCCCAGCTGTCGCCATCGCCGCTGCCTCCTTCTCCACCTCCTAAAAATTTTAGGTTTTAATTACAACTTATTTCTTTGTTAATTCTTGTCACGACCCCAAATTCCCTCCGTAGGATGTCGTGATGGCACCTAGTTTCTAAGACTAGGTAAGCCTATCAATGCGGAATAATAATAAATATCTGAAATAAATAAACTACAATTCAAACAATTTCAGCTCCCAAAACCCGGTAGAAATAAGTCACAAGCTTCTAAGAATTTATTCTTAATGTCTCTATATGTCAAGGTCTAGATAAAATATAAGGAAGCAACATAAAATGATAGAAGGGGACTCCGGAGTCTGCGGACGCTGGCAGATATACCTCGAAGTCTCCGTGCGTAGGTAACTCAATGACGTCTAGGCTGGTAAAATGTACCTGGATCTGCACAAAAAGATGTGCAGAACCGTAGTATGAGTACACCACAGCGGTACCCAGTAAGTGCCAAGCCTAATCTCGGTAGAGTAGTGACGAGGTCAGGTGAGGCCCTACTGGAATATAATAATGGCATGATAAAATGTTTATCAATGTAGTAAAATAAAATGACATTGAAAATGAATCAAATAGTATGTCACATTTAATGACACCAAATAATTGTAAATAATATCTCGTGGAAATCAAAACAGAATTTTTTTCAACTTTATGAAAATCACAATAATAATCAAAGGCAACTACGGCCATAAATCAATATCAACAAGGGCACTCCCGAGATACCGCCTCGTAGTCCCAAATCATAAATAAATTCACAATATCTCATTTCTTTATATCACCGCGGGAGCCTTCACAATTTATTTAAAGAAAATATTTTTCTCGAAATAGCATCCCGCATTTTAGCCACTCTTATCACACCGCATGACTTCTAGTAGTTCCCCTACTAGCCACGCGTATCAAGCCACCCTTATCTCACCGCATGCGTTTCAACACCCAGACCTTATACCACCGCATGCGTATACATATAACAATATATCACAATTTACACCTCAAGTGCTCAAATAATTTAACTTGCCAAAATAATTCAACAACAATATTTTTCCACAATAAAGAGCTCACGGCTCATGCCAAAATAAATCATCAATAATAGTTTTCCACAATAAAGAGCTCACAGCTCATGTCAAAATAATTCATCAATAATATTTTTCCACAATAAAGAGCTCACGGCTCATGTCAAAATAATTCATCAATAATATTCTTCCACAATAAAGAGCTCACGGCTCATGTCAAAATAATTCATCAATAATATTCTTTCACAATAAAGAGCTCACGGCTCCCTCACAATGAGTATAAAAATATTCAGGAGTAAATAATTTAGGAAAATAATATTTCAAAATCTTTACTACGTTGCTTCAATATCAAGTTTAAAAATGTCAAATACTTCATATTAATAATATTTAATTTAAAGAAAATCAACCTTCAAATAATGCACAGAATAAAAGAAACCAAGTTTCAACTAAACAGGTAAAACAATTAGTAAGAAAAGATCAAACAAATTTGAAGTATATATCTCACATCAATGATGAAGAATATAACAAGATAAAATAATTTAATAAATGCGCAACAGTGATCTACACAATTTAAAAATATAATCTTTCGCAATTTAACCCGTGTACACACTCGTCACCTCGTGCACACGACTTTCAACACATTTCAATAATCACATCAATACCAATCCTAGGGAAAATTTCCCCACACAAGGTTAGACAAGTCACTTACCTCGACTTGCTCCAATTTAACCAAGTATTATGCTTTTTCCTCAATTTTCTGACTCCGATCGACTCGTATCTAGTCATAATTAATTCGATACAGTCAACAAAAATTATAGTAATCACTTTCATAAGAAAATATTATATTTTCATTAAAATCCGAAATTAGCTCAAAATTTGCCCGTGGGGCCCACATCTTGGAATCCGGCAAAACTTATAAAATCCGACAACCCATTCAATTACGAGTCCACCCATACCAATTTTACCAAAATTCGATAACAACTCGACCTCCAAATCTTAAATTTTCGTTTTTGGAAGATTTTGCAAAAATCTTGATTTTTCTTCCATAAATTCACGGATTCATGATGTAAATGAGTATGGAATCATGAAATATAATCAATATAGGATAAGGAACACTTACCCCAATGTTTTCCCGTAAAAATCGCCCAAAAATCGCCCAAGAACTGTGCTCCAAAAATCCAAAACGAAATGAATGAAATGAGCATTTTTGGTCTTTAAGTTTCTGGCAATCCGTCATTAAAAGTCCATTTTTCGTCACTAAAAGTCCATCAGAAATAGTTCTACTAGTCTTACTTCAATTGATCATAACTTTATGTACAAATGTCGAAATGATAAATGGTTTAACTTTCTGGAAACTAGAATCTACCAACTACAACTTTCATGTTTTGCAATTATTCTGATTCCTTATGCATTGCGAGATATAAGCTCCTAGAGTCGGCTGCATGCATCAGAATTTCTGGCGAAACTGCTCTACCAGCCTTAATTCAATCCGTCATAACCTTCTGTATAAATGTCCAAATAATGCATAGTTTAACTTTCTGGAACCTATAATCATACGACTACAACTTTCATATTTTGCACATTTTCTGATTCCTTATGAATTGCGAGATATAAGCTCCCAAAGTTGGCTCCACGCACGGAATTTCTGCAACAGAAATTTCTAGCACTCTTTGTCCGAAATCCATTCCGTTTACCTTCCGAAATCCACCCGAGACCCTCGGGATCTTAACCAATTATTCCAACATGTCCCAAAATACCATACGAACTTAGTCGAGCCTTCAAACTACATCAAACAACATCAAAACGACGAATCACACCTCAAATCAAAATCAATGAACTTTGAACTTTCAAATTCTATATCTTGTGTCGAAACACATCAAATCAATTCGGAATGACTTCAAATTTTGCACACAAGTCATAAATGAAATAACTGAGTTATGAAAATTTTCAGAATCGGATTTCGACCCCGATATCAAAAAGTCAACCTCTCGGTCAAACTTTCCAAAAATTCAACTTTCGGCATTTCAAGCCTAATTCTACTACGGACTTCCAAATGAAATTTTGATCACGCTCCTAAGTCCAAAATCACCATACAGAGCTGTTGGAATCATCAAAATTCTATTCTGGGGTCGTTTGCACATAATTTGACATCCGGTCACTATTTGAACTTAAACTTTTAATTTTTTATTAAAATTCCATATCTCGGGCTAGGGACCTCGGAATTTGATTCCGGGCATACACCTAAGTCCCAAATCACGATACAGACCTACCAAAATTGTCAAAATACTGATCCGAGTCTGTTTGCTCAAAATGTTGATCAAAGTCAACTCAGTTGAGTTTTAAAGCTCTAATTCACATTTTAATCTACTTTTCACCTGAAAACTTTTCCGAAAATTTTTTACGGACTGCACACTCAAGTCGAGTAATGGTAAATAGTGCTTAGATCACATAATTAATCATTAAATTTAAAGATGACATTTTGGGTCATCACATTCTTCACCTCTAAAACAAACGTTCGTCCTCGAACGGAGTTAGAAAAAGTACCTGAGCTGGTGAATAAGTGTGGATAACAGCTGCGTAAATCATGCTCGACCTCCCAAGTCGCCTCCTCGACCGGATGACCCCTCCACTGAACCTTTATAGAAGCAATGTTCTTTGACCTCAGCTTTCGAACCTGCCTATCTAAAATAGCCATTGGTTCCTCAACATAAGATAGATCCTTGTCCAACTGAACCGAACTGAAGTCTAACACATGAGACGGATCGCCGTGATATTTCCGAAGCATAGAAACATGGAATACCGGATGACCGGCAAGGAGACTAGGTGGTAGTGCAAGTTTGTAAGCCACCTCTCCAACTCTCTCAAGAATCTCAAAAGGCCCAATATACCTAGGGCTCAAATTGCCCTTCTTCCCGAACCTCTTCACACCCTTCATAGGCGAAACCCATAGCAATACCCGCTTACCAACCATGAATGCAACATCACGTACCTTCCGATTCACATAACTCTTCTGTCTAGATTGGGCTGTACGAAGTCAATCCTGAATCAACTTAACCTTTTCCAAGGCATCCTGAACCAAGTCTGTACCCAATAGCCTAGCCTCACCCGGTTCGAACCAACCCACTGGGGACCGGCACCGCCTACCATACAAAGCCTCATACGGAGCCATCTGAATGCTTGACTGGCAACTGTTGTTGTAAGCAAACTACGCAAGTGGTAAGAACTGATCCCAAGCACCCTAAAAATCTATCACACATGCACGAAGAATATCCTCTAGTATCTGAATAGTACGTTCGGACTGCCCGTCCGTCTGAGGGTGAAATGTTGTACTCAACTCTACCCGAGTACCCATCTCACGTTGAACTGCCCTCCAAAACCGTGAGATAAACTGTGTACCCCAGTCAGAGATGATAGATACTGGTACACCGTGAAGTCTGACAATCTCGCGAATATATATCTGAGCCAGCTGCTCTGAGGAGTAAGTAGTAATCACAGGAATGAAATGAGCTAACTTGGTCAATCTATCCACAATCACCCAAGCTGCATTGAACTTCCTCTGAGTCCGTGGGAGCCCAACAACGAAATTCATAGTGATCCTCTCCCATTTTCATTCTGGAATCTCTAACTTCTGAAGCAATCCACTCGGTCGTTGATGCTCATAATTCACTTGCTGACAATTTAGACACCGAGCTACATATTTCATTATGTCTTTCTTCATCCGCCTCCACCAATAGTGTTGCCTCAATTCTTGTTACATCTTTGCAGCACCCGAATGTATGGAGTACCGCAAACTGTGAGCCTCCTGGAAAATCAATTCACGAAAACAATCTACATTAGGCACACATAGCCTGCCCTACATCTGTAATACATCGTCATCTCCAATTGCGACTTCTTTGGCATCACCGTGCTGAACTGTATCCTTAAGGACAAGCAAATAGGGGTCATCATACTGATGCTCCCTGATACGATCATAAAGAGAAGACTGAGAAACCACACATGCCAAAACTCGACTCGGCTCAGAAACATCCAATCTGACAAACTGGTTGGCCAAGGCCTGAATATCCAAGGCCAAAGGCCTCTCTGCTACCGGTAAATATGCTAATCTGACCAAACTCTCAGCCTTACGACTCAAGGCATCGGCCACTACATTGGCCTTCCCAGGATGATAGAGAATAGTGATATCATAATCCTTAAGCAACTCCAACCACCTCTGCTGCCGCAAATTAAGATCATTCTGTTTAAATAGATGTTATAGACTTCGGTGATCGGTGTAGACCTCACAATGGACACCGTACTAATAATGCCGCCAAATCTTCAAGGCATGAACAATAGCTGCTAACTCAAGGTCGTGGACCGATTTTTTTTTTTTCTCATGTACCTTTAACTGTCTGGACGCGTAGGCAATCACCCTACTGTCTTGCATCAACTTAGCGCCGAGACCAATACGTGATGCGTCACAATACACAGTATAAGACCTTGAACATGTAAGTAATACCAACATTGGGGCTATAGTCAAAGCTGTCTTGAGCTTTTGGAAGCTCTCCTCACATTCCTCGGTCCATCTGAATGGAGCACCCTTCTGGGTCAATCTGGTCTTAATAGTTGTTCATAATCAATTACCGAATCATCAATTAACTTCATGTTAACGAAAATCTCATTTCAAACTTTCACAATACTGATAACGAGACACGAGGCATGAAGACCTCAAAAATTATTTACCCAAATTAACGAGTCACATTTAACGCCACCTAGGCGGGCACCTACCTCGTAGGTTAAAAATTAATAATTACCACACGAATTTGACAACTATGCACAGAGAATTTCATATAAGAATTTTCAAATAAGCCTAACAGGCATGACTCCCTATTAGTACTAAAGTACAAATTTAATTTCGCAAGGGAGAACTTAAACACAAGAATTTTCCTCACAAGGATCTCGTCCTTATATAACTTCTACCGCAGCTTGTAGCCCGGTTTAAACATATCAATTTATATAAAAATGTGAGGATCTCGTCCTCAGTTCTGAATCACAAGTAATATGCACATCGTGCCAATTGCAAATTTCTATTTTCTCCTTTTAAATAATTTCGGTTACACCAAATCACAACACATAATGAACCCCACACCGGTAGGACATATAATTCCTAATTTGCAATTAATTATTCGGAATTTACATCAAAATTTACCGAAATGAGTAACAAAAAGCCACATTTAGTCTCGCAGCTCTTATTAGTGACCAACATGAAATGATAGGTGTAGTTATCTCCATAAAATCTCCCAACAGGGGTAAACACATAAGTAAATTATAGAATTATGAACCTCACTCATAAATGGAGCACAATAGGAAGACTCGTTTCGATATTGAGAACCGAATCAACTTAAGGAAATCATTCCTTTATATTATATCAAAGTCATACCTGTAACGACATCAACTGATGTAGCGACCTCCGCCATACCATAAAAGAAATATATCAATGGCTGGGTCTTCACCTCTAGGACGTCTTTTACCCGTCTGTCCTCCACCCCTAACTGGTCGTGTGGGTGGTGTAGTAACTGCATTGGGGCAAGTAGCCTAAGTGATTTAATGAAATAAGTCTCTCCCAAGTTTGGGAAATTTTTCTCCTGATGTTCCAGTATCACCGTATTCATAATAACCCCTTTGCGGGTTAGGCTGCTCATATTGAGTTTGTGCCAGATAACTGGAATAACCATTGTAGGAACTCATGTCGGTGGTACATTAAAAGAACTTACTAGAGCATCCCGAGTAATCCGATGTGTGGACTGGGCTGGACGACTGCCTGAGCCAAGTGGGCGGTGTTGCATTAGCTGATCTGCCCTCTTCATAGTCTTACCACGAACACTGGTGGAGAATTATCTCTCCCAAGACAAATTTCTTCTTTTGTTATGCTGACTCAACACTGTTGAGCTGACCCATTTCTTAACATACTCTTTGATTCTTCTTTGGGGTAACCCTTACCCCTATTTATACACAACGATCACAAAAGTAGAGCTCCATACAGACAAATCTTGGCACGAACCACATAGTCCAGAATCTCATCAACAAGTATACTTACTCCGAAGCACTCCAAAATCCGCAACAGTGACGTCCACACTGAGTAGACCTTCTACAAATTTAGAGTTGTTTCTATAACTCCTTTGCTATTGAAGTATAGGATTATTAAGGAGGCGAACATACCGTAAGTCCCAACCTTATCCTCTACAAAATCTCAGGTCTTAAACATGTGTAAATTTTAGGGAACCTTTCAGTACCACATATATACATTTCAGGCCAAAATTGATATAATACATGACCCCGCAATCCACCCATTGGTAGTGGACTCCCCCTACTCAGCGCGATGTCATAGGTTACAACGTCCGATAATCCACAATAATAATCTTCACAACTTGTATAAATCAACCAGACGCCAATGTTCGTTGCACCCCGCACATCATTCACTAGGTGATCTCTCAATACGCCCACATCTTCAGTCGGAACCACACGTTAAGGAAAATTTTGAGCATCTCTGGCTCCCTCGTAGTCTATCTGCGGCATCACGAACCCTCGACACACAACTGATATTGAGTGCGCAATGTCATACACGAGTGGATACAAAGGAATATGAGATATATGTTTCACGCTAAATCAATGTCGCACGATAAGGAATCAAGGAAGTGAATATTTTCCTAACAGTTCCATAGCCTCCCGAAGATAAGTACAGATGTCTCCGTACCGATCCACAAGACTCTACTAAACCTGCTTGTGACTCATAACACCTATGAACTTAGTGCTCTGATACTAACTTGTCACGACCCCAAATTTCCTCTGTAGGATGTCGTGATGGCACCTAGTCTCTAAGACTAGGTAAGCCTATCAATGCGGAATAATAATAAATATCTGAAATAAATAAACTACAATTCAAACAATTTCAACTCCCAAAACCCGGTAGAAATAAGTCACAAGCTTCTAAGAATTTATTCTCAATGTCTCTATATGTCAAGGTCTAGATAAAATATAAGGAAGCAACATAAAATGATAGAAGGGGACTCCGGAGTCTGCGGACGCTGGCAGATATACCTCGAAGTCTCCGTGCGCAGGTAACTCAATGACGTCTAGGCTGGTAAAATGTACCTGGATCTGCACAAAAAGATGTGCAGAAGCGTAGTATGAGTACACCACAGCGGTACCCAGTAAGTGCCAAGCCTAACCTCGGTAGAGTAGTGACGAGGTCAGGTGAGGCCCTACTGGAATATAATAATGGCATGGTAAAATGTTTATCAATGTAGTAAAATAAAATGACATTGAAAATGAATCAAATAGTATGTCACATTTAATGACACCAAATAATTGCAAATAATATCTCGTGGAAATCAAAACAGAATTTCCTTCAACTTTATGAAAATCACAATAATAATCAAAGGCAACTACGGCCATAAATTAATATCAACAAGGGCACTCCCGAGATACCGCCTCGTAGTCCCAAATCATAAATAAATTCACAATATCTCATTTCTTTATATCACCGCGGGAGCCTTCATAATTTATTTAAAGAAAATATTTTTTCCGAAATAGCATCCCGCGTTTTAGCCACCCTTATCACACCGCATGACTTCTAGTAGTTCCCCTACTAGCCACGCGTATCAAGCCACCCTTATCTCACCGCATGCGTTTCAACACCCAGACCTTATACCACCGCATGCGTATCAATATCACAATTTGCACCTCAAGTGCTCAAATAATTTAACTTGCCAAAATAATTCAACAACAATATTTTTCCACAATAAAGAGCTCACGGCTCATGCCAAAATAAATCATCAATAATAGTTTGCCACAATAAAGAGCTCACGGCTCATGTCAATTTTCACAATAAAGAGCTCACGGCTCATGTCAAAATAATTCATCAATAATATTCTTCCACAATAAAGAGCTCACGGCTCATGTCAAAATAATTCATCAATAATATTCTTCCACAATAAAGAGCTCACGGCTCCCTCACAATGAGTATAAAAATATTCAGGAGTAAATAATTTAGGAAAATAATATTTCAAAATCTTTACTACGTTGCTTCAATATCAAGTTTAAAAATGTCAAATACTTCATATTAATAATATTTAATTTAAAGAAAATCAACCTTCAAATAATGCACAGAATAAAAGAAACCAAGTTTCAACTAAACAGGTAAAACAATTAGTAAGAAAAGATCAAACAAATTTGAAGTATATATCTCACATCAATGATGAAGAATATAACAAGATAAAATAATTTAATAAATGCGCAACAGTGATCTACACAATTTAAAAATATAATCTTTCGCAATTTAACCCGTGTACACACTCGTCACCTCGTGCACACGACTTTCAACACATTTCAATAATCACATCAATACCAATCCTAGGAAAAATTTCCCCCACACAAGGTTAGACAAGTCACTTACCTCGACTTGCTCCAATTTAACCAAGTATTATGCTTTTTCCTCGATTTTCCGACTCCGATCGACTCGTATCTAGTCATAATTAATTCGATACAGTCAACAAAAATTATAGTAATCACTTTCATAAGAAAATATTACATTTTCATTAAAATCCGAAATTAGCTCAAAATTTGCCCGTGGGGCCCACATCTTGGAATCCGGCAAAACTTATAAAATCCGACAACCCATTCAATTACGAGTCCACCCATACCAATTTTATCAAAATCCGATAACAACTCGACCTCCAAATCATAAATTTTCGTTTTTGAAAGATTTTGCAAAAATCTTGATTTTTCTTCCATAAATTCACGGATTCATGATGTAAATGAGTATGGAATCATGAAATATAATCAATATAGGATAAGGAACACTTACCCCAATGTTTTCCCGTAAAAATCGCCCAAAAATCGCCCAAGAACTGTGCTCCAAAAATCCAAAACGAAATGAATGAAATGAGCATTTTTGGTCCTTAAGTTTCTGGCAATCCGTCACTAAAAGTCCATTTTTCGTCACTAAAAGTCCACCAGAAACAGCTCTACCAGTCTTACTCTAATTGATCATAACTTTATGTACAAATGTCGAAATGATAAATGGTTTAACTTTCTGGAAATTAGAATCTACCGACTACAACTTTCATGTTTTGCAATTATTCTGATTCCTTATGCATTGCAAGATATAAGCTCCCAGAGTCGGCTGCATGCATCAGAATTTCTGGCGAAATTTCTGGCGAAACTGCTCTACCAGCCTTAATTTAATCCGTCATAACCTTCTGTACAAATGTCCAAATAATACATAGTTTAACTTTCTGGAACCTATAATCATACAACTACAACTTTCATGTTTTGCACATTTTCTGATTCCTTATGAATTGCAAGATATAAGCTCCCAAAGTTGGCTCCACGCACGGAATTTCTGCAACAAAAATTTCTGCAACAGAAATTTCCAACACTCTTTGTCCGAAATCCATTCCGTTTACCTTCCGAAATCCACCCGAGACCCTCGGGATCTTAACCAATTATTCCAACATGTCCCAAAATACCATACGAACTTAGTCGAGCCTTCAAACTACATCAAACAACATCAAAACGACGAATCGCACCTCAAATCAAATCAATGAACTTTGAACTTTTAAATTCTATATCTTGTGTCGAAACACATCAAATCAATTCGGAATGACTTCAAATTTTGCACACAAGTCATAAATGAAATAACTGAGTTATGAAAATTTTCAGAATCGGATTTCGACCCCGATATCAAAAAGTCAACCTCTCGGTCAAACTTCCCAAAAATTCAACTTTCGGCATTTCAAGCCTAATTCTACTACGGACTTCCAAATGAAATTCCGATCACGCTCCTAAGTCCAAAATCACCATACAGAGCTGTTGGAATCATCAAAATTCTATTCCGGGGTCGTTTGCACATAATTTGACATCCGGTCACTATTTGAACTTAAACTTTTAATTTTTTATTAAAATTTCATATCTCGGGCTAGGGACCTCGGAATTTGATTCCGGGCATACACCTAAGTCCCAAATCACGATACAGACTTACTAAAATTGTCAAAATACTGATCCGAGTCTGTTTGCTCAAAATGTTGACCAAAGTCAACTCAGTTGAGTTTTAAAGCTCTAATTCACATTTTAATCCATTTTTCACCTGAAAACTTTTCCGAAAATTTTTTACGGACTGCACACTCAAGTCGAGTAATGGTAAATAGTGCTTAGATCACATAATTAATCATTAAATTTAAAGATGACATTTTGGGTCATCACAATTCTAGGTTTTGTTAATTAGTTATGAATTAGTTTCAATTGATTGATGTTTCAATTGATTATTTAATATTGTATTTATTGAAATCTAGGGTTTAGGTCTTGTTTTAATTAGTTTTGTTAATTTAGTTTTATTAACTAATTAGTTTTGTTAATTAGTTAATTAGTTATGAATTAGTTTCAATTGATGAGTATTTCAGTTTTGAGTTTGTATTGTCTTGAATAGTTTATTTAGAATTGAATTATTAACTTTGTATTGTCTTGAATAGTTTAGTTAGAATCTAGGGTTTAGGATTTATTCTTGTGAATCGAACTTTTAGGGTATGGGTTGAAATTTTAGGATATGAATTGAACTTTTAGTTTTTGGGATTTGTTCTTGTGAATTGAACTTTTAGGATATGTATTGAACTTTTTGGATATGAATTGAACTTGTAGGATATAAATTGAACCTTTAGGGTATGGGTTGAAGTTTTAGGATATAAATTGAACTTTTAGTTTATGTTTAAACTCATAGGATATGAATTGAACTTTTAGTTTTTAGGATTTGTTCTTGTGAATTGAACTTTTTGGATATAAATTGAACTTGTAGGATATAAATTGGACCTTTTGGATATGAATTGAAATTTTAGGATATAAATTGAACTTTTAGGATATAAATTGAACTTTTAGGATATAAATTGAACCTTTTGGATATGAATTGAACTTTTTAGGATATGAATTGAACTTTTAGGATATAAATTGAACCTTTTGGATATGAATTGAAATTTTTAGGATATAAATTGAAATTTTAGTTTATAATTAATTATATTTAATATAATTTAATTTTTTATGTAATTTGGAAAAAATAATTATCTTGAATTAACTAAAAATGATTTAATTAATTTATAATTATAGAATAAATTAATTTGTTGTTGTTTTATTTGTATAGATGGAACATCGTACTTGGATATACAATAGGAAATATCCTAATCGGCTGGGGTTGAGGGAAGATTTTGTAGAAGGGGTTGATGACTTTATTAGACATGCAATGTCACTTCCACCATACCAAAGTGAAGGAGTATGTAGGTTCCCTTGTGTCAGGTGCGATTGTATGAAGTTTAAAAAACCAGAGGAAGTTAAGCATCATCTTTATAGGAATGGGTTTATAGAGAATTACTGTCACGACCCGAAATTCTCACCTTCGCACCATGATGGCGCCTAACATTTCACTTGCTAGGCAAATCAATGTTAGAATAATATTATCCATTTTAAAACAATTTTTAAATGTATTAATAACAAGGAAACAAATGCGGAAGCAAAGTTTGAAATATAGTGAAATAATCCATCAAACAACGGTGTCTAAATACCATCCCAGAATTGGTATCACAAGTGCACGAGTTTCTAGAATAAATACAAATAAAGGTCTGTATAAAGTAAAGCTGTCTGGAAATAAACACACATCTAAAGTGTAATAGACGGGGACTTCAAAACTGCGGATGCCATGCAGTTATACCTCAAGTCTCCTCCGAGTAGCTGAAATCCGAGCAAAACTATAGCACGCCGCTGGGACCAACTCCAAAATCAGCACAAGAAGTACAGAGGGTAGTATCAGTACAACCGACCCCATGTACTGGTAAGTGCTGAGCCAAACCTCGACGAAGTAGTGACGAGGCTAAGGCGGGTCACTTACATTACTTGTACGCAATATTAGATACAACAACAATAATAGAAATAAATCAAGTAACTCATTTATAATAATTAATGCCAACTCAGTAGTCATAACCAATTATCATTTCCATCAATTCAGTTGCAGTGTGCAACCCGCTCTCACAATATATTCACATTTAATTATGTTGCAGCGTGCAACCCGCTCTCACAATATATTCACATTCAATCAAGTCTGTTGCGGCGTGCAACCCGATCCTCCAATATGGACTTTTAATAAGTCTGTTGCGACGTGCAACCCGATCCTCCAATATTGAATTTTAATAAGTCTGTTGCGGTGTGCAACCCGATCCTCCAATATTGACTTTTAATAAGTCTGTTGCGGTGTGCAACCCGATCCTCAAATATTAACTTTTAATAAGTCTATTGCGGCGTGCAACCCGATCCTCCAATATTGACTTTTAATAAGTCTGTTGCAGCGTGCAACCCGATCCTCCAATATATTCATTATAATCAATCCTGTTGCGGCGTGCAACCCGCTCCTCCAACATATTCATTTACCAATCAATTCTTATAGAAGAAATTCTCCAACAAACGCAACAATTAATATAAAATCGTAAGACAACAAGCATACAATAATTATAATTTAATTATGAAACAAACAATGACAATTAGTAATTTATTATAGAAATCAGGGAGAAAATAGGCAGCTTAATATTTAATATGCTAAATGTCAAATAACAATTAAAACACATAATTCAAATAGCATGTAACAATTAATGTTGGAATTCAAAATTTAATATTTTGACAAAGAATAAGAGAGAAACAATCATTATAATAATTAATTTCTGTTTAAAAATAATTTATGATTTTCAAGTAAACATGAAAACAATTAATTTGACGATGTATAGACATTCATCACCTCGCCTATACGTCGTTCACATGCAATTCACATAACAAATAATTTTAGGGTTCTATTCCCTCAAGTCAAGGTTAACCACGACACTTACCTCGCTTTGCAAATTCCAATCAATTATTCAACCACAACTTTTCCTTTTAAATTTACCTTCGAAAGTTTCAAATCTATTCACAAACAATTCAATATATTCAATACTAATCATAGGAATTAATTCCATATGAATTTACAAAATTTCCGGATAAAAATCCAAAATTTATTAAAATATTCGGCAGTGGGACCCACGTCTCAAATCTCGGAAAAAGTTGCGAAATCCGAACACCCGTTCCGATATGAGTTCAACCATACCAAATTTGTCCAATTCCGATATCAAATGGACCTTCAAATCTTAAATTTTTATTTTTGGAAAGTTTTACAAAAATTCCAATTTCTTCCATCTAAATCCGAAATAAATGATGAATATAGACATGGATTTGTGAAATACAATCACTATATGATAAAGAACACTTACCCATTTTGAAATCGTGAAAAACTCCTTTGAAATTGCCTCTAAGCCGAGTTATAATAGAGGGTTTGTGAAAAATGGGAAAAATCCTGTTTTTGGTTCTGTTTTAAGTCACAGGGGTCAGGCCTTCTTTGCGTTCGCGAAGGGCCTGTCGCGTTCACGATGAGTAGCAGCCCATGGCTTTTGCGTTCGCGAAGGTTTCCCTTCCTGGCCATCGCGTTCATGAGATATTGCTCGCGTTCGCGATGAAGGAATGATCGACCCTCCCCCAGGTGTGGCTAACACTACGCGTTCGCGAGGAGATGGTCACGTTCACGAAGGGTAATGCCCCATTACTTTGCGTGCGCGACCAAACCTTCGCGTTCGCGAAGAAGAAAAATTCAGCTCCCCAGTTTATTCTTCGCATGCGCAAGAGTACCTTCGCGAACGCGAAGAAGAACATGCCAGAACACCCGCTGCAGCAAAATACCAGATTTTGAAAGTCCAAAACATCCCGTAACCTATCCGAAATTCACCCGAGCCCTCGGGGATCCAAACCAAACATGCACACAAGTTCTAAAATATCATACGAACTTGCTCGCGCGATCGAATCACCAAAATAACACCTAGAACTATGAATCGGACACCAAATCAAAGGAAGTTTTCAAGAAAACTTTAAAACTTATATTTTTACAACGGGACGTCCGAATCACGTCAAATCAACTCTGATTCTCACCAAATTTGGCAGACAAGTCATAAATATTATAGTGGACCTATACCGGGATCCGTAACTAAAATACGGACCCGGGGTCAATAAATCCAACATCAGTAATTTCTTAGAAATCATTAAGCTTTCAAGCTTTTAATTTTTCATCAAAATTCTTTATCTCGGGCTAGGGACCTCGAAATTCGATTCCGGGCATACGCCCAAGTCTCAAATCATGATACAGACCTACCGGAATTTTCAAAACACTGATCCAGATCGATTTTCTCAAAATGTTGACTAAAGTCAACTTAGTTGTGTTTTAAAGCTCTATTTCTCATTTTAATCCATTTTTCACAGAAAATCTTTCCGAAAAATTGTACGGACTACGCACGCAAGTCGAGAAATAATAAATGGTGCTTTTTGAGGTCTTAGAACATAGAATTACTTATTAAATTTAAAGAGGACATTTTGGGTCATCACATTCTCCACCTCTAAAACAAATGTTCGTCCTCGAACGGAGTTAGAAAAAGTACCTGCGCTGGAGAAAAGGTGTGGATATCTACTCCATATGTCCGACTCAGACTTGTCACGACCCAACTGGATGGTCATGACTAGCACCCGGGCCATACTTGCCGAGCATCAACGTACATTTTATCTAACCTTCTTTATTATCTTTAAGGGCCGACAAGATCAATATAAATAGTAGACATGGATCATGAACATCCAACAATGAAAGATAATGTCATGAACATACATAACATGGGATGACAAGACTGTCAAGAAACTATATATAAGGTACGAGCTATCATGATGCCATGAAAGACTATACAACAAAAATCAGCCGAAAAGGCATTCTAAACCATGCATAAGTCGACACCTATCTATGAGCCTCTAAAGGAACATAAGTGCTACAACATTGCCGGAACAGGGCCCCGACATACCCATAATGTCTATAACAAAAATGCATACCAAGACCACGGCAAGTCCGGAGAAGGGATCTCGCCAATAACCACTGAACTGGACAGCCTACTGTGGTGGGGGAGCTACGTCTACCTGTCTATCAGGACCTGCAGCACGATATGCAGCATCCACAAATAAAAAGGACGTCAGTACGAATAAAGTACTGAGTATGTGAGGCAAGAAAGCATAAGTAAGAACAGTAATGTAAACAGGGATAGAGAATATATAACCTATGACATCTGGGTACCTCTGAGGGCTACTGACATGAAACACATGATACATACATATATATACATAAACTTTTAAAACATACGCCTTTGTGGGCATCACCATCATCATATCGTACCCGGCCATAATAGGCTCGGTAAAACGTACCCGGCCATCACAGGGCTCGGTAAAATCATACCCGGCCACGTGGAGCTCGGTAAAACCCAACTGATCAGTGGTTGCACAATAGGTGCCATACCCGGCTGACTATAGCGCGGCTCGATAGAGTAAAATAGATACATATATATGATGCATGCTGGACTCATTGGAATCACATTTTGAACCTTTCGGAGTGACGTAAGGTCGGTATCCTTCGTACACGTTATTAGGATTAACTCTTCATAAAGAATCTTATAAGAATCAGGAACTACCAACAACATTGATAATATAAGAATAAGAGAAGTAATATCAATATCAATCGTTTCATAAGAAGGGCAGCAATGTAAGTACTGCTAGCTTCTAAGAGTAGAGTATCTTTGGGAGCTTGTTCATTACATTATGTACAATCAGAGTCGTGCAAAAGAATGAAGGGGATAGCCTCACATACCTTGTATATACTGCCCAACCTCAAGCTATGCAAATGTCACGACTCCTTAGTCTACAATAAGAGAAATGACACTATCATTATCATTTAAGCGTCGTAACTATTATGTATCGACCGCAACCTATTTTACGATGAAACGGACAGCACCTCCCCTATTTATATGACTTCCCACAAGTCAATAAAATCACCAAACAGCCCAAACAACATCATTAATAATCATATTGAGCCTCCAAAACAGTCCACCAACCAACAACATTACTACCAAGCCTTTCGATATATATTTCACAAGTTCTAGCTTCAACGACTTAGCTGCAACTTGGATAATCTTAAATATATATAGAGTAAGAGGTTCCTTACCTTTAAACAGAAAGAACAACTCCAATTTGACCTTAATTTTCCACGAAATATCCCTTCAATTCTGCCACAAGAACAAGGAAGCGAAACTAGCAATTAATTCGGGTTTTTCGGCACTAGAATTACTTTAGAAGACTTGAAATCATCTAGGGTTGATATTAAAAACTTGAAGGTGTATTTACAGGACATAAAACACTTAAAATAACCTCCCACACGAGCTGGAACAACACAAAAATCAGCAACAACAAGAAGAACAAGAAACTTACTAGCGCCAAGGGATTCCCGACATTTGATTTGTGTTGTTTGCCCTTTGTTTGGGTCTTGGATCATGAGAGAACCTTGAGAGACTGTTTTTAGGGTTATAAGGTCTGAATATACTGAAACATAATGACTTAAAACGGGGTTGAGGTATCTTATATATGTCCATATGTCTTAAACCGCCTTTGTGGGCCCCATAGAGAGCAGCTTGGCGCACTCTCGCGAAAACGCGAATATCTCTCTATTCTGAGATCGTATCGACAAACGGTTTAATGCGTTGGAAACTAGACTCATAGATCTTCAATTTGATAGGAAGATCACCCCATAATTTCAAGCACATTGGGAGAAAAATACAGTAACATTTGACCTAAAGTTTAAGTAAAATTATAAACCTAAGTTGCGACAACTTTTATCGACTTTTGTTTCATAACTCGCTTGACTTCAAGACTTATGATGCGGATATTATATGATTCAAATAAATTAAAACAAGACCTCTTGGGATAATTAATCACCTCTAGTGTTACCCGAAAATACGGGTTACAACATCCTTGATTCGTTTAACTTCAAATACTTGTTAACCACTCTTATACACCCTTATATCGTTTAAGACCAATAGGATTAACTTCTTATCATCTCAAAGATAATCTCTTCTTGGATTTACGTCGACTAACTTACGATGTGATCTAAGCTACGCGAATTTGGGTTGTAACACCCTCTCCCCCTTAGGAACATTCGTCCTCGAATGTAAGGGTTTATGGGGTGTCTAACTCATTGTGGATTCCGACGGAGATTTCTAGCTGAGTTTCCCCTATAAAATGGACACTAGCCAAACTTGCAAGCAGTTAAACCTAACCTATGGCCTTATAAGACTATACAAAGCATTATGGATTTGTACATTATCTGCATATTACCATTTTGTATTAAAAAAAGAGTATTCACAAGCTATTGCTTACCTCATAGAGCCGTTTCACCTTATAATGCGTCCTTCTTTCCCCCGGCATCCTCGTTATCTTCCCTCTGGAATAGGTAAGGGTATTTAGACTTCATCTCCTCTTCTGCTTCCCATGTCATTTCTTCTATATTCTTGTTCCTCCTTAATACTTTCACGGAAGCTACATCCTTTGTTCTCAGCTTGCGGACTTGTCGATCTAATATAGCCACTGGCACTTCATCATATGATAGATCCTTTGTAACTTGTACATCTTTGATAGGGATGACCCGAGAAGGGTCTCCAATACATTTCCTCAACATAGATACATGGAATACCGGGTGGACAAATTCCAATTCAGATGGCAATTCTAACTCGTAAGCAACCTGTCCAATTCGTCGAAGAATTTTGTACGGCCCATTATACCGCGGACTCAACTTACCCTTCTTCCCAAAACGCATAACACCCTTCATCGGCGAGATCTTCAGGAAAACCCAATCACCAACCTCAAATTCCAGATCACGACGTCGGACGTCGGAATAAGACTTTTGCCTGCTTTGTGCCATCCTCAGTCGCTCTTGTATCACTTTCACCTTCTCAATGGCTTGGTGAATCAAATCTGGCCCATATAATTCTGTCTCACCGACTTCGAACCATCCAACTGGTGATCTACATCTCCTCCCATACAGTGCCTCATACGGGGCCATTTTAATACTGGAATGGTAGCTATTATTGTAGGCAAATTCTATAAGTGCCAGATGGTCATCCCAATTCCCTTGAAATCTAGAACACATGCTCGTAGCATATCTTCAAGCGTCTGGATGGTACGTTCAGCCTGTCCGTCAGTCTGCGGATGGAATGCAGTGCTGAGATTTACTTGTGTGCCTAAACCCTTCTGAAAAGACCTCCAAAAGTTAGCCGTAAATTGAGCTCCTCGGTCTGATATAATAGATACCGGCACACCATGAAGCCTAACAATCTCCTTGATATACAACTTCGCATAATCTTCAGCCGTGTAAGTTGTCTTAACTGGCAGAAAATGGGCAGATTTTGTAAGTCGATCAACTATCACCCAGATGGAGTCAAACTTATGATAAGAGCGAGGTAATCCAATAATGAAGTCCATATTAATCACCTCCCATTTCCAGGTCGGAATCTCTATATTCTGAATCAATCCACTAGGTTTCTGATGCTCGATCTTTACTTGTTGACAATTAGGACACTGAGCTACAAATTCTGCAATAGACTCCTTCATGTTATCCCACAAATACTGCTCCTTAACGTCATGATACATCTTTGTCGAGCCGGGATGGATAGAATATCGGGACTGATGAATCTCAATCATAATCTTCTCTCGCAACCCTGCCACACTAGGCAAACATAATTGGCCCTGGTATCTCAGTGTCCCATCTCCTCCGATCTTAAAAGCTGTAATCTTACACTGCTGAATTCCCTCTCTCAATCTTACTAAGGTAGGATCTTCATATTGTCGTGCTTTTACCTCGGCTACCAAAGATAATTCTGCTGTATTCTGTACAGTAACACCTCCGTCATCAGAGTCCAACAATCTGATTCTCATATTGGCCAGCTGGTGAAGCTCTTTGGTCAACCCTTGTCTACCTGCCTCAATATGTATTAAGCTTCCCATTGACTTACTGCTGAGAGCGTCTGCCACAACATTAGCTTTACCGGGATGGTACAATATCTCGACATCGTAGTCTTTCAGTAATTCAAGCCACCTACGCTACCTCAAATTCAACTCCTTCTGCTTGAAGATGTATTGTAAACTCTTGTGATCTGTGTAGATGTCAACATGGACGTCGTATAAGTAGTGCCGCCATATCTTCAAAGCATATATTACTGCAGCCAATTCCAAATCATGAGTCGGGTAATTCTTTTCATGCTTCTTCAATTGTCTTGATGTATAAGCAATCACCTTCCCACGTTGCATCAATACGCACCCCAAACCTATACCTGAGGCATCACAATATACCACATAACCTTCTGTTCCTTCTGGGAGAGTGAGCACTGGCGCGGATGTCAATCGATTGTTTAGCTCCTGAAAACTATGTTCACAAGCATCAGACCACTGGAACTTGGTAGTTTTCTGTGTTAACTTAGTCAATGGTGCTGATATAGAGGAAACCCTTCTACAAATTGCCTATAATATCCTGCTAGCCCCAGGAAGCTGCGGACCTCTGACGGTGTTGTAGGTCTCGGCCAATTCTTTACTGCATCGATCTTCTGAGTGTCGACACTAATAACCTCATCAGATATCACATGGCCAAGGAATGCTACTGAGTTCAGCAAGAATTCACATTTAGAGAGCTTAGCATATAACTTATGATCCTGAAGGGTCTGTGCATAAGCCTGAATACGGGAAATATCCATGCCCTCTACCAAGGAGGCTGTTGTGCACTCATTTATCAGATGTGGTCCCAACCCGTTCACGAACAGATGCACCCTATCACTCATCTCGACCGCCATATGGGGAGCATACCTTGCTAAAGAATCAAACTGTATACTATACTCTCGTACACTTATATTACCCTATCGAAGGTTCAAGAACTTATCAGCTCTAGCTCGTCGTATCTCAACTGGCAAGTAGTGATGAAGAAAGGCCTTAGAAAATTCCTTCCACACGGCTGGAGGAGCGTTCGGACCCCTAGATCTCTCCCAACTATCATACCAGAAAATCGCTAAATCCTGTAACCGATAAGAAGCCAACTCTACTGCCTCCGTATCACTAGCATGCATAACCCACAATGTATGATGAATCTGATCAAATAAATGTTTGTGGGTCCTCCTTGGGGTCTGATCCGGTAAACACTGGAGGTCTAGATTAATAAAATCACGAACTCTCGCACTAACCAGTTTATCAGCAGCACCGATATCCTGCCTTTGAGCCTGAGCAGCTACCAAGCTAGTCAATAATTGCACCGCACTGCGCATATCGTGGTCTGTAGTGCTAGACGGAGGAACTGGATGTACTGGGTGCCTCCTAATATCCTCTGGAGGAGACGGAGAGGTATGAGACGGCATCTCACTCTGAGCCTCACTTTGGCCTGCTCTGGCTGGAGGCACCTGAATGTTACCCTCTCCCACAGCTGTATCAAGCCGTTTACTAATTGCTTGCTTCCTAGTCGAAGGCATCGCTAAAAGAAAACAAGGTGAATATTAGATATGAACACTTACGACTCAACTCTACGCACGATCTAGATTCAGGAAGAAGGTAACAACCCTAGATGTCACGTAGCCTCCTGATTATAAATGTGGCGCGCTACACATCCATAATCAAAACTCTACTAGACACGGCTCATAGACAACCCCTAGGACAGACTTGCTCTGATACCAAGTTTGTCACGACCCAACTGGAGGGTCATGACTAGCACCCGGGCCATACTTGCCGAGCACCAACGTACATTTTATCTAACCTTCCTTATTATCTTTAAGGGCCGACAAGATCAATATAAATAGTAGACATGGATCATGAACATCCAACAATGAAAGATAATGTCATGAACATACATAACATGGGATGACAAGACTGTCAAGAAACTATATATAAGGTACGAGCTATCATGATGCCATGAAAGACTATACAACAAAAATCAGCCGAAAAGGCATTCTAAACCATGCATAAGTCGACACCTATCTATGAGCCTCTAAAGGAACATAAGTGCTACAACATTGCCGGAACAGGGCCCCGACATACCCATAATGTCTATAACAAAAATGCATACCAAGACCACGGCAAGTCCGGAGAAGGGATCTCGCCAATAACCGCTAAACTGGACAGCCTACTGTGGTGGGGGAGCTACGTCTACCTGTCTATCAGGACCTGCAGCACGATATGCAGCGTCCACAAATAAAAAGGACGTCAGTACGAATAAAGTACTGAGTATGTGAGGCAAGAAAGCATAAGTAAGAACAGTAATGTAAACAGGGATAGAGAATATATAACCTGTGACATCTGGGTACCTCTGAGGGCTACTGACATGAAACACATGATACATACATATATATACATAAACTTTTAAAACATACGCCTTTGTGGGCATCACCATCATCATATCGTACCCGGCCGTAATAGGCTCGGTAAAACGTACCCGGCCATCATAGGGCTCGGTAGAATCGTACCCGGCCACGTGGAGCTCGGTAAAACCCAACTGATCAGTGGTTGCACAATAGGTGCCATACCCGGCCGACTATAGCGCGGCTCGGTAGAGTAAAATAGATACATATATATGATGCATGCTGGACTCATTGGAATCACATTTTGAACCTTTCGGAGTGACGTAAGGTCGGTATCCTTCGTACACGTTATTAGGATTAACTCTTCATCAAGAATCTTATAAGAATCAGGAACTACCAACAACATTGATAATATAAGAATAAGAGAAGTAACATCAATATCAATCGTTTCATAAGAAGGGCAGCAATGTAAGTACTGCTAGCTTCTAAGAGTAGAGTATCTTTGGGAGCTCGTTCATTACATTATGTACAATCGGAGTCGTGCAAAAGAATGAAGGGGATAGCCTCACATACCTTGTATATACTGCCCAACCTCAAGCTATGCAAATGTCACGACTCCTTAGTCTACAATAAGAGAAATGACACTATCATTATCGTTTAAGCGTCGTAACTATTATGTATCGACCGCAACCTATTTTACGATGAAACGGACAGCACCTCCCCTATTTATATGACTTCCCACAAGTCAATAAAATCACCAAACAGCCCAAACAACATCATTAATAATCATATTGAGCCTCCAATACAGTCCACCAACCAACAACATTACTACCAAGCCTTTCGATATATATTTCACAAGTTCTAGCTTCAACGACTTAGCTGCAACTTGGATAATCTTAAATATATATAGAGTAAGAGGTTCCTTACCTTTAAACAGAAAGAACAACTCCAATTTGACCTTAATTTTCCACGAAATATCCCTTCAATTCTGCCACAAGAACAAGGAAGCGAAACTAGCAATTAATTCGGGTTTTTCGGCACTAGAATTACTTTAGAAGACTTGAAATCACCTAGGGTTGATATTAAAAACTTGAAGGTGTATTTACAGGACATAAAACACTTAAAACAACCTCCCACACGAGCTGGAACAACACAAAAATCAGCAACAACAAGAAGAACAAGAAACTTACTAGCGCCACGGGATTCCCGACATTTGATTTGTGTTGTTTGCCCTTTGTTTGGGTCTTGGATCATGAGAGAACCTTGAGAGACTGTTTTTAGGGTTATAAGGTCTGAATATACTGAAAAATAATGACTTAAAACGGGGTTGAGGTATCTTATATATGTCCATATGTCTTAAACCGCCTTTGTGGGCCCCATAGAGAGCAGCTTGGCGCACTCTCGCGAAAACGTGAATATCTCTCTATTCCAAGATCGTATCGACGAACGGTTTAATGCGTTGGAAACTAGACTCATAGATATTCAATTTGATAGGAAGATCACCCCATAATTTCAAGCACGTTGGGAGAAAAATGCAGTAATATTTGACCTAAAGTTTAAGTAAAATTATAAACCTAAGTTGCGACAACTTTTATCGACTTTTGTTTCATAACTCGCTTGACTTCAAGACTTATGATGCGGATATTATATGATTCAAATAAATTAAAACAAGACCTCTTGGGACAATTAATCACCTCTAGTGTTACCCGAAAATACGGGTTACAACATCCTTGATTCGTTTAACTTCAAATACTTGTTAACCACTCTTATACACCCTTATATCGTTTAAGACCAATAGGATTAACTTCTTATCATCTCAAAGATAATCTCTTCTTGGATTTACGTCGACTAACTTACGATGTGATCTAAGCTACGCGAATTTGGGTTGTAACAGGACTCCTAGGTAGATGCCTCTACCGGATGACCTCTTCATTGAACCCGAACTGAAGGATAACTCTTTGACCTCAATTGTCGGGCCTGCCTGGCTAGAATAGCCATCGACTCCTCCTCGTAAGTCAAATGTTTGTCCAATTGGACTGAGTTGAAATCTAACACATGGGACGGATCACCATGATATTTCCGAAGCATAGACACATGGAATACCGTATGAACCGCTGATAAACTAGGTGGTAATGTAAGCCTGTAGGCTACTTCACCCACCCTTTCAAGAATTTCAAAGAGTCCGACATACCTAGGGCTCAACTTGCCCTTCTTTCCGAACCTCATTACACCTTTCATAGGCGAAACCCGAAGCAATATTCGTTCTCCAACCATGAATGCAATATCACGAACTTTACGGTCGGCATAACTCTTTTTCCTAGACTGAGCTGTGCGAAGTCGATCCTGAATAATCTTGACCGTATCCAAGGCATCCTGTATCAAATCGGTACCCAACAACCAAGCCTCTCCCGGTTCAAACCAACCAACTGGCGATCGGCATCGCCTTCCGTATAATGCCTCATATGGATCCATTTGAATGCTCGACTGGTAGCTAATATTATAAGCAAACTCCGTAAGTGGCAAGAAATGCTCCCAAGAACCTCCAAAGTCTATAACTCAAGAGCGAAGCATATCTTCCAATATCTGAATAGTGTGTTCTGACTGTCCGTCTGTCTATGGATGAAATGTTGTATTCAACTCCACCCGCGTGCCTAACTCACGTTGTACATCCCTCCAGAAATGTGAGGTAAAATGTGTACCTCGATCTGAAATAATAGAGACGGGCACACCGTGAAGGCGAACAATCTCACGAATGTAAATTTCCGCTAACCTCTCTGAAGAATAGGCAACTGCCACTGGAATGAAATGGGCTGACTTGGTTAACGTGTCCACAATGACCCAAACTGAGTCAAATTTTCTCTGAGTCCGTGGGAGCCCAACAACAAAATCCATAGTGATACGCTTCGACTTCCACTCAGGAATTTCTAACTTCTGAAGCAAACCACCAGTTCTCTAATGCTCGTACTTAACTTGCTGACAATTCAGACACCGAGCTACATGTGCAACTATATCCTTTTTCATTCTCCTTCACCAATAATATTGCCGCAAATCTTGATACATTTTAGCGGTACCTAGATGAATAGAATACATGGAACTGTGTGCTTCTTCAAGAATTAATTCATGAAGCCCATCCATATTAGATAAACCAATATGGCCCTTCATTCGCAAAACCCCATCTTCCCCCACAGCAACATGTTTGGCATCACCGTGTCGCACTGTGTCCTAAAGTTCAAGTAAATGAGGATCATCATACTGCCTCTCTCTAATGTGCACATATAAAGATGTCCAGGCGAGTGTACAAGCTAGAACCTGAGTGGGTTCTGAAACATCTAACCTCACGAACTGATTAGCCAAAGTCTGAACATCTGCAGCTAATGGCCTCTCACCAACCGGAATATATGCAAGACTGCCCATACTCACAGTCTTTCTACTCAAGGCATCGGCCACCACATTGGCCTTTCCGGGGTGATACAAAATGGTGATATCATAGTCTTTCAACAACTCCAACCATCTTCTCTGCCTCAAATTAAGATTTTTTGTTTGAACAGATACTGAAGGCTGCGATGATAAGTAAATACCTCACACGAGACACCGTAGAGGTAATGCCTCCAAATCTTCAGCGCATGAACAATGGATGTCAATTCTAAGTCATGAACAGGATAATTCTTCTCGTGAACTTTCAACAGCCACGGCGCATATGCAATTACCTTGCCATCCTGCATTAATACTGTACCAAGCCCAATGTGAGATGCGTCACAATATACCGTATATGATCCTGAACCTGTGGGTAATACCAATACTGGCGTCATAGTCAAAGCGGTCTTGAGCTTCTGAAAGCTCAACTCACACTCGTTTGATCATCTGAATGGAACACCCTTCTGGGTTAGTCTGGTCAATGTGCTTGCTATAGATGAAAACCCTTCCACGAACCGACGATAATAACCTGCCAAACCCAGGAAACTCTGGATCTCTGTAACCAAAGTAGGTCTAGGCCAATACTGAACAACCTCAATCTTCTTAGTATCCACCTTTATGCCTTCTGCCGATACAACATGTCCCAAAAAGGCAACTGAGTCTAACCAAAACTCACATTTTGAAAATTTGGCATATAACTGATTATTCTTTAAGGTGTGAAGCACACTTCGAAGATGCTGCTCATGCTCCTCTCGACTGCTGGAGTAAATCAAGATATCATCAATGAATACAACCACAAAAGAATCCAAATAAGGCTTGAACACCCGATTCATCAAATCCATAAATGATGTTGGAGCATTTGTCAACCCAAATGACATCACTAAGAACTCGTAATGCCCATACCGAGTACGAAAAGCCATCTTAGGGACATCAGATGCCCTAATCTTCAACTGATGGTAACCAGATCTCAAATCAATTTTCGAAAATACCTTGGCACCCTGAAGCTGATCAAATAAGTCATCAATTTTTGGCAGCGGATATTTGTTTTTGATAGTGGCCTTGTTCAACTGCCGATAATCTATACACATCCGCATCGAGCCATCTTTCTTCTTTATAAATAATACTGGTGCACCCTAGGGCGAGACACTGGGTCTAATGAATCCCTGATCAATCAAGGCTTGTAACTGATCTTTCAATTTTTTCAACTCTGGCGGGACCATACGGTATGGTGGAATAGAAATGGGTTGAGTGCTTGGAGCCAAATAAATACAAAAGTCAATATCTCTGTCGGGTGGTATCCCTGGCAGATCTGCAGGAAATACTTCTGAAAATTCACGAACAACTGGTACTGAGTCCATAGAAGGGACATCCGCACTAGGATCACGAATATAAGCCAAATAAGCTAGACACCTTTTATCTACCATACACCGAATGGCCAGGAGTTCCTTTCCACTCTAACCAAGGTAACCCCAGCATAGCTAGGGTCACTGTCTTGGCATGACAGTCCAATATAGCATGATAAGGAGACAGCCAATCCATACCCAAGATGACATCAAAATCTACCATATCAAGAAGTAGAAGATCCACACTAGTCTCAAGATTACCAATAGTAACCACACACGAATGATAGACATAATCTACTACAACAGAGTCTCCCACCGGTGTAGATACACATACATAAGCACTTAGAGAATCACAAGGCACAACCAAATATGAAGCAAAATAGGAGGACACATAGGAATAAGTAGATCTTGGATCAAATAGAACTGAAGAATCTCTATGGCAAACTGGAATAATACCTGTGATCACAGCATCAGATGACTCGACCTTAGGCCTAGCTGGAAAAGCATAAAATCGGGGCTGGGCCCCACCACTCTTAATTGCATCTCTAGGACAGCCTTTAACTGGCTGGCCTCCACCTCTAATGGTCTGACCTCCACCTCTAATAGCCTGACCTCCACCTCTAGCTGCCTGACCCCTACCTCTAGTTGGCTGAGCAGGCGGTGAAGCAACCGGTGCCGGTATGATGGCACGAGAATCCTGCCGAGATCTGTTACTCGCCAATCTAGGGCAATACCTCCTGATGTGACCAATGCTCCCACACTCATAACACCCATCCTGATGCCGTGGCTGCTGAAGCTGAAGCTGACCCAAATGGGCCGGATAACCACTGTAGTAACTCTAGAATGGTGGTGCACTGATAGGAGCTAAATGTGCACTGAATATTGCCTGCGCAGAGTAAGGCATGATAGGACCGTGACTCCCTGAAGCCCCGGGAGATGCATGAAGTGCTAAATGAAACGGTCTGGGAGGATGACCCCTACCAAAATTACCCCTGCCTCCAGACGAGGCCCCACTGAAACCACCGAACTGACGAGGCCTCTTATCAGACCTCTTCCCTCTCTCCTATGCAAGAACCATCTCGATCCTCCTGGCGACATTAGTAGCCGCCTGAAAAGAAATCTCATTTCCGGTTTCCTTGGCCATCTGATGTCTGATAGGGTAAGTGAGTCCCTCAATAAACCTCCTCACTCTCTCTCCCTCCGTATGTAGTAAAAATAGAGCATGACGGGCCAAATCTACAAAACGGGACTCATACTGAGTAACAGTCATATTGCCCTACTGTAGACGCTCAAATTGCTTGCGAAATTCCTCTCTCAGTGTGATAGGGAGGAACTTCTCTAGAAATAGCTGAGAGAACTGCTCCCAGGTAAGTGCAGGTGATCCGACTGGTCCAATCAATGTATAATCTCTCCACCACCTCTTAGCGAAACCCGTCATCTGGAATATCGCAAAATCAACTCCATTGGTCTCAACTATACCCATGTTCCGCAGCACCTCATGGCAGCGTTCAAGATACTCTTGTGGGTCCTCAGAAGGTGTACCACTGAAATGAACTGGAAAGAGCTTAGTGAACTTATCCAGTCTTAATAAGGCCTCAAAAGACATGGCGGGCCTATCACCGATCTGTGCTGCAACAACTAGCTGAACTACCCCAACTGGCGGGGCTGTTGGAGCCTGATTCTGGGGAGCCATCTGCTCTGGAGAGGGAGTAGTGGGAGTTTGTGCTCCTCCCCCAACTTGTGAGACAGTTGGTGCCACTGGAAATGTAACATTCTGGGCCATGCCCTCCATGAGACTTACCAAACGGACTATAGCGTCCTGAAGTACTGGAGTGGCTATGAATGCTTCCGGGACCTGAACTGGTCCAACTGGTACATTCTGAACTGGAACCTCCTCCTGAAGGTCTATATGAGGTTCTTCAACAAGTGCAGCTGCTCAAGCTATTGACTGAGCTCTACCTCGGGCTCTGCCTCGGCCTCTAGCACGACCTCGGCCTCGACCTCTACCCCTGGCCATAGTTGCCACCGGGGGTTCTGGCCCCTTTCCATCGGTAGAGGTATTACGTGTTCTCACCATCTGCGAGAGAATAAGAGTAGAATGGTTCAATCATCGATGATAGAATGAAATCGCATGACATAATAATAAAGATGTGATATTGTTCCTAAACTTCATAGCCTCTGAGAGATAAGTACAGACGTCTTCGTACCGATCATTCAGACTCTACTAAGCTCGCTCGTGACTCGTGAGACCTATGTAACCTAGTGCTCTGATACCAACTGTCACGACCCGAAATTCTCACCTTCGGACCGTGATGACGCCTAATATTTCACTTTCTAGGCAAGCCAATGTTAGAATAATATTATCCATTTTAAAACAATTTTTAAATGTCTTAATAACAAGGAAACAAATGCGGAAGCAAAGTTTGAAATATAGTGAAATAATCCATCAAACAACGGTGTCTAAATACCATCCCAGAATTGGTATCACAAGTGCACGAGCTTCTAGAATAAATACAAATAAAGGTCTATATAAAGTAAAGCTGTCTGGAAATAAACACACATCTAAAGTATAATAGACGGGGACTTCAAAACTGCGGATGCCATGCAGTTATACCTCAAGTCTCCTCCGAGTAGCTGAAATCCGAGAAAAACTATAGCACGCCGCTGGGACCAACTCCAAAATCAGCACAAGAAGTACAGAGGGTAGTATCAGTACAAACGACCCTATGTACTGGTAAGTGCTGAGCCAAACCTCGACGAAGTAGTGACGAGGCTAAAGCGGGTCACTTACATTACCCGTACGCAATATTAGAGCCAACTCAACAATCATAACCACTTATCATTTCCATCAATTCAGTTCCAGCGTGCAACCCGCTCTCACAATATATTCACATTCAATTCTGTTGCAGCGTGCAACCCGCTCTCACAATATATTCACATTCAATCAAGTCTGTTGCGGCGTGCAACCCGATCCTCCAATATGGACTTTTAATAAGTATGTTGCGACGTACAACCCGATCCTCCAATATTGACTTTTAATAAGTCTGTTGCGGTGTGCAACCCGATCCTCCAATATTGACTTTTAATAAGTCTGTTGTGGCGTGCAACCCGATCCTCCAATATATTCATTATAATCAATCCTGTTGCGGTGTGCAACCCGTTCCTCCAACATATTTATTTACCAATCAATTCTTATAGAAGAAATTCTCGAACAAACGCAACAATTAATATAAAATCGTAAGACAACAAGCATACAACAATTATAATTTAATTATGAAACAAACAATAACAATTAGCAATTTATTATAGAAATCAGGGAGAAAATAGGCAGCTTAATATTTAATATGCTAAATGTCATATAACAATTAAAACACATAATTCAAATAGTATATAACAATTAATGCTGGAATTCAAAATTTAATATTTTGACAAAGAATAAGAGAGAAACAATCATTATGATAATTAATTTATGATTAAAAATAATTTATAATTTTCAAGTTAACATGAAAACAATTAATTTGACGACGTATAGACATTCGTCACCTCGCCTATATGTCGTTCACATGCAATTCACATAACAAATAATTTTAGGGCTCTATTCCCTCAAGTCAAGGTTAACCACGACACTTACCTCGCTTTGCAAATTCCAATCAATTATTCAACCACAACTTTTCCTTTTGAATTTGCCGCCGAAAGTTTCAAATCTATTCACAAACAATTCAATATATTCAATACTAATCATAGGAATTAATTCCATATGAATTTACAAAATTTCTGGATAAAAATCCGAAATTATTTAAAATATTCGGTAGTGGGACCCACGTCTCAAATCCCGGAAAAACTCGCGAAATCCGAACACCTGTTCCTATACAAGTTCAACCATACCAAATTTGTCCAATTCCGATATCAAATGGACCTTTAAATCTTATTTTTTCGTTTTTAGAAAGTTTTACAAAAATTCTAATTTCTTCCATCTAAATCCGAAATAAATGATGAATATAGACATGGATTTGTGAAATACAATCACTATAAGATAAAGAACACTTACCCATTTCGAAATCGTGAAAAACTCCTTTGAAATCTCCCCTAAGCCGAGTTATAATTGAGGGTTTGTGAAAAATGAAAAAAATCTCGTTTTTGGTTCTGTTTTAAGTCACAGGGGTCAGGCCTTCTTCGCGTTCGCGAAGGGCCTGTCGCGTTTGCGATGAGTAGCAGCTCGTGGCTTTCGTGTTCGCGAGTCCTCCTTCGCGTTCGCGAAGGTTTCCCTTCCTGGCCTTCGCGTTTGCGATGAAGGAATTATCGACCCTCCCCCAGGTGTGCCTAACACTATGCGTTAGCGAGGAGATGGTCACGTTCACGAAGGGTAATGCCCCATTGCTTTGCGTGCGCGACCAAAACATCGAGTTCGCGAAGAAGAAAAATCCAGCTGCCCAGTTTATTCTTCGCGTGCACGAGAGTACCTTCGCGAACGTGAAGAAGAACATGCCAGAACACCCGCCGCAGCAAAATACCAGATTTTCAAAGTCCAAAACATCTCGTAACCTATCCGAAATTCACCCGAGCCCTCGGGGCTCCAAACCAAATATGCACACAAGTTCTAAAATATCATACGAACTTGCTCGCACGATCGAATTGCCAAAATAACACCTAGAACTACGAATCGGACACCAAATCAAAGGAAGTTTTCAAGAAAACTTTAAAACTTATATTTTTACAACCGGACGTCCGAATTACGTCAAATCAACTCCGATTCTCACCAAATTCGGCAGACATGTCATATATATTATAGTGGACCAATACCGATGTCCGGAACTAAAATACAGACCCGAGGTCAATAAATCCAACATCAGAAATTTCTTAGAAATCATTAAGCTTTCAAGCTTTTAATTTTTCATCAAAATTCAATATCTCAAACTAGGGACCTCGGAATTCGATTCCGGGCATACGCCCAAGTCTCAAATCACGATACGGACCTACCAAAATTTTTAAAATACTGATCCAGATCCGTTTGCTCAAAATGTTGACCAAAGTCAACTTAGTTGAGTTTTAAAGCTCTATTTCCCATTTTAATCCATTTTTGTCATAAAACTTTTCGGAAAATTGTACAGACTGCGCACGCAAGTGGAGGAATGATAAATGGTGCTTTTAGAGGTCTTAGAACCCAGAATTACTTATTAAATTTAAAGAGGATATTTTGGGTCATCACATTCTCTACCTCTAAAACAAATGTTCGTCCTCGAACGGAGTTGGAAAAAGTACCTGAGCTAGAGAAAAGGTGTGTATATTTACTCCACATGTCCGACTCGGACTCTCAGGTAGATGCCTCTACCGGCTGACCTCTCCATTGCACCCGAACTAAAGGATAACTCTTTGACCTCAGCTGTCGGACCTACCGGGCTAGAATAGCAACCGACTCTTCCTCGTAAGTCAAATCTTTGTCTAATTGGACTGAGTTGAAATCTAACACATGGGATGGATCACCATGATATTTTCGGAGCATAGACACATGGAACACCGGATGAACCGCTGATAAACTAGGTGGTAATGCAAGCTTGTAGGCTACTTCACCCACCCTTTCAAGAATTTCAAAGGGCCCGACATACCTTGGACTCAACTTGCCCTTCTTTCCGAATCTCATTACACCTTTCATAGGTGAAACCCAGAGCAATATTCATTCTCCAACCATGAATGCAATATCACGAACTTTACGGTCGGCATAATGTTTTTGACTAGACTGAGCTGTGCGAAATCGATCCTGAATAATCTTGACCCTTATCCAAGGCATCCTGTACCAAATCAGTACCCAACAACCGAGCCTCTCCCGGTTCAAACCAACTAACTGGAGATCGACATCGCCTTCCGTATAATGCCTCATATGGAGCCATGTGAATGTTCAGCTGGTAGATATTATTATAAGCAAACTCCGCATGTGGCAAGAAATGATCCCAAGAACATTCCAAAGTCTATAACTCAAGAGCGAAGCATATCTTACAATATCTGAATAGTGCGTTCTGATTGTCCGTCTGTTTGTGGATGAAATGTTGTACTCAACTCCACCCGCGTGCCTAACTCGTGTTGTACAGCCCTCCAGAAATGTAAGGTAAACTGCGTACCTCGATCTGAAATAATAGAGACGGGCACACCGTGAAGGCGGACAATCTCACAAATGTAAATTTCCGCTAACCTCTCTGAAGAATAGGCAACTGCCACTGGAATGAAATGGGCTGACTTGGTTAACCTGTCCACAATGACCCAAACTGCGTCAACTTTTCTCTGAGTCCGTGGGAGCCCAACAACAAAATCCATAGTGATACGCTCCCACTTCCACTCAGGAATTTCTAACTTCTGAAGCAAACCACCAGGTCTCTGATGCTCGTACTTAACTTGCTAACAATTCATACACCGAGCTACATGTGCAACTATATCCTTTTTCATTCTTCTCCACCAATAATGTTGTCACAAATATTGATATATTTTAGCGGTACCTGGATGAATAGAATACCTGGAACCGTGTGCTTCTTCAAGAATTAATTCACGAAGCCCATCCATATTAGATACACCAATACGGCCCTACATTCGTAGAACCCCATCTTCCCCCACAACAACCTATTTGGCATCACCGTGATGCACCGTGTCCTTAAGGACAAGTAAATGAGGATCATCATACTGCCTCTCTCTGATGCACTCATATAAAGATGTTCAGGCGACTGTAAAAGCTAGAACCCGACTGGGTTCTAAAACATCTAACCTCACGAACTGATTAGCCAAAGTCTGAACATCTGCAGCTAATGGCCTCTCACCAACCAGAATATACACAAGACTGCCCATACTCACAGTCTTTCTACTCAAGGCATCGGCTACCACATTGGCCTTTTCGGGGTGATACAAAATGGTGATATCATAGTCTTTCAATAACTCCAACCATATTCTCTGCCTCAAATTAAGATCTTTTTGTTTGAACAGATACTGAAGGCTGCGATGATTAGTAAATATCTCACACAAGACACCATAGAGGTAATGCCTCCAAATCTTCAGCGCATGAACAATGGCTGCCAATTCTAAGTCATGAACAGGGTAATTCTTCTCGTGAAATTTCAACTGCCATGACGCATATGCAATTACCTTGCCATCTTGCATTAATACTGCACCAAGCCCAATGTGAGATGCGTCACAATATACCGTAGGCGATCCTAAACATGTGGGTAATACCAATACTGGCGTCGTAGTCAAAGCGGTCTTGAGCTTCTGAAAGCTCAACTCACACTGGTTTGATCATCTGAATGGAACACCCTTCTGGGTTAGTCTGGTCAATGTGCTTGCTATAGATAAAAACCCTTCCACAAACCGATGATAATAACCTTCCAAACCTAGGAAACTCCGGGTCTCTATAGCTGAAGTAGGTCTAGACCAATTCTGAACAACCTCATTCTTTCTAGGATCTACCTTTGTGCCTTCTGCTGATACAACATGTCCCAAAAAGGAAACTGAGTCTAGCCAAAACTCGCATTTTGAAAATTTGGCATATAACTGATTATTCTTCAAGGTGTGAAGCACACTTCAAAGATGTTGCTCATGCTCCTCTCGACTTCTGGAGTAAATCAAGATATCATCAATGAATACAACCACAAAAGAATCCAAATAAGGCTTGAACACCTGATTCATCAAATCCATAAATGATGTTGGAGCATTTGTCAACCCAAATGACATCACTAGGAACTCGTAATGCCCATACTGAGTCCGAAAATCCATCTTAGGGACATCAGATGCCCTAATCTTCAACTGATGGTAACCGTATCTCAAATCAATTTTCGAAAATACCTTGGCACCCTGAAGCTGATTAAATAAGTCATAATTCTTGGCAGCGGATATTTGTTTTTTATAGTGGCCTTGTTCAACTGCCGATAATCTATACACATCCGCATCGAGCCTTCTTTCTTCTTTACAAATAATACTACTGCACCCTAGGGCGAGACACTGGGTCTAATGAATCCCTGATCAAGCAAGGCTTGTAACTGCTCTTTTAATTCTTTCAACTCTAGCGGGGCCATACGGTATGGTGGAATAGAAATGGGTTGAGTGCCCGGAGCCAAATCAATATAAAAGTCAATATCTTTGTCGGGTGGCATCCCTGGCAGATCTGTAGGAAATACTTCAGAAAATTCACGAACAACTTGTACTGAGTCCATAGAAGGGACATCCGCACTAGGATTGCGAATATAAGTCAAATAGGCTAGACACCCTTTCTCTACCATACGCCGAGCTTTCATATAAGAAATAACCCTTCTAGTAGAATGGCCAGGAGTTCCTTTACACTCTTACCGAGGTAACCTCGGCATAGCTAGGTTTACTGTCTTGGCATGACAGTCCAATATTGCATGATAAGGAGACAACTAATCTAAACCCAAGATGACATCAAAATCTACCATATCAAGAAGTAGAAGATCCACACTAGTCTCAAGATTACCAATAGTAACCACACAAGAATGATAGACATGATCTACTACAACAGAGTCTCCCACCGGTGTAGATACAAACATAGAAGCACTCAGAGAATCACAAGGCGCAACCAAATATGAAGCAAAATAGGAGGACACATAGGAATAAGTAGATCCTGGATCAAATAGAATTGAAGCATCTCTATGGCAAACTGGAATAATACCTATGATCACAACATCAGATGACTCGGCCTTAAGTCTAGGTGGAAAATCATAAAATCGGGGCTGGGCCCCACCACTCTGAACTGCATCTCTGGGACTGCCTCTAACTGGTTGGCCTCCACCTCTAACGGTCTGACCTCCACCTCTAATGGCCTGACCTCCACCTCTAGCTGCCTGACCCCTACCTTTAGTTGGCTGAGCAGGCGGTGAAGCAACCGGTGCCGGTATGATGGCACGCGAATCCTGCCGAGATCTGTTACTCGCCAATCTAGGGCAATACCTCCTGATGTGACCAATGCTCCCACACTCATAACACCCATCCTGATGTCGTGGCTGCTGAAGCTGACCCAAATGGGTCGGATAACCACTATAGTAACTCTGGAGTGGTGGTACACTGATAGGAGCTGAATGTGCACTGAATATTAGCTGCCCAGAGTAAGGCATAATAGGATCGTGACTCCCAGAAGCACCGGGAGATGCATGGAGTGCTGAATGAAATAGTTTGGGAGGATGACCCCTACCAAAATTACCCCTGCCTCCAGACGAGGCCCCACTGAAACCACCAAGCTGACGAGGCCTCTTATCAGACCTCTACCCTCTCTCCTGTGCAAGAACCATCTCGATCCTCCTGGCGACATTAGCATCCGCCTGAAAAGAAATCTCACTTCCGGTTTCCTTGGCCATTTGAAGTCTGATGGGGTGAGTGAGTCCCTCAATATACCTCCTCATTCTCTCTCCCTCTGTAGGTAGTAAAAGGAGAGCATGGCAGGCCAAATCCATAAAACGGGACTCATACTGAGTAACCGTCATTCTGTCCTGCTGGGGACGCTCCTCTCTCAATGTGATAGGCAGAAACTTCTCTATGAAGAGCTGAGAGAACTGGTCCTAAGTAAGAGAAGGCGACCCATCTGGTCTGGTCAACAAGTAATCTCTCCACCATTTCTTGGCAGAACCAGTCATCTGAAATGCAGCAAAATTGACCCCATTAGTCTCCACTATACCCATGTTTCGTAGAACCTCGTGACAGCTGTCAAGATACTCCTGGGGATACTCTGAAGGAGCACCACTGAAGTGAACTAGAAAGATCTTGGTAAACCTGTCCAATCTCTATAAAGCCTCAAAAGACATAGCTGGCCCATCTTCGACCTGTGCTGCAATAACCGACTAAACTAATCCAACTAGCTGAGCTGTTGGACCATGAAACTTCTGAGCTATCTTCTCCGGAGCGGGAGTGGTGGGAGTCTGGGCTCCTCCTTCAGCCTGAGAGACTGCTGGTGCCATGGGAAATGTGCCAGTCTGGGCCACACTCTCCATAAGGCCCACCAAATGGACCAAAGCGTCCGGAAGTATTGGGTTGGAAATGAACCCCTCCGGAACCTGAGTTGGTCTGATAGAAATAGTCTAGGTTGGAACCTCTTCGTCAAGCTCTATCTGAGGCTCCATTGTTGGGGCTACTGCTCGGGCCCTAGGCTGAGCCCTGCCCCTGCCCCTGCCTCGGCCTCTGGCACGACCTCGACCTCTGCCCCGCGTAGGAGCTATCATTGGAGGCTCTGGTTGTTGCTCAGCTGAGGAAGCGGTACGTGTTCTCTCCATCTGCGAGAGAATAAGAGTAGAAGAGTTCAATCAGTATTGAGAAAGCAAAATCGCACGACAGAGAAGAATAGAAGTGAAACTTGTTCCTAAACTTCATAGCCTTTGGAAGATAAGCACAGACGTCTTCGTACCGATCCTCCAGACTTTACTAAGCTTGCTCGTGAATCGTGAGACCTAGGCAACCTAGTGCTCTGATACCAACTTGTCACGACCCGAAATTTCCCACTGACGGGATCGTGATGGCGCCTAACATTTCACTTGCTAGGCAAACCCACGTTAGAGAATCATTAAACCAATTCCTTATTTCCATTCAGTAATTAACAATAGTTAACTAAGATAAAATATAATAAGTGTAGAATATCATAAAAATGTATTAATTACTACCATCCGGATTTGGAGTCACAATTCACGAGCATTCTAGAATTTACTACAAGTAATAGTCTGAAAGAAATACATCTATCTGAATAAAAGAAACAGTAGAATAGAAAAGATAGATGGGGACTTCAAGGTCTGTGAACGCCGACAGATCTACTTTGAGTCTCCGGACAGTGGACCAATAGCAAAAATCTCGATCACCCCGAGCCGGTATCAAAATATGCATAGAAAGTGCAGAGTGCAGTGTCAGTAAAACCGAACCCATGGACTGGTGAGTGTCGAGCCTAACCTCGACGAAGTAGTGACGAGTCTAAGGCAAGGCACCTACAAATCAACCTGTACAATTTAATAGTGTATATACAAATCATAGAAATGAAGAACTAAACAGGAAATGTTGGGAGGGGAACATACTGAGGGGAATGCAATATAAAAAACTACAACATAATGATAACCTGAGCAGTCAATATACCAGGAATCAACAGGAATAGTGAATACAGTAAGGAAAAGTGCACGACATCATCCTTCGTGCTTTTACTCTCAATGTCACCATAAAATTAATAGAAACGACACGGAATCACCCTTCGTGTATTAACTCTCATATCATGGAACAGCATCACCTATCATGCATTAACACTCACAATATGGCACGGCATCACCCTTCGTGCATTAACACTCGCAATATGGCACGACATCACCCTCCGTGCATTAACACTCACAATATGGCACGACATCACCCTTCGTGCATTAACACTCACAATATGGCACAACATCACCCTCCGTGCATTTACACTCTCCCTTACCATAATGTAATGCATAAATAACAACAGGGAGATAGAATAACAAGTACAAACCTTACTTAAACATTTGGTTCCATAACAATAATCTCAACTTTGAAATAAAAACTCAATTATCACCAGAAAATCCGTAAACATGATAAGAACGATAAATTAAACAACACTAGTATAACACATAGCAATTAAGCATAAGAATGAGACAATATAAGAAAAACTGAGAAACATGGGAAAATAGGTAAATTGATGGCGCATAAGTACTCGTCACCTCACATATACGCCGCTCACATGAATTTCACTTAGCAAGTAATCTAAGGTTCCTAATTCCCTCAAGCCAGGGTTAGACACAACACTTACCTCGCTCTGAAGGCCACTTAATTCTCAATCACAACTTTTCCTTTGGAATTCACCTCCAAACCACTCGTATCTATTCAAAAATGACTCAATAATATCAAATATTTCTAAAGGAATCAATTATATTGCGTAAGTTAAAGATTCCCAAATTTTCCTCCAAAAAGTCGAAAAATCGACCCCAGGCCCGCTCGGTCAAAACCCGAGGTTCGGACCAAAATCCTTTTACCCATTCACCCCCGAGCCCGAATATGTAATTAGTTTTAGAATCCGACCTTAAATTGGGGTCTAAATCCTCAAATTTCGAAATTCCTAAGTTCTACCCAAAAATCCTAATTTCACCATATAAATTCTAGATTCTAGGTTGAAATCTTGTTATAAGATGTAAAAGATTGAAAGAAAAGAGTTATGAATCACTTACCTATGATTTGGGGAAGATTTGATCTTTGAAAAATCGCCTCTTAAGGTTTAGGGTTTTGAAAATATGAAGAATGAATGAAAAATCCCGTTTAAGCCCCTTTTACTCAGCTGCAGGTGTCGCAATTGCGACCTGAGTTTCGCAAATGCGAAGGAACAATCGCAATTGCGATGCCCTTCACAATCCCGCTGCCTTTGCAAATGCGAGGAAAGTGTCGCATTTGCGACCACTGAACCTCGTAAATGCGAGTAGATGTCCGCATTTGCGAACCTGTCCTTCCCAGACTCCATTCGTAATTGCGAAGGTAACCTTGCCAATATGAGAACTACTGGCCCAGGCTTCTTATCACAATTGCGATGAAAGCCTCGCAATTGCGGACCCTGTTATGTTCGCATTTGCGATGCGGCCTACAACAGGTTCAGTTATACCAGCAAAAGTTTCTAAGTTCAAAACATCCTGTGGCCTATCCGAAACTCACCCGAGCCCTCGGGGCTCTAAACCAAACATGCACACAAGTCTAAAAATATCATACAAACTTGCTCGTGTGATCAAATCACCAAAATAACACCTAGAACTACGAATTTAGCACCAAATCAAATGAAATTCTCAAGAACACTTTCAAATTCATATCTTCTCAACTAGACGTCCGAATCACGTCAAATCAACTCCGTTTCTCACCAAAATTCACAGACAAGTCTTAAATATCGTAATGAACCTGTACCGAGCTTCGAAACCAAAATACGGACCCGATACTAACAATGCCAAATTTCAATCAATTCTTAAAAACAAATAATTTCCAGACTTTTAATTTTCATCAAAAATTCATAACTCAAGCTAGGGACCTCCGAATTCAGTTCCGGGAATACTCCCAGGTCCAATAATTCGATACGGACCTACCGAGACCGCCAAAACATGGATCCAGGCCCGTTTACCAAAAATGTTGACCGAAGTCAACTAAAATCAACTTTTAAGGCATAAATTCTAATTTTCAACATAAAAGCTTTCCGGAAACCTGCTCGGACTGCGCACAGAAATCGAGGAGGTTAAAAATGAGATTTTTAAGGCTTAAGAGAGCAGATTCGAGTCCTAAAACATAAGATGACCTTTTGGGTCATCACATTTCTATAAGGAAAAGAGATTGGTTTCTAAGTTAGGACTTTCGTGAATGAGAATTGATTGTTGTGAAGATGGTTGCATGTTATATTATAAAGATGATGCAACTTAAATAGTTGTAAATTTTGTGAAAAGCCTCATTTCAAGAGGCTTTCCAGCGGGAATATGATCGTTGTCAAGACGATGCATTATTTACCTCTTATACATAGGTTAAAGAGGTTATATGCGTCGATGAGTTCTGCTCCTCATATGAGATGGCACTTTGCAAATAGAAGACCACCTAGTGTTACGTGTCATCCTTCATATGGAGAAGCTTGGAAGCACTTTGATAGGACATATCTAGATTTTTCTAGTGAACCAAGGAACATTCGGTTAGGTCTGTGTGCGGATGGCTTCACGCCTTTTTCTATATTTGTGACACCATATTCATGTTGGCCTGTCTTTCTTACACCTTATAATCTACCACCTGAGTTGTGTATGACTAGTCCATATATATTCTTAAATTGTATTATCCCCGGTTCACGTAATCCGAAAAGTATGATTGTTGTATATTTGCAACCTTTGATTGATGAGCTAATACAGTTATGGTATGATGGTGTTGAAACATATGACATATCAACCAAGCAGAATTTCAATTTTCGTGCTAATTTAATGTGGACTATTAACGATTTTCCTGATTATGGAATGTTTTTTGGGTGGATGGCTGCTGGGAAGCTAGCTTGTCCTTACTGCATGGAAAATGGTAAAGCGTTCACTTTGAAACATGGCCGAAAGCAATCATGGTTTGATTTTCACCGTCAATTCTTTCCTGATGATCATGAGTTTAGAAGGATGAAAAATGCATTCAAAAAGAATAAAGTGGAGTATGATTCTCCACCTCCGATACTTTCAGGTGAGGAAATTTGGGACAGGGTCCAGAACTTCAGTAAAGTTACTGAGGCTCCACCTTATAGATTCTCTGGATATGGTGTTACAAAAAATTGGACAAAACAAAGTATATTTTTGGAGTTGCCTTATTGGAAGGATAATCTTCTCCGACAAAACCTTGATGTCATGCATATTGAGAAGAATTATTTTGACAATTTGTTCAACATAGTGATGGATGTTAAAGGTAAGACAAAAGATAATCGAAGGCTAGAATGGACTTATAAGAAAATTGCAGGCGGCCTGAATTATACTTGCAGACAGCAAACAATGGTAAGGTGTTCAAGCCCAAAGCAAGTTACACATTCACTTTGGAGGAAAGACGATATATTTGTGATTGGGTTACGAAATTGAAGATGCCTGAGGGTTATGCGTCGAATCTTGGAAACAAAGTAGATATGGAGGTAGGGAAGTTGAGCCATTTGAAAAGTCATGAATGTCATGTTTTCATGGAGACCTTAGTGCCTATTGCATTTTGTGGTTTGCCTGAAAGAATCTAGAAACCCATCATAGAGACTAGTTTGATTTTCAAAGACTTGTGTTCTACCATATTAAGGGAAGAAAACCTACTTCGGATGGATCAGAACATTCATGTAACTTCTAATAAGATGGAAAATATATTTCCATGTAGTTTCTTTGATGTGATGGAACACCTTCCAATCCACCTTGTACACAAGGCACGACTTGGAGGGCCTATTCAATGCAGATGGATGTATCCCTTTGAGAGGTAATATTATAAGTTTGATATAATATTCTATTTTATTTGAATGTTCATGACTAACATGACATTATGTTGGACAATTGGCAAATGCAAAAAATTTGTTAAGTAGAGGAATATGATTGAAGGATCTATATGCGAAGCCTATCTTGCAAAGGAAACTATACATTTTTGTTCTTGTTGTCACGACCCAAAATCCAAAAAGGCCGTGATGGCGTCGAACACCACTGTCAGGCAAGCCAACCATAATCAATTAACTTAATTACCCATTTTTGTATTTTTGAAATAAACATTTCTTCAATGAAATAGTAAAGATAAAACTCATAGAGTAAATGATAAATATTTTTAGCAACTAAATTTCTAAACAATTCACAACCATTCCCAAAACCCGGTGTACAATTGCATGAGCATTTACTAGGGAATTAAAAAAAATACAGCATCTGTCCAGAATACAAATTAGACAGAAAAATATAATAACTCTGAAGGAGACTCTGTTAGCTGCGGATCATAATATAGAATGCAGCTCACCTATGGACCCACAATTATTAACCACCCCTCTGCGCCCACAAGGCCGCTATACATATATGTACCTGCACAATAAAATATGCAACAAGTGCAGTATGAGTACAAAAACAACGTGTACCCAGTAAGTATCAAGCCTAATCTCGAAGTGGTAGAGACGAGATAGCCGACTTTGACACTCACTATGGGTCAACAATAATAATTGAAATAAAACTAGAATATCTAAATCGGCATGATTCACAGAATTTAAAATAATCTATTTAACGAGCAGAAATAACAAATTCCTTAAAATGCAACAATTCTCAATATATTAATTAAATTCCTTCAATTCAAATAATTTCTAATTTATCAATTAATCTCATTTACATGAATAACAATTAATTCCTTAACAAGCATGAATAATAATTCATTAAATTCCAAGGATTCTCCAATTTATCAATTAGCTTCGCAAGCTGAAATAAACTATTAAGGTATCGTATAATAATTATTATTAAGCACAATTTCTGTTGAGGACGTACGACCCAATCCAGTATATCGTGTACACTGCCGAGGGACGTGCGGCATGATCCATGGATGCATCTATCCTGCCGAGGTGTTCGGCCCGCTCCACAAGAAAGGAGAACATTTTCTTATGTATCTCCGAGAAGAGAGTATATTTATTAAAGATAAATTCGGGAGGAAGAACAATTTCTTTTAATAATTAATTAATTTAAACAGAAAATCAAGCATATGAGATTTCCATCCTTTAATATCTTTATCTGACAATTCACAACATATTCATATATATCAATTAATATTAATTAAACAAAGAATACAATGTACACATGTAATTCATGATTTGAGTCCTAAACTACCCAGACTTTAGTATTAATAGTAGCTACGCACGGACTTTCGTCACCTCGTGCGTACGTAGCCCCCGCAACTAACAACAATTATTTAATTTAAACGCTATGGGGTAATTTTCCCCTCACAAGATTAGACAAGAGACTTACCTCGTCTCAAAGTCCACTTTCCGATTAACACGTCGCGTTGAATTCTTGATTCGATGCCGAAAGATCCGAAAATAATCCAAATATTATACACAATAATTAATATATGTTAAATGATTCGAAATTTATCTATTAAATAAATTACCTTATCCAAAATGGTAAAATTCCTAAAATTCATCCCGGACCCACGTGCTTGGATTTTGGAAATTTTCAGATGAAGACGTTACCCATAATCTCAAGAACTTAAATATATAATTTCTACCCAATTCCATAACTATTTTCGTGGTTAAAATCTCATTTTTATAAAAATCTAGGTTTTTCATCTAAATCTTTGATTTCTAAGATTTACTAGTTATAATCTACCTATAATCTATGTATTTAACTCAAGGGGTGTGGAATTAACTTACCTTTCAATTGCTAGTTGAAACCCCCTTCTCAAAAGCTCAGAAATCACCCAACAATGGATGAAAAATAGAAAGAAATGGACTGAGTTTTCGTCCGTTTTAAGGTTCTGCCCAGACAGGTTTTTCGCACCTGTGGAAGGAGTACCGCACATGCGGCTTTCGCACCTGCGAAAATTCCTCGCATGTGTGCATTTTCCCTCTTTTCCTAGTTTCGCACCTGCGGAAGAAGAGCTCGCTTCTGCGCAAGCGCAGGTGCGCCCATTCCTTCGCACATACGCATCCATCCGCTTCTGCGCACAAGACCTTCGCACCTGCACGTTCGTAGGTGCGTCAAATTACTCCGCATCTGCAATAGCTGGGCAGGCTCCTCTCTTTCGCACCTGTGATTGGTGACTCGCACCTGCGGTTGTCCAAGCGCAGGTGTGATTATGACAGTAGCTGGGAGCTTCAGTCCTTGCTCAATTTTCCAAAATTGGTCTGAGCCTCGTCCGGCTAACACTCGGGATCCCCGGGGCCCCGTCTGAACATACCAACAGGTTTGAAATCATAAAATGGACTCGCTCAAACTCTCGAAATGCGTAAAACAACATCAAATCTAAGAATCATACCCTAAACCAAATTGATTCAAACTTAAGAATTTGAAGTTCTTCAATTTACTTCTAATGCGCCGAAATATACTTAAACTACTCGGAATGACACGAAAATTTGCGTGCAAGTCTTAAATCACTATACGGAACTATTCCCAAACTCGAATTCCAAACTGACTTCAATTACTCAAAATCCTACGCCAAACCAAATTTAAAGAATTTTAAACCTTCAAATAGTTGATTTTTACTACTAAGCATCAAAACGCTCCCGGGTTATCCAAAATCCGATTCGGACATACGCCCAAGTCCAAAATCATCATACGAACCTATTGGAACCGACAAGTCCCGATTCCAGGGTCGTTTTCTCAAAATGTCGACCGAAGTCAAACTTGTCCGTTTAAAGCTAACTTAAGGAACCAAGTGTTCCGATTTCAACTCACACACTTCCAAATCCCGAACCAACCATCCCCGCAAGTCATAAATCATTATAAACACATACGGGAATTTGTTTTTAGGGGAATAGGTTCTAACAGTCAAAATGACCGGTTGGGTCGTTACACTCTCTCCCACTTAAATATATGTTCATCCTCAAACGTGCTAAGAACTGTTCCGGAGTTGTCCAAAATCACAGTTTAACACTTCGAGCACCTACCCGTGCTACCACACCTAATTGAGCATATTAACTCGAGCCAATCTGAAAATTCTCCCCTCTATTTAGGCAAATAAGCCTTAGAGCCCAATTCTAACATCCAGAATTCTCCACCATGCATGTTTCCAACCTATGAATGTTGTATCAATTATTACATGATGCACAAATACATGATTGTATACCTTTGTTGAATTTAGACCATGCACCGCACCATTCACATAATCATAATATCATCCTCCGATAACAATAGCTGAAATTCCACGAATCTGATGTTCACAACACACCTCATGATACATATAATTCGTGTTCCAACTCTTGAACTGCTTCCACGATGGAAGAAATGTGTAGAAATTCATAACCAACTGTTGAGCCAACAAATTATTGAGTTTCTCCTTCTGACAAGAACCATTGCCTCATTATGGACCAAATAATGATATTTGCTCTTTATTATACTTCATATAATCCGATCGTACTGATCCCGGATCCAATAACCTCGCCTCACTTAGTATAAGCTGCTCAGGCAATAAGCCACCTCAGACATGACAAAAAGTCAATGATCTAATAAGCTACGGACTCGATTGCGATACATAAGAAAAACAGACTATGGAAAGGATTACTCAACCCACGTGACTAATTAAACAACTGAAAAGGTGTCATGAACCTTCCTCAGAAAATGGAACACAAAACACACAAAATAGAATATAGGGAATTGTACTGAACATCACACTGTTACGGCGTGCAACCCGATTCGCACACAAAAATGAATCTATAAAAAAAAATACTTACCGAGCTAGAATGCTCATTACTTACAAAATATCTGAACATCGGACACAAGCACGCTAAGTGCATAATACCATCCTTGGAAGGACCGACACCGCCATACGCTACAAAACTCAAGCACAACTAAGGTGCGATATATGATCTGAATCTCGAGAGCCATGCTGCTCACATAATACCATCGCTATATGAAACCTCAACACATAAGAAATTTATCAAGCCGTTTCGCAACCCACACGGCAGAATATAGTATTAAATGAAATAACCGACGATGAAACGACATCCAACATCTGAATACTCCTCCATAGGGAGCGGTTATGCTAAAATGAACACATCCGACCTGATATAGAGCTCGTATTCATATTCAAATCCATCCACATACCTCAAGACGATTCTGATCGCATCGTACTAGGCTAATAACCTTTCAAGTATCCATAATAACCCTTTATCCCATAGCATACAAGAATATCCATCATAACAAGAACAATACTTCCACAGTCGACAACCAAATGAACCAAGCACCCTCCAGGCATAAATTCTCGAATCAGCGATATTACCACAATCTTTATACTTGGTTTCAATATTCACTCAATCAAGTGACTACATGTCACTCTTACACAATCTTTCCGTGAGACACACTCCCACGACCTTCCGCACCAGGTACAAGTCTGCACATCCATGCTACCGGTTACACTAATGTTGTAAAGCATATCAAGAATCCTCAAATCAATACACAAGGTCTCATACACATGACATCGACCTTAGATGATGCCAAAAACAATACCATAGTACTTTAAACATCTAAATCCTTTTCCTGCTCATCCGAGCTCATGACATCCTTGTCAACACCGAACCGAAATCTTGAATCCTCAACTTTCGAATTCCATGCTACTTAGTGCACTTAATCACACAAATGCACCAGAGTACAAGAATTCAATCATAACTCCCGAACCACTAATAGGGTAAACACTTCATCATAAAGAAACCTTCTACTTAACTTATTTCAAGAGAACCATTACAACACCTGACTGAATTCCCATATCCGCAAAAAATGCCGGCCTCAAGTAGTGGTCTACACCACCATAACTCTTCTGGGATCCCTCTACACATAACATGTCATAATACTTTAATTCCTCCAAATAAAATCAATTACGACGGCCGTCAAGCCTCGCACGTACTGCCACAAATCACATGTATAATTCAATGCACTGAAGGAACTGATCATTGCCACCATCATGCCGATTCAACCATTGTTAGCTGATCCGTCTTTTCTTAATTTACTCTCAACTTTCCTTAGAAATAATAATAGCTCCATTCATTACATCACGAACTCAAATCCGCACTCATCCCAAGTGACCTTATTTCACGAGACCACGTTATTTCAAAACCCACTAATTATCTCATATCCCTTCTTGTGCGCACTTTTTACATCTTCAACCGGTACACCCATTCTGATACTTCTTTTATGAATCCAAAGTTATTTTCTTCCATTTCTCTAATGCTACACCACAACCTGAAGATAACGCAGAGTACTCCAAGCCCCATCTCATAATCTTCTGCAAAAGCTTAATACTCAACCATACTATAGACTCGAGATCCTTAGACACCACACTTTAAATTTTTTAATCCACTAGGAACGTTATTGAGAGTCACTTGCTCGGACTTGTTCCCAAACATGATCACTTCCAAGGACTTGCTAGCACATGGACACTTTATCAAGGAAACATCCGACTATTTCACTTTCCTGTGCATTACATCTACATGAAGCATAAACTCTGAGTCTTCCAAAAACCTGAATATGAATTGATAAGGCCAAATATGGCACAAATTCCCCAAATACTTTGCTCAAATTACCACTCATGTTTTATTTACTTAGTTGCAATGACCCACCAATACACCGATAACCAGAAATCACACAAGTTGACACTACGCAATCTAATCATAGACGGTGGGGCTCTCCCACTTAGCTTGAAGCTATAATTATAAAATATTTGGAATCCACCAAGATTCTTTCTTCATTGTTGACATGATCCTGCACACGCAACTCGCCAAATTTTCTCGAAATCCTTCTATTAACCTTTAATAAATACTCCAAACCACTAGCCACATTTACATATTAAATCTCTTACCAGGTAGCTAGTAGAATTATTCGCAGAAGCTTCGTCAATACCATGCAACCGCTAACCTGCTCATAGGAGATAACCCACCCGTGGAAATTACATGCCGACATATTCCAATTCCGTTGCATTGGGTGCAAATACTACGAAATCAGTAGATCATCCTGAGTCCAAGCTTATTCACCAGCTGCATCAGTCCGTTCACTCCTCGTGGACATCAGCTAAAGGTGCGACAATACATTCCAATCCAAATTCATGTTGTATCCTTCTTCATATCAAGCAACTCTCTCCTGCCACACCAAATCTTCCTCAATATAGCAGCCAATATTCCAAAATAAGCCCGTAGACCTAGTCACTGTCCACCATGAATCCCAAATCACTTCAAACTTTCCTCAAGCCGTGTAGTTATCCTACCACGTAACCCATATGCTACTTTTTCACTCTCCCACTTTGGTCAAACCCTCTCCTTTAAGCAACTACTCGACTTTTGTTTTCTTACACTTGGCCTTCTAGGAACTTAACCACCACAAGACACCTTCCACATGTCCTTTCTCATCCTTCATTGCCTAGTTGTTGCCTTAACTCAAAATCCATCTCTGTAGCACTTGAACCAATAGCTCGTTACCAGCTTTAAACCTTTCTGACGATCATCCTTCTCGATACATCAATACTCAAAATGCTGCTTCGATCCTGAATCACTGCACACTGTGATCTCTTACGACTGCTTCCCCTATACCAATTCCTAATACCACGTCATCAAGGCGAGTTGAAGAAAACCATAACACTGGTGAACCTTAACGCATTATACAAGGCGATGACACCACATCAAAATTGAAAACTCTACCACACTCAAAAATATCAAGCTTCGTTACTCCATCAACCCCAAACCTGAACATTCATAGTCCGATTGCCTTTTCTCCGCTGGAATTAAAACATGGAACCTCTGAATCTTGTACTGAGAAAACCTTCTTCCAAGTCATTTACCGCCCTGACACATAGACATGCATTCTACCATTGCAAAAACATTATGCGATAACAACGCATGAATCGTCATAACAATCAATGTCAAATCTCAAAATCTTAGGCAGTATTGATACTGAACTGAAACGATAGAGCAGCCTTCCGCAAGGCGACGACAATAGCCCAATTAATTACATAGGGAGAAGCATCTTGCACTACATCTGTAGTACAATTTCCTCGATCCCCAATTTATAACAAGCGTTTCACGTCGCATAAGATTGAATAGGAAGGAAATGTAGGCATAAGTTTAAAAGGAATCGAATCACACAATGAAGAATCAAAAAGGGAAGTATTCCTATCAGCCCTGTAGCCTCTCGAAGATAAGCACAGACGTCTTCGTATCGATCCGCAAGACTCTACTAGACTTGCTCATGACTCGTGAGACCTAAGTGAACCTAGTGCTCTGATACCATGTTGTCACAACCCAAAATCCAAAAAGGTCGTGATGGCGCCGGACACCACTGTCAGGCAAGCCAACAATAATCAATTAACTTAATTACCCATTTTAGTATTTTCGAAATAAAAATTTCTTCAATGAAATAGTAAAGATAAAACTCATAGACTAAATGATAAATATTTTTAGCAACTAAATTTCTAAACAATTCACAACCATACCCAAAACCCGGTGTCACAAGTGCATGAGCATTTACTAGGGAATTAAAATAAAATACAGCATCTGTCCAGAATACAAATTAGACAGGAAAATATAATAACTCTGAAGGAGACTGTGTTAGCTGCAGATCGTAATATAGAATGCAGCTCACCTATGCCCCAACAATTATTAACCAAACCTCTGCGCCCACAAGGCCGCTATACATATATGTACCTGCACAATAAAATGTGCAGCAAGTGCAGTATGAGTACGAAAACAACATGTACCCAGTAAGTATCAAGCCTAATCTCGAAGTGGTAGAGATGAGATAGCCGACTTTGACACTCACTATGGGTCAACAATAATAATTGAAATAAAACTAGAATATCTAAATCAGCATGATTCACAGAATTTAAAATAATCTATTTAACGAGCAGAAATAATAAATTCCTTAAAATGCAACAATTCTCAATATATTAATTAAATTCCTTCAATTCAAATAATTTCTAATTTATCAATTAATCTCATTTACATGAATAACAATTAATTCCTTAACAAGCATGAATAATAATTCATTAAATTCAAAGAATTCTCCAATTTATCAATTAGTTTCGCAAGCTGAAATAAACTATTAAGGTATTATGTAATTATTATTATTAAGCACGATTTCTGTCGGAGACGTACGGTCCGATCTAGAGTGTCGTGTACACTGCCGAGGGACGTGCGACACGATCCATAGATGCATCTATCCTGCTGAGGCATTCGGCCCGCTCCACAAGAAAGGAGGACATTTGTTTTTGTACCTCCGGGAAGAGAGTATATTTATTAAAGATAAATTCATGAGGAACAACAATTTCTTTTAAAAATTAATTAATTTAAACAGAAAATCAAGAATATGAGATTTCCATCCTTTAATATCTTTATCTGACAATTCATAATATATTCATATATATATATATCAATTAATATTAATTAAACAAAGAATACAATATACACATGTAATTCATGCTTTGAGTCCTAAACTACCCGGACTTTAGCATTAATAGTAGCTACGCACGGACTCTCGTAACCTCGTGCGTACGTAGCCCCCGCAATTAGCAACACTTATTCAATTTAGTCCCTATGGGGTAATTTCCCCCTCACAAGATTAGACAAGAGACTTACCTCGTCTCAAAGTCCACTTTTCGATTACCACGTCGCGTTGAATTCTTGATTCGATGCCGAAAGATCTGAAACTGTCTAAATATTAGACACAATAATTAATATATGCTAAATGATTAGAAATTTATCTATTAAATAAATTACCTTATCCAAAATGGTAAAATTCCTAAAATTTAGCCCGGACCCACGTGCTCGAATTTTGGAAACTTTTTGGATGAAAACGTTACCCATAATCTCAAGAACTTAAATATAAAATTTCTACCCAACTCCATAACTATTTTTGTGGTTAAAATTTTATTTTTATAAAAATCTAGGTTTTTCATCTAAATCTTTGATTTCTAAGATTTACTAGTTATAATCTACCTATAATCTATGTATTTAACTCAAGGGGCGTGGAATTCACTTACCTTTCAATTGCTAGTTGAAACCCCTTTCTCAAAAGTTCTAAAATCGCCCAACAATGGATGAAAAATAGAAAGAAATGGACTGAGTTTTCGTCCGTTTTAAGGTTCTGCCCAGACAGGTTTTTCGCACCTGCGGAAGGAGTACCGCACATGCGGCTTTCGCACCTGCGGAAATTCCTCGCAGGTGCGCATTTTCCCTCTTTTCCTGGTTTCGCACCTGCGGAAGAAGAGCTCGCTTCTGTGCAAGCGCATGTGCGCCCATTCCTTCGTACCTGTGCATCCCTCCGCTTCTGCGCACAAGACCTTCGCACCTACACGTTCGCAGGTGCATCAAATTACTCTGCATCTGCGATGGCTGGACAGGCTCCTCTCTTTCGCATCTGTGATTGGTGACTCGCACCTGCGAGCTCGCACCTGTGGCTGTCCAAGCGCAGGTGTGATTATGACAGTATCTGGGAGCTTCAGTCCTTGTTCAATTTCCCAAAATTGGTCTGAGCCTCGTTCGGTTAACACTCGGGACCCCCGGGGTCCCTTGCGAACATACCAACAGGTTTGAAATTATAAAACGGACTCGCTCGAACTCTCGAACACGTAAAACAACATCAAATCTAAGAATCATACCCTAAACCAAATTGATTCAAACTTAAGAATTTCAAGTTCTTCAATTTACTTCCAATGCGCCGAAATATACTTAAACTACTTAGAATGACACGAAAATTTGCGTGCAAGTCTGAAATCACTATACGGAACTATTTCCAAATTCAGAATTCCAAACGGACTTCAATTACTTAAAATTCTACTCCAAACCAAATTTAAAGAATTTTAAACCTTCAAATAGTTAATTTTTACTATTAAGCGTCAAAACGCTCCCGGGTTATCCAAAACCCGATTCGGACATACGCCCAAGTCCAAAATCATCATACGAACCTATTGGAACCGTCAAATCTCGATTCTGGGATCATTTTCTCAAAATGTTGACCGAAGTCAAACTTGTCCATTTAAAGCTAACTTAAGGAACCAAGTGTTCCGATTTCAACTCACACACTTCCAAATCCCGAACCAACCATCCCCGTAAGTCATAAATTATTAAAACCATATATGGGAAGTTTTATTTAGGGAAACGTGGTTCTAACAGTCAAAACGACCAGTTGGGTCGTTACATTATTATTTTAAGAGTAACGTGCCATGTTCTAGGAATCAGAAAGCTTTATGATGGCCCTTATGCAATTTGGACTGATTTCCCATTCTCTCTAAAGGAGCAAATTTTCAATCAATTTAAGGTATAAATATTCTTTTAAGCAATTTAATAATTTATATTTATGATGTTTCCATCTAATATTTATCTTTTGAAATATAGAGTAAGTTTGTATGGGAAGAACGCTATAGCGCGGAAGTGGCTGTAAATTTTCATCATAAAGATCGCAAGAGATTGGCGGATGCTTTCTCGGATGCTAGATAGAAGAACAAGAGGCCTGGCTGGTTACTTGAGAATTTGTGGAATGCTTTGCAAAGGAAATGGCTTAACGCGGAGTTCTTAGAGAAGAGCAAAAAAGGAAAGAAAGCTTGCGCATCCGAGAAGGGAGGCTCCTTGCACACTGGAGGTGCGATCAGCCTAGGGACAATAAAAAGAAGATTGGTACGTAATTTCTTAAATTATTTTAATTTTTTAAGTATATCTATTTTGTTTATTAACTAAATTAATTTATTTTCAGGAAAAGAAGTATGGGCGTCCAATGAGCCATGATGATTTATTCAATGAGACGCATATTGTAAAGAAGAAGAAAGACTGCATATGCAAGCTTTCAATTTTCTTTAAGTATTATAATTTACTTTTATAAGAATTTTAAAATACTGACTTAATTTAAAATAATATAGGGTCACTACTAAAGTAACGTGGAGGAATTCATTCGTAGTCATCCAGCTGGTGAATCGGGCAAGCCAACCCAACCTTCGGACGAGGATGCTGAAAGAATATGATCGGAGTCTGTTGGCGGTCCAAAATGGGGGAAGGTATACGGGCTTCCTACTAAAATATTCCATCGCTATAAGTGTGGAATGCAAGGAATAGGGACTTCCTCGCAAGGCGAGCAACTTAATAGGGAGAGCCTCTCCGCTATGCGGGAGATAGTGACAAAGCTCACATCCGAGCTAGAAATGGCCAAGGAAAGAGAAAGGCTTAGAGATGCTCAATTCATTGGCATGCAAGCTCAGATCAAAACTCTCCTATCTACTAGAGCTTTTCCATTGCCCCGGTCTCGTGAGTCATCGCCAGAGGGTCGACATCTATGTGATCGTTCCTCCCGTCTTGCTCGTGATCGTTCTTCTTGTCCTCCCCGTGATCGTTCCTCTCGTCCTCCACAAGACCGTTCTCTATACCATCTTGTATATAAAAGTTCATCAGACAGTGATAATGATGTTGTAGAAAATACCCCTTGACTTTTATATACTTTGAACTAGACAAATAGAACCAGTTTTGAACTTGTTGTAATTAGTTTTAACTTGGTTTTGGATTGTTATGTTCAATTGAACTTTAATTTGTTAGTTTTAAAGTATATATTGAATGTTTGGTTGTTGTTGTGTTGTTGTGTTGTTGTTGTTGTGTTGTTGTAATTCAATATTACCGACCAACTTTGGTCTGTATTTTGCCTACACTGTTGAGGTTACCGACCAAATTTGGTCGGTAATATTTAATTTTAATTATTTTAAAATATATATTTATTTTTTCAATTACCGACCAAAGTTGGTCGGTTTTTTTTAATTTTAATAATTAATAAAAAAATATAAATTAATTACACTGACCAACTTTGGTCGGTAAAATTAAATTAATAAAATATGTTTCCAACCAAAGTTGGTCGATAAATAATTTAAATTGTCAGATGGCCGTTTAAAGCTACCGACCAATGCTGGTCGGTAATTTCTGACCAACTTTGGTCGGTAAGCCATTCCGACCATCAAAATACCGTACACACCCAAATGGTCGCATTTTGGTCGGTAATTGGCCATAACCGACCAACGTTGGTCGGTTTTTAGCGGATTTCTAGTAGTGAAAAGTGACTTTTCAAGAAAAATAGCTTTTAAGCCAAAAAATAATAAGTTGGGGTTATCCAGCTTCTTACTTTTAGCTTGTTTTAAGCTGTTTTAAACTTATTTTACGCATTTTTTTACTTTGACGAAAACTGATAAAATCTAAAAAGGCTTAAAAGTTGATTTGATCAGTTTAAAAATCAATCCAAACACCCTCTACATAATTTGAACTATCAGTAATTGTTTAGTCATAGGTACTTTCAAGTTCATATAAAAATACTTCTCTTTCACATACCTTATACTATGGGCAAAATGCTATTTTTTGGACTAAAAGAAGTTCAAAAAACAATGGTCTCATACATCAGCCTCCTATAATACGAGGAGATTGCTAGACCCTTTTTATAAGAGGAGAAACGTGGGTACCTCCATTTCTTCGGAGATTAGGAGTCCTAATAAAATCCTGGTTAAATGATAGATAAAGAGGAATCTGTGGGTGAACACTTTTTAAAAAATATTTAAGAAAATAATAATATTCTTTATTTATTACATAAATGAAAGATTGTTTTTACACTAATAGCATATTATAAAGATTAAGCAAATAATTAATAACCAGACAAGCAGTGGCAGACCCAGAATTTTATGCAAGCGAGTTTAATCTTAGAAGTACATAACTTTAATTGTAAAATAGTAGTTGTCAAGTGGGTTCAAATAAAGTATTTATATAAAATTTACACAACTTTAATCATAATTTATTCATATATACTGTATTATATTTTGGTGAAGCGGGTTTAGTTGAACCCGCTAGCCACTACGTGGGTCCGCCACTGCAGATAAGATGCATAAATCATGGGACATTCTCTACCATCTTAAAAAACTTTTGACACACTTCCTTGATTTGGAAATATCCAACATTGAATGCATCTTATGGTGTTTCATGCGTTCCATTATTCTATAGGATTTTGATGGTTTATGTTAGATATATTATACGTATATATCTATCACTATATATATGGAACATACCTGTTTATATATGTACATTATGTCAATTATATATGTTGTATATAATAGTACTATATTATACAAAGTGAAATTCATACAACTATATAACATACTCCAAACATATAGCAATATTTATACGATGAATATACCACAAACTGAATTATAACATATAATACACTCCAGAACTTTTATATCAATATTTTGGCGGCCTTCTGAATATATAATATTTATACCAATATTATTCTGTAAATATTTATTTCTAAGTATCTATGTATCTTATACCATTTATATAATTAAATATGCAATATACTACAATTATTTCATAAATATAATATGAAATTATTTCATTATTATAACTTTTATAATATTAAATGTTGCTAATTAAATATGTAATATACTAAAATTTACGTTTGGTGGAAGTCATATACATGCGAGAAATTATGAATAGATTGTGTGAGAATTGGTTGATCCATGGCAGAAAAAATAAACTAGATATTTCAGTTGTTTGCTTCCTATTAGTTGCTTTCATCTTTTTATATAATATATGGAATACAAAGGAATATGGTTGTTACGAATAATGCAATTGCCCGACTCTAAGGTTGTCAATCATCTTAATTGAAGAGAACCAGTGTAACTGAAATTCTTTGAATGCATGATTTAGGGTATAGGGTTTAAAGGATTCTTGATAGGAATATAATTATTTAGTTGTCTTGGATGTAAAATACCTAATGCTGCTACATCCATAGAAATTTTCCTAAAATTTTGCCTAGTTATGCTTTTTGCTTGATGATAAAGTCATGGCCCAACAATCTCGAATTAGTAGTCCGTTGGACTCTAGGCCTGATCTTCTTGGGCAAGATACACAAATGAGCAAACTTCATTAATAGCCGCTTGGGCCAAAATTTTAACACCCGATAGCCCAAAATTATAATATACATTGTATATCCCAAAAGTAATTCTAACTCACAAGCACACACATAGTTATATCCCCAGATTTAGTTTCCTTAAGAGTGTCTTGACACCACCGCCACTCGCCCACTACTTCGGCAAGCGGATGTCGTCGCGGTTCAGCCAAAGACTTGGAATTAGAGTTTAAACTCTCTTCCTCCATCTTTGATTTTATCTTGAGCCGTTGCTCCGACGATTCTCCGGCAACTCCTTTTGACTTTTGACTTCATAGTATCATAACCATACCACAGAAAAACTCAATCTTCCTCAAAATCCTCATTCTTTTGGTCTGATGCTTAAGCTAACACTTAAAAGCACAAAAAGTAATTGAAATTCAAAGAAGAAGAAGTTTTAGGTCAATTTAAAGTACTTAACTAAAAAACTCAGATCTGCAAAGACAGATCGCGGAAAAGAGAGGCGAACACGCCATGATTGCAAAATCACTGATTGCATGCAAAGTAAAAACCTTTGAATTGTCGGTCATCCGGTGATTTGCCAGGCCAAGATACGGGACGGATAGTCTCTATGCGCGACCCAGTTAGCACAGAATTCAGATAAAATATCATCATTGCCTCAATTGTCGTGTACCAAAAAAGAGGAACTAAAATCACCGAAACAGAGACGGAGAAAGAGAGATCTGACTGTTGTTGTTGATTGATGCTGAAGAAATGACTATATAGTAGTGCATATTTCCAGGAATTCAAGGGTTGTTGATTTTGTTTTAAAAGTGAAAAAGGAAAATCATTGGCTAAACAGAGAGGGGCAATCACCCTTTGAATAAAAATCCCAAGCTATCTGTTATTGCCTTTTTTTTTCTGGGCTAACTTTCTTTGCTGGAAAAATCCTTTGGTTTTCACCAAATATATTTTCACATAAATGTCATTAGTTGATTTTGATGGAAATCATAATTTCAGGCCCACCATTAGTATATATTTACATGGATATTTATGTATTTCTTTCGGTAAAAATATTTTTGAATATTGGTATATTACAAAATATAGACAAAATAAACTGTCACTATACAAAAATTATATAAAATAGACTGTCACTATACAATTTATATACAATAGACTGTCACTATACAAAATATATATAAAAATAGGCTGTCATTATACAAAAAAATATACTAAATAGACTGTCACTATATAAAATATATACAAAATAGACTGTCACTATACGAAAATATACTAAATAGACTGCCACTATACAATTTATATACAATAGACTATCACTATTAAAAATAAATATACAAAATAGATTGTCACTATACAAAATATATACAAAATACATTGTCATTATACAAAATATATACAAAATAGACTGTCGCTATACAAAATAGACTGTCATTATACAAAAAATAAACAAAATAGACATTTCGGACTATTAGATATAATATATTTGAAAATATAAAAAATATGGGCTATTAAAATTTTGAGGACTATAAAGGATAGTTTTATCTACACAAATAGGATCTTTCGGTGCGACCATTTAAATTTTGACATGTTAAGACCTCCGCGATTTTGGAAGTATGCTCATGGTGATCACCAGGTTCTTACGGTGATCAGTGAGATTTTTTACTCACGGTGATCACCAGGTTCGACAGGATTTATGATTAAAGAAATCCCAATGATCACCTTTTTCCACAAATTCTAATCTATCACTAGAATTTTTCGTATTGTGGCTTAAATTTCTAGCGTCAGGATTCCTGGTGTCACGATCCGAAATTTTCATATTCGGATTGTGATGGCGGTTAACATTTCACTTACTTGGCAAGCCAACGTTAGAATAATATTATCCATTTTTAAAATAATTTTAAATTTATTAATAACAAGGAAGCAAATGCGGAAGCAATTTTGAAATAATTCATAAAAACAACGGTGTCTAAATACCATCTCAGAATTGATGTCACAAGTGTACGAGCTTCTAGAATAAATACAAATAAAGGTCTGAATAAAATAAAGTTGTCTGGAAATAAACACACAACTAAAGTACAATAGACGGGGACTTCAAAACTGCGGACGCCATGCAGTTATACCTCAAGTCTCCTCTGGTAGCTGAAATCCGAGCAAGTCTATGGTACGCCGCTGGGATCAATTCCAAAATCTGCACAAGAAGTGCAGAGTATAGTATCAGTACAATCGACCCAATGTACTGGTAAGTGTTGAGCCTAACCTCGACGAAGTAGTGACGAGGCTAAGGCGGTTCACTTACATTAACTTGTACGCAATATTAGTAACAACAAATAATAGAAATAAATTAGGTAACTCATTTATAATAATTTAAGTCAACTCATCAGTCATAATCCATTATTATTTCAACCAATTCTGTTGCAGCGTGCAACCCGCTCTCCCAATATTTTTCTTTTAATCAAGTCTGTCATATATTTATTTCAATCAAGTATATATATAGACTTTTAAATAAGTCTGTTGCGGCGTACAATCCGATCCTCCGGTATTGACTTTTCAATAAGTCTATTGCGGCGTGCAATCCGATCCCCCAATATTAACTTTTTATAAGTCTGTTGCGACGTGCAATCCGATCCCCCAATATTGACTTTTAATAAGTCTGTTGCGGCGTGCAACCCGATCCTCCAATATATTCATCAATCAATTCTTATAGAAGAAATTTCCTCAATAAATACAACAATTAATATAAAATTATAAGACAACAAGCATACAATAATTATGATTTAATTATGAAACAAACAATGATAAATAGCAAATTATTATAGAAATCAGGGAGAAAATAGGCAGTTTAATATTAAATATGCTAAATGTCAGATAACAATTAAAACACATAATTCAAATAACATGTAACAATTAATGCAGAAATTAAAGAATTAATAATTGACAAAGAATAAGAGAGAAACAATTGTTATAATAATTAATTTATGATTAAAAACAATTTATGATTTTTCAAGTAAGCAGGCAAACAATTAATTTTGACGACGTATGGACACTCGTTATCTCGCCTATACGTCGTTCACATGCAATTCACATAACAAATAAATTAAGGGTTCTATTCTCTCAAGTCAAGGTTAATCTCGGCACTTACCTCGCTTTGTAAATTCCAATCAATTATTCAATCACAACTTTTCCTTTTAAATTTGCCTCCGAAAGCTTCAAATCTATTCACAAACAATTCAATATATTCAATACTAATCATAGGAATTAATGCCATATGAATTTACACATTTTTCGGATAAAAATCTAAAATTCAATAAAATATTCGATAGTGGGACCCACATCTCAAATCCCGAAAAAACTCACGAAATCCGAACACACGTTCCGATACGAGTTCAACAATATAAAAATTGTCCAATTTCGATATAAATGGACCTTTAAATCAAACATTTTCGTTTTTGGAAGATTTTAGAAAAATCTTATTTTTCTTCCATAAATTTACGATTTCATGATATAAACGAGTATGGAATCGTGAAATATAATCAATATAGGATAAGGAACATTTATCATAACGTTTCCCGTGAAAATCGCCCAAATATTCGCCCTAACCGAGCTCAAAATGACAAAAATGAGTAAAAATATCGGACTCTTCGATATATACACTGCCCAGGCATTTTCGCACCTGTGGTTCCTGGGCTCGCACATGCGAGCTTGCATCTGCGAGAAAAATCTCGCATATGCGGAAAAGGGGCTACCAGCGTATGTCCGCATCTGCGGACACGCTTCTGTAAACGCACGGGTGCGTGCACATTTCCGCACCTGCGGACATTTGCCCAGCCAAGCCCGGGCGCATCTGTGATCGAAGGCTCGCTTCTGCGAGCTCACACCTACGGTCAAAAATCCACAGGTGCGATTATAAAAGAAGGCAAAAATACAGATTTTTCTTAAGTCCAATTCTTGATCTGATTTCAATCTGTTTCACTCTCGGGGTACTCGGGACCCCGTACGAATATACTAACAAGTCCAATAACATAATACGGACTTACTCGGGGTCTCGCTGAAATTACAATTCACACCTTATTCAAACTTTGAGTTTTAAACTTTTCAATTTACAAATCTCATACCAAAACATATTAAATAAATTCGGAATGACTTCAAATTTGGCACACTAGTCATAAATGACATAACGGAGTTGTTCAAATTTCCAGAATCGAATTTCGGCTCCGATATCAAAAACTCAACCCTGTGGTAAAACTTTAAAATTGTCACGACCCAATTTCACCTATAGGTCATGATGGCGCCCAACACTACAGCTAGGCAAGCCAACTAATAAGTCAATCGTACATTGGTTAAACTTTTATTCTAAAAAAATAATATAATACCAACTTCTACCAATTTGTGTGACAAGACCCGGTGTCACAAGTGCATGAACATCTAGTAGATTATACAAAACTCCAAATACTGTCTGAAATGAAATAGACAGAATATAAATATAAGAAGAGACACTGGTAGCTGCAGAACGGCTCAGAAAGGCAGCTCATCACTATGCCTCGGGATGACGTGGGTATGTGATGATAGGTCCTCCACTAGTACCTGTCTCAGATCCTGCACAAAAAGTACAGCAAGTGTAGTATGAGTACGTAAACAACGTGTACCCAGTAAGTATCAAGCCTAATCTCGAAGTGGTAGAGACGAGATGGCCGACTTTGACACTCACTATGGGTCAATAATAACTGAAATAAAACAAGGATATTTAAATCAGTATACATTACAGAATTTATAATAATTTATTTAATCAGCGGAAATAATCAAATTCCTTCAAATGTAATAATTATCAATATATTAATTAAATTCCTTCAATACAAATAATTTCCAATTTATCAATTAATTCTCATTTACATGAGTAACAATTAATTCCTTAACAAGCAAGAATAATAATTCATTAAATTCTAAAGATTTTTCCAATTTATTAATTAGCTTTACAAGCTGAAATATATTATTAAAGTATCGTGTAATTATTATTATTAAGTACGATTTCTGCCGAGGACGTACGACCCGATCCAGAGTGTCGTGTACACTGCCGAGGGACGTGTGGCGTGATCCATAGATACATCTATCCTGCCGAGGCGTTTGGCCCGCTCCACAAGAAAGGAGGACATTTTCTTATGTGCCTCCGGAAGGAGAGTATATTTATTATAAGGTAAATTCGGGAGGAGAATAATTTCTTTTAACAATTAATTGATTTAAACAGACAATCAAGCCTATGAGATTTCCATCCTTTAATATCTTTATCTAACAATTCACAATATATTCATATAGATATCAATTAATATAAATAAATCAAAGAACACAATTTACACAAGTAAGGCATGCTTTGAGTCCTAAACTACCCGGACTTTAGCATTAATAGTAGCTACGCACGGACTCTCATCACCTCGTACGTACGTAGCCCCCCATAATTTTAGCAATAATTGTTTAATTTTAATCACCTATGAGGTAATTTCCCTCTCACAAGATTAGACAAGAGACTTACCTCGTCTTGCTCCAATTTAATCTACTATAAGGCCTTTTCCACGATTATCCAACTCCGTCTGGCTCGAATCTAGCCAAAATAATTCGATACAATCACTAAATATTATAGGAATCAATTCTATAAGAAAATACTACATTTTAAAGAAAAGATCCCGAAATTAATTAAAAATTTGTCTGCGGGGTGCACATCTCGGAATCCGGTAAAAGTTATGAAATCTGACAACCCATTCAATTACGAGTCCAACCATACCAGTTTCACTCAAATCCGACTCCGTATCGATACCGAAATCTCAAAATTTCGTTTCTATGAGATTTCTAAACTTTTCCAAATTTCAATCTCAAAACACTAATTAAATTGTGAAAACAATGATATATTTATGTGTATAGACCAAATCCAAGTTAGAATCACTTACCCCAATGTCTTTTCCTTGAAAATCTATCAAAAATCGCTTCTGCTTAAGCTCCAATTTGTTAAAAATGTCAAATGGGACGAATGCCCTCTTTTTATAAAATTGCCCAGCAGCCTTTGGAACTGGTCCTGGAACTGGGCCTCGATCGTGGCTTCAATCACAGGCTCGAGCCTGGACCTCGGTCATGGCCTCGATCAGGGCATCGATGTTGGGCCTTCAATCAGGACATCGAGGTTGAGCCTTCGATCAGGGCATCGAGCATGTGCCTTCGATCAGGGCATCGAACATGGGTCTCGATCCTAGCCCTCGAGCCTTACCTTCGATCATGTCCTCGAGCTGGACCTTCGATCGTGGCTTCGATACTGAGCCCCGTCCCTGGCTTCGACTCAGGCCTCGATCGTGGGCTCGATATCTGGGTTCGATCTGGGACTCGATATCTGAGTTCGATCACAGCCCAGAATATACAGCAGGAGGGAAAATTGTAGCAGCTTTTAAGTCCAATTTTTGATCCGTTAACCATCCGAAACTCACCCGAGGCCCTCGGAACCTCAACCAAATATACCATCAAGTCCTAAAATATCATACGAACTTAGTCAAACCTAGAAATCACATCAAACAATGCTAAAACCATGAATCATACCCCAATTCAAGCTTAATGAAACTAAGAGTTTTCAACTTCTACATTCGATGTCGGAACCTATCAAATCAACTCCGATTGACCTCAAATTTTACACACAAGTCATAAATGACATAACGGAGCTATGAAAATTTTCGGAACTAGATTCCGACTCCGGTATCAAAAAGTCAACTCATCGGTCAAACTTCCAAACTTAAATTCTTATTTTTAGCCATTTCAAGCCTAATTTAACTACGGACTTCCAAATAAAATTTCGAACACACTCCTAAGTCCAAAATTACCATACGGAGCTGTTAGAATCATCAAAATGCTATTCTGGGGTCGTTTTCACATAATTAGACATCTGGTCACTATTCGAACTTAAACATTTTAATTGTTTTCTTCAAAATTTCATATCTCGAGCTAGGGACCTCGGAATTTGATTCCGGGGATACGCCCAAGTCCCAAATCACGATACGGACCTACCGGAACTGGCAAAACACTGATCCGAGTCCAACCATATCAGTTTCACTCAAATTCGACTCTGTATCGATACCAAAATCTCAAAATTCCGTTTCTATGAGATTTCTAAACTTTTCCAAATTTCAATCTCAAAACACTTATTAAATTATGAAAACAATAATATATTTATGTTTATAGACCAAATCCAAGTTAGAATCATTTACCCCAATGTCTTTTCCTTCAAAATCTATCAAAAATCGCCTCTGCTCAAGCTCCAATTTGTTAAAAATGGCAAATGGGACGAATGCACTCTTTTTATAAAACTGCCCAGCAGCCTTCGGAACTGGTCCTCGAATTGGGCCTCGATCGCGGCTTCGATCACAGGCTCGAGCCTAGACCTCGGTCATGGCCTTCGATCAGGGCATCGAGGTTGGGCCTTCGATCAGGACATCGAGGTTGAGCCTTCGTTAAGGGCATCGAGCATGGGTCTTCGATCAGGGCATCGAGCATGGGTCTCGATCCTAGCCCTCGAGCCTTACCTTCGATCATGTCCTCGAGCTGGATCTTCGATCGTGGCTTCGATACTGAGCCCCGTACCTGGTTTCGACTCAGGCCTCGATCGTGGGCTCGATATCTGGGTTCGATCTGGGGCTCGATCACAACCCAGAATATACATCAGAAGGGAAAATTGCAGCAGCTTTTAAGTCTAATTTTTTATCTGTTAACCATCCGAAACTCACCCGAGGCCCTCGGCACCTCAACCAAATATACCAACAAGTCCTAAAACATCATACGAACTTATTCAAACCTCTAAATCACATCAAACAACTCTAAAACCATGAATCATACCCCAATTCAAGCTTAATGAAACTAAGAGTTTTCAACTTCTACATTCGATGTCGGAACCTATCAAATCAACTCCGATTGACTCAACTTTTACACACAAGTCATAAATGACATAACGGAGCTATGAAAAGTTTCGGAACTAGATTCTGACTCCGGTATCAAAAAGTCAACTCATCGGTCAAACTTCCAAACTTAAATTCTTGTTTTTAGCCATTTCAAGCCTAATTTAACTACGGACTTCCAAATAAAATTCCGAACACGCTCCTAAGTCCAAAATCACCATACGGAGCTGTTGGATTCATCAAAATTTTATTCCGGTGTCGTTTTCACATAATTAGACATCCGATCACTATTCGAACTTAAACATTTTAATTATTTTCTTTAAAATTCCATATCTCGGGCTAGGGACCTCGGAATTTGATTTCGGGCATACGCCCAAGTCCCAAATCACGATACGGACCTACCGGAACTCTCAAAACACTGATCCAAGTCTGTTTGCTCAAAATGTTGACCAAAATCAACTCAATTGAGTTTTAAAGCTCTAATCCACATTTTAAATCCATTTTTCACATAAAGACTTTCCATGAAATTTTACGGATTAGGCACGCAAGTCGAGGAATGATAAATAGTACTTTTCGAGGTCTTAGAACACATAATTGATTCTTAAATTTAAAGATGACATTTTAGGTCATCACAGAAATCTTTAGCCTTTAAATTACTAGTTTCCGTTAAATGGTCATAACTTGAGCTAGGGACCTCCAAATTAAATTCCGGGCATACGCCCAAGTTCCAAATCACAATACGGAGCTACCGAAACTGTCAAAGCACTGATCCGGGTCCGTTTGCTCCAAATGTTGACCAAAGTCAACTCAGTTGAGTTTTAAGGCTCTATTTCATATTTTAACCCATTTTTCACATGAAAATTTTTTGGAAAATTGTACGGACTGCGCACGCAAGCCGAGGAATGATAAATGGTGCTTTTCAAGGTCTTAGAATAGTGAATTACTTATTAAATTTAAAGATGACATTTTCGGTCATCACATTCTCCACCTCTAAAACAAACGTTCGTCCTCGGACGGAGTTAGAAAAAAAACTACCTGAGCTGGAGAAAAGGTATGGATATTTACTCCGCATGTTCGACTCAGACTCCCAGGTAGATGCCTCTACCGGCTGACCTCTCCATTGCACCCGAACTGAAGGATAACTCTTAGACCTCAACTGTCGAACTTGTCGGGCTAAAATAGCCACCGGCTCCTCCTCGTAAGTCAAATCTTTGTCCAATTAGACTGAGCTGAAATCTAACACATGGGACGGATTACCATGATATTTTCGGAGCATAGACACATGGAACACCGGATGAATCACTGATAAACTAGGTGGTAATGCAAGCATGTAGTCTACTTCACCCACCCTTTCAAGAATTTCAAAGGGTCCGATATACCTAGGGCTCAATTTGCCATTCTTTCAGAACCTCATTACACCTTTCATAGGTGAGACCCGAAGCAATATTCTTTCTTCAACCATGAATGCAATATCACGAACATTTCGGTCGGCATAACATTTTTGTCTAGACTGAGCTGTGCGAAGTCGATCTTGAATAATCTTTCCCTTATCCAAGGCATCCTCTACCAAATCGGTACCCAACAACCGAGCATCTCCCGGTTCAAACCAACCAACTGGCGATCGGCATTGCCTTCCGTATAATGCCTCATATGGAGCCATCTGAATGCTCGATTGGTAGTTATTATTATAAGAAAACTCCGCAAGTGGCAAGAAATGATCCCAAGAACCTCCAAAAGTCTATAACAACGTGAAAGCGGACAATCTCACGAATGTAAATTTAAGCTAACCTCTCTGAAGAATAGGTAACTGCCAACGTAGTCAAAGCGGGCTTGAGCTTCTGAAATCTCAACTCACATTCGTCTGACCATCTGAATGGGACACCCTTCTGGGTTAGTCTGGTCAATGTGCTTGCTATAGATGAAAACCCTTCCACGAACTGATGATAATAACCTGCCAAACCCAGGAAACTCTGGATCTCTGTAACTGAAGTAGGTCTAGGACAATTCTCAACAACCTCAATCTTCTTAGGATCCACCTTTATGCCTTCTGCCGATACAACATGCCCCAAAAAGGCCACTGAGTCTAACCAAAACTCACATTTTGAAAATTTGGCATATAACTGATTATTCTTCAAGGTGTGAAGCACACTTCGAAGATGTTTCTCATGTTCCTCTCGACTGATGGAGTAAATCAAGATATCATCAATGAATACAACCACAAAAAAAATCCAAATAAGGCTTGAACACCCGATTCATCAAATCCATAAATATTGCTAGAGCATTTGTTAACCCAAATAACATCAATAGGAACTCGTAATGCCCATATCGAGTCCGAAAAGCTATCTTAGGGACATCAGATGCCCTAATCTTCAACTGATGGTAACCAGATCTCAAATCAATCTTCAAAAATACCTTGGCACCCTGAAGCTGATCAACTAAGTCATCAATTCTTGGCAGCGGATATTTGTTTTTGATAGTGGCTTTGTTCAACTGCCGATAATCTATACACATCCACATAGAGCTATCTTTCTTCTTTACAAATAATATTGGTCCACCCCAGGGCGAGACACTGGTCTAATGAATCCCTGATCAACCAAGTCTTGTAACTGCTCTTTAAATTCTTCAACTCTGTCGGGGCCATACGGTATGGTGGAATATAAATGGGTTGAGTGCCCGGAGCCAAATCAATACAGAAGTCAATATCTCTATCGGGTGGCATCCCCGGCAGATATGTAGGAAATACTTCTAAAAATTCACGAACAACTGGTACTGAGTCCATAGAAGGGACATCCGCGTTGGGATTGCGAATATAAGCCAAATAGGCTAGACACCCTTTCTCTACCATACGCCGAGCTTTCATATAAGAAATAACCCTACTGACAGAATGGCTAGGAGTTCCTTTCCACTCTAACCGAGGTAACCCCGGCATAGCTAGGGTCACTGTCTTTGCATGACAATCTAATATAGCATGATAAGGAGACAACTAATCCATATCCAAGATGACATCAAAATCTACCATATCAAGAAGTAGAAGATCCACACTAGTATCAAGATTACCAATAGTAACCACACACGAAAGATAGACATGATCTACTATAACAGAGTCTCCCACCGGTGTAGATACACACATAGAAGCACTCAGAGAATCACAAGGCACAACCAAATATGAAGCAAAGTAAGAGGACACATAGGAATAAGTAGATCCTGGATCAAATAGAACCGAGGCATCTCTATGGCCAACTGGAATAATACCTGTGATCACAGCATCAGATGACTCGGCCTCAGGACTAGCTGGAAAAGCATAAAATCGGAGTTGGGCCCTACCACTCTAAACTGCGTCTTTGGGACGGCCTCTAACTGGCTGGCCTCCACCTCTAACGGTCTGACCTCCACCTCTAATGACCTAACCTCTACCTCTAATAGCCTGACCTCCACCTCTAGCTAGCTGAGTAGGTGGTGAAGCAACCGGTGGTGGTATGATGGCACGAGAATCTTGCCAAGATCTGTTACTCGTCAATCTAGGGCAATACCTCCTGATGTGACCAATGTTCCCACACTCATAACACCCATCCTGATATCGTGCCTGCTGAAGCTGAAGCTGACCCAAATGGGCCAGATAACTGCTGTAGTAACTCTGGAGTGGTGGTGCACTGATAGGAGTTGAATGTGCACTAAATACTGGCTGCCCAGAGTAAGGCATAATATAACCGTGACTCCCTAAAGCACCGGAAGATGCATGAAGTGCTGATGAAATGGTCTGGGAGGATGACCCCTACCAAAATTACCCCTGCCTCCTGACGAGGCACCACTGTTACCACCGAACTGACGAGGCTTCTTATCGGACCTCTGCCCTCTCTCCTGTGCAAGAACCATCTCGACCCTCCTTGCGACATTAGCAGCCGCCTGAAAAGAAATCTCACTTCCGGTCTCATTGGCCATCTGAAGTCTGATAGGGTGAGTAAGTCCCTCAATAAACCTCCTCACTCTCTATCGCTTCGTAGGTAGTAAAAGGAGAGCATGACGGGCCAAATCCACAAAATGAGACTCATACTGAGTAACAGTCATACTGCCCTGCTGTAGACGCTCAAATTGCTTGCGGAATTCCTCTCTCAATGTGATAGGGAGGAACTTTTCCAAAAATAGCTGAGAGAACTGCTCCCACGTAAGTGCAGGTGATCTGACTTGCAGGTGATCTTACTGGTCGGGTCAATGTATAATTTCTCCACCACCTCTTGGCGGAACCCGTCATCTGAAATACAGCAAAATCAACCCCATTGGTCTCAACTATACCCATGTTCCGCAGCACCTCATGGCAGCGTTCAAGATAATCCTGTGGGTCCTCAGAAGGTGTACCACTGAAGTGAACTGGAAAGAGCTTAGTGAACTTATCCAGTCTCATTAAGGCCTCAAAATACATGGCGGGCCTATCACCGATTTGTGCCGCAACAACTGCTGAACTATTCCAATTGGCGGGGTTGCTGGAGCCTGATTCTGGGGAGCCATCTGCTCCAGAGCAGGAGTAGTGAGAGTTTGTTCTCCTCCCCCAGCCTGTGAGATGGCTGGTGCCACTTAAAACTTACCATTCTGGGCCACGCCCTCCATAAGACTTACCAAATGGACTAGAGCATCCCGAAGTACTGAAGTGGCTATGAATCCTTCCGGGACCTGAATTGGTCCAACTGGTACATTCTGAACTGGAACCTCCTCCTGAAGGTCCACCTGAGGTTCTTCAAAAGGTGCAGTTGCTCGAGCTCTAGACTGAGGCATGAGTGATTGTGAGGTATGCTCGAGTGGCAAGGGTGATGATGAAGTATGCCCGAGTGGCAAGGGTGATGGTGAAGTATGCCCGAGTGGCAAGGGTGACTGTGAGGTTTACCCGAGGGACTGTTTATGATTTCATCATTTTTGCTCACATTTGCATTGAGCCTTTGTTTGAAAAACTATTGAAAAATATCTTTAATTAATTTTTACTGGAACAGGGTTCAAACGAGATGATTTGATTCAAACACTGATTTTTAAAGCATGTTGTACTTTACTAAATTTTTGTGATATGAACTTGATATACTTTATTGCTCGTCACTACTGTTCAGTCTTTATTTATTGTTGTTACTTACTTAGTTGACGTACTCACGTTACTCCCTGCACCTTATGTGCAGATCCAGGTATAGCTAGACACGGTAGCGGTTGTTGATTATTCTGGTTGCAGATTTTCTCGAGGATAGCAAGGTAGCTGCCTGGCGATCGCAGCCCTACTCTTCTCCCTCTTAGCTTCCTTTAGTTGTATTTAGCTATTTCCAGACTGAGTTAGTCTTGATATTGTTAGACAAATTGTAGTAGATGCTCATGACTAGTGACACCCCGATATCGGGCTTTTCTTTTCTGCTCTTTTATTTTGATTTGAACTCCCGATTTGTTTTAGAATGAGTCGGCTTGCCTAGTACCACGATAGGCTCCATCACGACAAGTTATGTTTTGAGGTCATGACAGAACTGCTCCCAAGTTAGTGTAGGCGACCCAGCTGGTCTGGTCAACATAAAATCTCTCCACCACCTCTTGGCGGAACCCGTCATCTGAAATACAGCAAAATCAACCCCATTAGTCTCAACTATACCAATGTTCCGCAGTACCTCATAGCAGCAGTCAAGATAATCTAGTGAGTCCTCAGAAGGTGTACCACTTAAGTGAACTGGAAAGAGTTTAGTAAACTTATCCAGTCTCAATAAGACCTCGGAAGACATGGTGGCACTATCACCTGCATGTGCCGTAACAACTGGCTGAATTACCCCAACTGGTGGGGCTGCTAGAGCCTGATACTGTTGAGCCATCTGCTCCGGAGCGGGGGTAGTGGGAGTCTGTTCTCCTTCCCCAGCCTGTGAGATGGCTGGTGCCACTGGAAATGTACCATTCTGGGCCACACCCTCCATAAGGCTCACCAAACGGACTAAAGTGTCCTGAAGTACTTGAATAGCTATGAATCCTTCTGGGACCTGAACTGGTCCAATCGGTACAGTCTGAACGGGATCCTCCTGCTGAAGATCCACCCGAGGTTCTACAATAGGTGCTGCTGCTTGAGCTCTAGACTGAGCTTTACCTCTTCATATACCTCGGCCCCTAGCACGACCTCGACCTCGACCTCCACCCCTGGCTATAGTTGTCACCGGGGGCTCTGGTCCCTGTCCATCAGTTGATGTATTACGTGTTCTCACCATATGCAAGAGAATAAGAATAGAATGGTTCAATCATCAGTGATAGAATAAAATCGCACGACAGAATAAGAAAGAAGTGATATTGTTCCTAAACTTCATAGCCTCTGAGAGATAAGTACAGACGTCTCTGTACCGATCCTTCAGACTCTACTAAACTTGCTCGTGACTCGTGAGACCAATGTAACCTAGGGCTCTGATAGCAACTATCACGACCCGGAATTCTCACCTTCAGGACCGTGATGACGCCTAATATTTCACTTGCTAGGCAAGCCAATGTTAAAATAATCTTAACTATTTTTAAGCAAATTAAATTAAACAAAAGTTAATTGCTAAAATAAAGTGCGGAAGACCATAACTACCGAATCATCACAATACATTCCCGAATCTGGTGTCACAACTGCACGAGCTACTAGAATAATACAAATAAAGGTCTAAATAAAATTCAAGCTGTTGAAATATAATACATAACTGAGATAAGATAGAAGGGGACTTCAGAACTACGAACTCTATGCAGTTATACCTCAAGTCTCCACTGGTAGATGTATCCGGACAAATCTATAGTACGTCGGTGGGACCCACTCCGAAATTTGCACAAGAAGTGCAGAGTGTAGTATCAGTACAACCGACCATATATACTGATAAGTGCCGAGCCAAACCTTGACGAAGTAATGACGAGGCTATGATAAGACACATACGTAAACGACCTATACAAGTATAGACAAATACGAAGCAACAATAATACAATAAATAACAATTTATAAATTGGGAGGGAGCATGCAAAGGGGAATGATATAATAATTTCAGTAAGCAAAGTATCACTTAGCAGCCAATTAATTCATCAACAATAAAATGAGCAAATGATAATATGAAAATGGCACGACACCACCCTTCGTGCTTTTACTCTTATTCCTCTCATAAACTGATAATAATAATAATTGGCACGTAATCACCCTTCGTGCTTTAACTCTCTTTTAGCACGGCATCACCCTTCGTGCTTTTACACTCTCTTAAAATGACACGGCATCACCCTTCGTGCTTTTATACTCACAAATGACACGGCAACACCCTTCGTGCTTTTACACTCATAAAATGGCACGGCAACACACTTCGTGCTTTTATACTCATAAAATGGCACGGCAACACCCTTCATGCTTTTACACTCACAAATGGCACAACAACACCCTTCATGCTTTTACACACTTCCTTACCATGACAATGATATTATGAATAATTAAAATGGCACGGCATCACCCTTCGTGCTTTTATACTCTTCCTTACCATGAAAATAATAATATAAATTCGGAAGAGTATTTAAATGCACACTTATCAATCAATTCAATACTAAATACCGACTTCACCTTCCAAAATATTCAACAATAATTAAATGAATAATAATTTCACGAATAATGATCAAATAATCAATAATAAACTTAAGCAGGAATATCTTAATTAAATAGATAATTATTCACAATAAACAAATTTCACCTACATGCTTTGACTCAACCACAACGCATATGTACTTATCACCTCATATATACGTTGTACCCGCACATTAAATCATGTATCAAATAGACAATTGAATCCTACTCCTTCAAGTCAAGGTTAACCACGACACTTACCTCGCTTTGCAACCAAATTCAAGAATCCAATAAACCTTTGCCTCGCGAATTCGTGTATGAAATCCTCGAATATAGTCATAAATAATTCAATATACTCAATACAAATCGTAGGAATTAATTTCATATGAATTTGCTAATTTTCCGGATTAAAATCCGAAATTCATCTCAAAAATCAACAGTGGGCCCACATCTCGAATCTCGAAAAAACTTACGAAATCCGAACACCCATTCCGAAACGAGTCCAACCATACAAAAACTATCAAATTTCGATGTCAAATGGACCTTCAAATCTTAATTTTTCATTTTTGGAAAGTTTTACAAAAAAAACTAATTTCTTCTATCTAAATTCGAAATAAATGATAAATATTGACATGAATTTATGAAGTATAATCACTTTCAGATATAAAATACTTACCCAAGTCGAAATCGTGGAAAACCCCTTTGAAATAGCCTAAATTCGTGCTTGAAATGTCTAAAAATGAGAAAAAAATCTCGGATTCTTCGATTTATACACTACCGAGGGATAAAATAGTTTTATTTTATATTTAAGCTAAGGTCATTAATGTTCTTGTAGTAATACTATTTTAGTTTACTATGGTTTTAACTTATGTTTATCTACTTTTATAATATTTGAAAATACCAAAAATAGTTGCACTTTTAATTTTTAGTTTTACTTTAACCAATTAGGAGTGATTTTAGGTTTTACAAGTATTTTATACGAATTTGGAAGAAATTTGGATTTATTAATGAAAACTAGGTGTCATCACGACGCCTGTGGTGGGATTTTAGGTCGTGACAGAAGTATAGAGTTGTGAATATAGTTCATAGAACTATTCCAAACTAAGACATAGACAAGTTTAATTGCCATTGATAGACGAATATCTAAAGAGGTTTAAAATTGGCCAAAAAAGTTAAGATCGATCAAATATAGTAATACAATATACTTGACTGATTATTAGTAAAAAAAGAAAAGGAGATCATTATCAAAAAGACCATTGGCATCTTTCTAATTTTCTTCTTTTGGTGGGTGGGAGGAGAAATTACAAATAAAAGTGAAGATCGGCTTTTGCTTCAAAGAATCAAAGAGCAGTCTCAATAAGTAAAAAATGGTGACAAAAATTTCTTTCCCAAAATGAACACTTCTTGCATGAACTTGTGAGTTCATTAAAAATATTTAATTATTGAAATTTTACATAGTATAAGTTTTATAAAGTTCATTATGGAGATTTGTTGCTAATATTAAGAGGCTATTTGTGCCACCGCTCCTTTCAATTTTCTCAAATGGATACTTAAGCATCTTTAAAGTTTCTGCAAAGGGAGAAATAGAAAAGAATACGAAAGGAGAAAAATATCAAATGATTATTTTTGTACTTGTCTTTAAAATACGGCAGTTGAATAATGACGATCAGAGAGGATGTATTTTTAAGTTCAACACATTTAACACAATTCAAATTCTTTTTTCTGTATTCAATAGTCATTAGTCTTGTAAAACACACAATAGGGTAAAATAGTAGAACTATTAATTTTCAAAGGAAGTGAATTTTTAGCCAAATAAAACTTTTATAATTTAATAGGCATTATATGAGCAAGAGTGGGTTGCTCTAGTGGTGACCACCCTCCACTTCCAACCAAGAGGTTGTGAGTTCGAGTCACCCCAAGAGCAAGGTGGAGAGTTCTTAGAGGGAGGGAGCCGAGGGTCTATCGGAAACAATCTCTCTATCCAGGGTAGGGGTAAGGTCTGCGTACACACTATCCTCCTCAGACTTGATGTGAGCATATTTCTCTATCAAGGGATAAATCACATCATTCGGCTAGCAATGCTCTGTTAAATTTAACATATTTATAAGAAATCAGTTAAATAAGTGACTAATTCAAATTACAATAAAAATACTCTATTTACTATAGCTTAAATGCTTCCACCACTAAGAGAAATAAAATACAATGCAAATCAACATAGGATTATATAGATAATAGATTGCAGAATATCTTTCAAAACTCCACATAATTAGTCAAGTGGATCTTCCTAGTATGTACAATGTTGTCTTATACATAACCAAAGATACATTAGTTAACCCATTACATGTTCTATCGTTGGAAACCAAAAAGGGAACCAGAAGATATCGTTTAGTTTAGTAATTGTCTATAAATTTTAAAACACAGCATTCATTAATTGAAAACCATTAGATCATCGAAATTCTCCCGTGGATCAGTGATCAATGATCTAATTCTATTAATAAAGTGTGTTATTCTAAAAGAATATGTTTAGAATAATATTTAGAAAGCAACGACATGATCATCACTACAAAGCTAATCCATCGAAATTCGGTAAAAGAAAATTGGAACCAAAATTCAATAATTTTCTAATTATTTTTTATCCCTAGGTTTCCTAAAGAACAAATAAAAAAAGGGAGCAAGACACGCGCATCCCCTGAATAAGCAGGAGCGTGAAAAAAATATACAAAGAAAAAAAGATAATATCCCTGACTATGAGATCTATCTCTGCACAAAATCAACATGTATAATTTTATCCCTAAGAATTGAGTAAAAATATAGGATCAATACAATTTTAACTTTCTCGAAGTTGTGCACTGTGTCAGATATATGATCATATTGAGAAAATTAGAGCAAAACAACCCCAATTATCTCCCATAAAGCGCTCATGACAAAGACAGTGAAGAAGCATGCGAACTAAAAACGAAAAATACTCTACAATATATATTACCTCTATAATCAATCATAATGCTTGTTCCCAGAGATTCAACCTTTAAGAGCAGCAAATACATGGTAAAAGACCACCATTATCTCCGGCAAATGACTCCAAGTTTTGCCCTAAACTAGTATACCTCATACCAACTCTCTAACTACAAAAAACAAATCAGATAGGAAAATAAAGCCCTAATAGAAATTAATGAAAAAAAGAACAAGATTTGGGCAAAAATTTAGAGAGGAACAGACCTGAATGTTGTAACACCCAACTGCGAAGATGAAGAGAAATGAAAAAAACTATTATTTGAGAGGACAAATTAAGAACCCGAGAAAACCAACATTTCTTCTTGTGGCTCGGAAGAATCTGCGTTTAGAATTGCGTTGAGTTGTTAATTAAAATTATAATTTTACCCTTGAGCTAAAATTACAGCTATACCATTGGTCGACCACACTTGGCTTTTCTATATAAATAGAAATTCTCAGCTTTTCTTGTCCAAATTGAGCCCAATTTCGAGTCCCACACCTTAGCCCAACAATTTCGACCATCAGCCCCTACCCATCTGAGCCCACGACCCAAAACCAACCTGTGACCCGCCACATCTTCCATTTAATCCCAGACATTGATCCATGTTAATCTAACGGCTATTATTCACCCCACCCACATATAACAACCTAATATTCACTAACCCTAACCCTAAAGACCCAACCAAAACGGTGCCTCACCCCTCTCACACCCTCTGTCCGCCCCCAACCACACCCTAAGGTCGCCCGAGCTCCCCTCAAATTCCTTCCACGTCATCTGAATCCATAACAAACTCTGACAATCGAATCTTCTTCAACCTCCCCACGTGTTTTTTCTATTTTGTTTTGGACGAATTTGGATAAATGGGAGTTCGTAGGATCTATGGAGATGAAGATCCTAGGCTTCCATTTGTCCCATTTTGGTTCGAAAGGGAAAAATTCAGATTTGAGGAGGATTTTCGGATTTTTGGAGAAGCTTCTAGGCTTGGGTATAAGAGGAGTTTCTTTGGACAGAAATTGAAGAGAGAAAAATCGAGAGGCGGAAGTTCTAGGGCTGAGAGATAGCTTTCCTTTTTCTCTGATTTTTGAATTGAAGTCATCGGTCCGTTTATAAAATTAGAAAAAGAGAACAAGATTTTTGGCTTTTCTTTCTTTGATTTTGAGTTTTCCAGAAAAAGAAAAAATATACAAAAATGTTTCTATTCCCTCTTTCCAACTTCGATTTTGATTCTTAACCATGGAATTTGATTGAGGTTTTCCGTGGAGTCGAAGTTTGTTCGAGGCCGAGTTCGTGGATTTTGGATCCTGTCGCATTCTCAGCTGCTGTTACTTCCAATTTCAGTGCCGGATTCATTTGTATTCGATTCCAAACAAACTTAATTGAAGAGTTTCGCAGTTTCAGGTTCACCTCTTTCCTTCTCATTCTTGTTAATGGTGTGATTGAAACATGATAAGAGCCGTAGGTTTGTCGAATTTGGAAAGTGTTTGAGTTGATTTAGAAAGGGAATTGATTGAGGGCTGATTTGTGTGAATATATATGGGGGTTACACTTAAATGTTCTGGAATGTCTTTTTAGCTCGGATTGTTTGTCTTTTGACCTGAATGATTGATATTCGATTGATAGTGAAATTGTACTGCTTGATATGAGTTAATGCTTGTCTTGATTGCATTCTTTGAGTATTCGGGCTGCTGTTACTTGAAGTAGCATATGAGATAAGTGAATCATGTTTAGAGTCAGATTAGCCTGCATATCTTATTGCATTTCGCTCACTGTTGCTTTGCTTTGGTCTGCTGTTAATTTTGCCTGTCTTTGCCAGTTCACCTGTAATTAGAATGCCGGCACTCATTTCACCTCAAATGAGTTATGTTAAGAGTTATTGAAAGTTAACCTGGCTCTAATATGCATCTCAACTTAATGAGTTTGTTGATCAGTGACATTCCTAATTTGCACATTGAGATCATTTCTGCGTGTTTCAGTCAATTAGCCTCTATTTGAAAACCCACGGCTTTTGGTGTCTTGTTTCTTTTGTTAGTTAGAAGATCAATCATATAGCTAAGGTCCAGGATGATTGTTTCATTGCTTTCGAGCTCATTTTAATTGAGTTTGAACATGGATAATTGACAAGGTTGGAATGTCTGTGATTATGGTTCAAAGTTGAATTGCACTGAATGTATTCGGACTACTAGTGTTTAGATCCATTCACATCTGTTGATTTCTTCTTAATATCATGGAACCAAGGTTCACCATCAAGTTCGAAATGCTTGTCTGCTTGTTATGTCCTAGATGGTCGAGTTGTTTTATCAATTGCCCTTTACACGCTGGTTTGTTCCAGTAAAAAAAACATGTTCTCATGTTCTGTTGATAAGTCTATGTCATGTGGGTATTGCAGAAATTTCAATTGAATTTAAGAAAAGGTACTCCATTTAAAGGGTGTTAGTTGGGGAGCTGTGAGTGAGATCGACAAGATGTTAAGGTGGCTCTTACCATATTTCAAGCACACCAGTCCTTTATTCTATTTTGCTATTATCTTCTTTATTAGTTTATTGCCTCAGTGTTTGTGTGTCTTTTTGCATTATTTGACCTTATGGAATTTGTTCAGTTGAATGATTGTCGGGCGTGGGAAATTGGGAAAAGACTTGGCCCATTAGTGCTTAATTTACCAGCTTTAGGATTGGGCTCGGCCTACAAAATGATAAGTTAAAAAAGAACAAAATCATGAATTGAATTTTCTTCCAGTTCTCTTATTTACTTATTTTTATTTTATTTTTGTTATTCGCTAATGTTTAGGCCGACAACATTTGGGTAGGCAATATTAGGACGTTTTATTAATTTTGAGGCGAGAGGTCGTCCCTTTAGTTAAATTTATCCGGGGAATTCCCCGAAGGATTAGTAAATATTCTATTCCGGGGAATGCCCCGAAGCACTTTGTAAATATTTTGGAGGTGTTGACGAGCATTGTGGGGAAGTCATAGTATAGGTTAGTTTGGGATTTTTCTTTTCATTTTCTCTTATTAGGTGGGGACGGCCTTGAGCCTCTTTTGTGTTTATTTTCCTTTTATATATTTTTTTTACCTCAATTTGAATATTTTAAAAGCTAACTAGATCGGGTACGCAACTGTGATTTTCACGGGACTTAGGGAATGGCTAACACCTTCCCGAGTCAAATGAGCCCCCTTATCTAGAATATTTGATGCAAACTGGTTTAAGAGTCAAATGTGTTTTTAAGGAAAAATTGGTTTTAAATGGTGATTTGACACACCGAAATTACATGTCAAGCGGCGAGTCTTAGTTAATCCATTTTAAACAATGTTTTGTCACTTTTCAATTTTGGAAAACCCTTTCGAGCTTTGCAAAACTTTTTATTAATTAAAAGAGGGTTAGTGAGGTAAAAAAAAAAAAGGGTGTGACACAAGCTATGCAAACCATTGAATAAATCTCATTACAATGCAACAACTAATAATAGTCCTGTACATGCTGCAGCTGTAAATTTCAATCAAACCTTTTAAGGGTCATAACAACAGCAAAAATTCAAGAATCAGCGGATCAAAGGAGTGTTATATGCCTAGCTTCCAAGCAATGGAAGCTACAATCTGCCAAAAACAGAGAATTTAATGTTCAAAAATTTGTTATGTAAAATGAATCATCAATATAAATTGAGAAAGCAGTTCAAACACATGTAACAAGGCTACCTCAGAAAAAACATGATAGAATTGCAAACTATCATTAATCTTATATTTACCTCTTGTATGCAACTTTAAGGTCTCCCATTTGAACTCGTTGCACTCAGAACATTCCATAATAAATCATCGACGAGTCAATAACTAGACTGATCTGAGACCGGTTGCCACACTGCTTTGATCATTCCTCCTTTCGTCGTCTTGGACTTGTGAAAATTACTAGTAACGATGAGTAGAGTTAGTAACAACATCAATTGATACTTCTTCCGGTCCACTTTAATTGATTATTTGGCTGTTTCACATATATTTAGGAACCCACCTTTTAGTATTAATTAACAATAAAATTGACCATAACTTTAGTTTGTTCATTGAAAATATAACAAATATTCCTTAACTTTTTACTCCAAGAGCAACTTTGGAAAAAAGAAGTGTTAATATCTTTTTGAAAAAAAGCAAATATTATGGACCACAAAGAAAGACTAAAAAATCAATTAAAGTGGACCGGAGGGAGTACCTTGTCGAAAAGATTAGTTATTTGGTTGCAACACAGGTCATCTACCGAAAAACAATCATATAGCACAAACTTCTGTTATTTTACTTTTCATAAATTGTTTCCCCCTGTTGAAACTTTCTATATTGTACACCCTACACTCACTTGGAACTTATTGAAGTTTTTGGCTTATCCCTCAAACTCATAGCAGCCACTTGACTTGCCAAGTTCTCGTCTCGATCACTGTGAGCTGAGTATTTTCTTGAGACAGCATTTCCATTAATTGGCCAAGTCATTGGAAGTATTAAGTTTCTACAGAACAGGAAGACTTGTGAAGTCAGCATTTGGATGAGTTTTCATTTATCATCAAATGAATACAACTTATAAGAAGAGACGACAAGACATCAACTTAGATAAGAAAAAGTTCCTAAGAAATGTACGCAGAGTACCTCTTCAGCTATGTATAGAGTCTTGTTAGAATAGAAGATAAGATAACTTTACGTTAAATGTTTGTGTCTCTTTTGAAATATTTCTTTTTTGTTGTCTGGTTTATCATAGTTCAAGGTTTACTTTACTAACTTCCGCATAACACCTGATTATTTCGATCCTAACAAACTTAGATCAAGCAATACAAAGATATGTTCGTACGTTTCCACATGCTTGAATTGGCAAACGGTTCATAATATCCACTGTATAATTACCAAAAACGAAGTCGGGTTCCTTTGCCAACATTGGTATCTGATATCCAGGTAAAATGTCCCAGATCTTTAATACTTGAATGTATGTACAGTCCTGCTGCTGAATATCTATTGTCCAAATCAATTTTTGGTGCTTGACATTGTACACCTCCAACAGTGCAGAAAAATTCCCACCCTTATTGCTGAACTTGATGTTCTTTTCCGCCTTACGCCAACCACTTGAAAGCTTCACCAAAAGGGAGATCACTTCTTTACTAATCTTCGCATCCTTAATTCTGGCCATGGCTTTTGTGAAGTTCTGACTTAAGTTTATACAGCAAGAACCTTTTATTTCTTCAATTTAAAACAACAATAAAAGAATTAAGCACGTCAAGTGGCAGTCTTGTATTCTAATACCGTAGATTTCCATCAATTCCAGTGTTATAAGTGGCAGTCTTGTATTCTAATATTGTAGATTTCTATTACTACATGTTGTTCCTTTCGTCTTTTCATTTTTTCTCGGATCTACTAGAAACAACCTCACTACATTCACTGTAGGGGTAAGGTTTGCGTACTATCTACGATCCACAAACCCCACTTGTAGGATTATATTGGGTTTGTTGTCGTTGTTAATAAAAGGATTAAGCCACAAAAACAAAAGATTTAAGTTCAACACCATCACTTGTGAAAATGTTGTCTTTACTTTACTAGCAAATTCCAAATTCAACAGATGTAATTTTTGCCATTAATATTCAAGAAACAAATCAAATTGTCGATGAGTTATGCAACAGCTATTAGTATAGACTATAGACTTAGGGGGTTAAGGAGCTACTTAAATATTACTCCTACAGTATGTAAAAATCAGAAGAATGATTTGATTTTTTTTTTTTCCTTGTATTTTCAGAATCTCATTTTGCAGTACATGTCTTGAATTATATACAAGTATGAATGAATCTAGGGCTACATTCTACATTGTCAAGTGGCAATGTCCTATTAGTTAGTACAAAGTTATACCTAAAACAAATACATGAATGGAGCAAATAATTAAATTTCATGTATAAAGTTGTATATGGATGGAACAAATAATTATAATACACATTTCTATGCACAATGTGAATATACCATCTGAAAGGGCAGGCCCAGAAGTGGGCTGTGGGCAATTAGGCCCAATGCAAAATGCATTGAGGACCCAAGTTAGGCCCAAAATCCGACTGGCCCATAATTGTTAAATATACATCATCGGCTCCAACGCAGTATTCAATTGACTCAAAGAAATAGTTGAAGAAACTTTAAACATCCGGCTTAAGAAAAATAAAGAAACATACTTTCCACTTAGCTGTTCTGAATATAGAGGAGTAATGTTTCTATGTTGCCAATTTCAATGGTTGCGTTCGAAATTGCTTGAGACAATCTCTGATCATCAGTAATATCAAAGTAACAACCACGAGCCTTGGCGTCAATGACTAAATTCTTCCAAATGGAACCACCGTTAACCAAAGTTGTGCTATTTCCCAATATCCAAAGGCAGTATCTGCATAAAAAGACGAGGAAACAATCAAGAACAAGTTCATCAAATTATATCCTAACATTTTTGAAAAGTTTTCCACCAAATTAATACTACCTTGCTCGGGTCAGTGCTACGTTTGCTCTCTGAAGATTAGAAAGGAAACCAACTGATCCACTCCCATTACAACGAACAGTGGATATAATTATAACATCTTCTTCACCCCCTTGAAAACCATCAACAGAACGAACATTCACTGAGAAGTCACTGTTAACATCTGTGCTATATTTCTTGCCAAGAATTTGTTGAATAGCAAAAACTTGAGCCTTGTAAGGAGATATACAACCAACACGGACTTTTTGTTTTGAAGAGACAGATTCTGTAACATAGATAACAATATCAGGTTGCCAAATCAATTGCAATGCAAATAAAGATACAGTAGAGAAAACTCGAAAAGATCATCAAAATTAGAAATTAAGTCACCAAAAGATTAGAGTGTCACCTTTATAAAGGTTAGCGACTATTTCAGCTACAACGAAAACTTCTGCCATATTTCTCGTGCTATGTTGGTCATCAAGCTCCTCATTTCCACTACTTGTGTTTATAAATGAATAGGAGCCAAAAACATTTCCTTTAAGAAATCTCTTCTCATATATTGCGGCTTTTACATTAGGACCATCCGTTATTTTCTTCTCATAGAACTCATTATTTGGGAACAGACTTATTTTTGGATGCATCCTATATTGAACATTAAGAAGGTGCTTCTTGTGTCCTACAATAAGCTCCTGCCGAAGCCAGCCTTCTCACAGATCTGTATATAACAGATACTAGTTGTCAATGACATAAGAACAGCACAGTAATTTTAAAAACAAGATGTGAAAAAACTAACAGATAATCTTGCCCTGAACCATTGCAGGCAATTGTTTCTCATCTCCGATGAGTATAGCATGGCGGAGACCTGGGATTTGTAAAGGAATAGTGGATTCACATTCTTTCAACTGAGCAGCTTCATCAATCACCACCATCTCAATTGGTGTCGTTCTGTCTGTGTGCAATTTCGATGAGCTAGAAGCAGTGCAGAAAATCAAGCATGCACCTTTCAGACAAAAACTTCGAATTTGGTAGTCAAAGATTAAATTGGGAAGAGAGATACTCTCACTAAGAAATTTCAATACTTTTAGGCATTCTGTTTTGGTTGCATACAAATTAGCAAAGCGTCTCGCCTTATTCCTTGTAACAATTTCGTGTGGAATTTCTGTTAACCCTCCAGAAGTTTCTGCAGTAGCAAACAATTTTCCACGAGTCTGAAGCATTGCAAGTAGTCTGATCATTTCCATAGCTACTTCTAGTGGAATAAAAGAAGTAGGTAGATGTGTATACAAGCTCGTCAGACAAAATATTAACTGGTTCTGTATCCATTTGAATCTTTCGATAACAAACTCCTCAAATGTCCAAACAATGGCTTCTTTTGTTGCTTGCCTCCCCTTCGTTCTTGACCTTGTTCGCTTTGTCATCTGCTCTCGAGTTGTTCCTCCTTTGAGAACTTTGTTTATCTTTTGATGCCGCCTTCTTGTTCTTTTTCAATGGCTCAAGGACAAATTTGTTCCACAACTTATTCTTCCTATTCTTATCTAGTACTTGATCATTGGTAATGTTTCTTTTTTTTTCCTCTTCCTCATCCTCATCATTGTCATTTTCTTTCTTTTTTTTCATTTTCTAAGTACTTGCGATATTGCTCTTCAGGATCCTAGAGCAAACATATCATGGATTGCACACCAATTCTCCACCCAGTATTTGGTGACAAACAGCTAACAAGAGTATCAACACGGTTCTTATGAAATACATCAAACAGATCTTCATGATCATCGATCTTCATTCTTTTCCCGTTACCAAATAAAATTATGTCTCCTAAACCATCTAGTACATGTTGCATCAGCCTCTTTGTAACTCCCAACACAGCAATGTTCGTAGGAGCGCAAGTCAAAGTTCTGCATTTCATCTTTAATAGAACGTAGAGTAAGGAGGCAACTGTTTTAGACTTTCCAGTTCCTGGAGGACCCCAAATTAGCTTAACCATATTCCGGTTATCACATTCTCTTGTTGCAATACAGCTTAGAACCGCCTCTTGTTGAGCATCATCTAGCCCAAAGGACTGAATCACGGCCCTTGAATTTGATATAGCATTAGTTTTAGATTCTTTGCAGGAACAAAGAGAGCAGTCTACTTCACCCTGTGGACGATTGAAAATATAGCAGACCTCAAAAGATGATCATTGGAATCAAAACTAACCGAGGAAGAGTTCATAATATGCCTTAAGAATGGCTACAAAATAAAAGAATAAGACTAAGTTTTGGCAGAGGCACCGCTTAGTAAGAGGTGTCATCCGACATTGCTTCGTAATAGTTTTATTTACGTATGCGTGGAAGGGGAGCCTTGACGCAACTGGTAAAGTTGATGTCATGTGACCAGGAGGTCACGGGTTCGAGCCGTGAAAACAGTCTCTTGCAGAAATGCAGGTAAGGATGAATACAATAGACCCTTGTCGTTCGGTCCTTCCCTAGACCCCGCGCATAGCCGAAGATTAGTGCACCGGGCTGCCTTTTTCTTATGCGTATAAATAATATATTTTTTAAGAATCAACACAAACACACTCTCACAGACACACATATACACAGACATACACACACACAATAGACTGACACTACTTGAAAATGATACAAAGTATAGTAAATATAGGCCTACACAGCTTGCACGAAATCGTAGCTGAGGAAAGAGGTTTACTTACAATATTTGGATCGATTGTCAGCACAGTCTTAATGATCTTCAGGTTTGCATTTTCCTGGTCTGAATTCAAAGCATTCCATATTCGCATATTTGTCGTCAAATTAGGAAGAGTCACAACAAAAAGCTTGTCCCCTCGTTCACCCTTCTCAACGTCTTGTTTCTGAAATGAAATAGGCTTCAAAGACAGGATAGGTATACAATATGAGTCTTCATCTTCAATCCCTTGAACTATGGCAATGTGATAAGATCTCTTAGGCCTGTTCAAATCTTCAATTCTTCTTGGCCTCACATCTGTTAGTGTAATCAAATCTCCATTCTCTGGTTTATATTTTGCTTCAATGTTCTCTCCCTCTAATGCTCTCTTCAACAAAATCTCGTAATATAAAATTTTTTGATTCCTCGACGCCAAGAACCTCAAGAGCAGCGGCTTTTGAAACTGTGAACATGCTTGAGAGCAAACCAGCATGCGTTTCTTGAATAAGTGGAGTAATGAATGACTTCATGTAATGATCAGTTGACAAGAATGTCTCTGGAATTTCTTTAACCTAACACATTGGAATTGAAGTTAGGACACATAACTTGAAAATACAAAAATGTTTCAAGATGGAAATAAATATCTGATCTAACCAACATGTTAATTTGAAACTCTCCATTATGCGAGGCTAATACGTAGTCATACATTATATACAATGTAATTCTGCAAGAAACACAAAATGCTTTGTACAACCTATAAACAAACAAGCATGTGACAATGTAAAAAGAATTTGCGCACTATCTTATCACCTAAAACATAACTACCAGTAGTCCTCCCTAGAAAGTGGTATTAGTAACCTGAAAATAAAGCAAGTTACAAGAGACATATCATGATTTAAATTTAATGGATTCCATCTTTACGTTCTCATCACAAACCATAACTACAACAATTACTACTACTACTATGCCCCAATCTCAAACAAGTTGGGGTCTCGTCAACCCCATTACAACAACAACTACTATGTGTCTATGCTGTTCGGAATAAACCCCCTACATAAATAGTATTCACAGTAATAAAAGCAGAATAATAACGTAGTACCGAGATATGGTAATTAACAAGAATAAAAGAGTGACAACGACACCAAGATTTTTACGTGAAAAACCCTTTTGAATAAGGGAAAAACCACGACCCTGAGAGGAGCAACTGATATCACTATAGCAAGAAATTTTACACTTTGTAGGTCCGAGTAAAATACTACAAAGACCGCTACAACACTCAAAAGAAATAACCCTCTTTTGATATTCTCACCTTACTACAATATCGCTCACTCTCTATTTTCCTCACAAACTATTTTCTTATACCTTGTCTGTGAAACCTCACTCTTTCTTTCTCTCTTTGTTGGTGTGTATTACAATGAGAGCAAGACACCTATTTATAGTGTTTAGGATTGCTTCATTGATGTCATCAATGATATCATGAGTTTGGCAAGAGTCAAATATTCACTGTGAAACCAAAGAAATATTTGCCATAAAATCTTCCTTACTATTCCTTTAGTTGGCTTGACCATTCAAAGCCAAAAGGAAGATGTCCTCCTTCCCCTCCAGTCCCATGCACCTGAAGGAGGTAACTCCAGTTTTTCATATAGAGTTCATGCCGACAAGTTCTTTGCACAATTCGAACTTGTCTTTTGGTACCACCTTGGTCAGTATATCTGCGGGATTCTCATTTGTAGAAATCTTCAAGAATTTTAGATTTTCATTCTCTACCATTTCTCGAATCCAGTGATATCTCAAGTCGATGTATTTGGTCCTTGCATGGTACATGGAGTTCTTGCTAATGTCTATTGCACTTTGACTGTCACAATAGACGACATACTCCTTCTGATGCAAGCCAATATCTTGAAGAAACCGTTTCAACCATATCATCTCCTTGCTAGCTTCAGTAGTGGTAATATACTCCGCTTCAGTTGTACAGAGTGCGACACACTTCTGCAACCTTGACTGCCATGATATAGCTCCCCCTGAAAATATAAATAAATATCGAGTAGTGAATTTTCTATTATCAATGTCACCTGCCATACCAGCATTTGTATAGCCCTTCAAGATTGGATCAGATCCTCTAAAGTACAAACAATCGCCCGTGGTACCTCTCAGGTACTTGAGTATCCACTTGACTGCTTCCCAATGTTCCTTTCCAGGATTTTCATGGAATCTGCTAACAACACCAACTGCATGAGCAATATCAGGTCTGGTGCATACCATCGCATACATCAAGCTTCCGACTGCTAAAGAATAAGGAACTCTAGCCATGTTCCCTTTCTCCTCCACACTTGTAGGACACATCTTCTTGCTCAACTTTAGATAACTAGCAAGAGGTGTGCTGACTGTCTTAGCATTCTTCATATTGAAGCGTTCCAGTACACGTTCAATGTACTTCTCCTGAGACAGCTATAACTTTTTGCTTGTTCGCTCTCGAACTATCTTCATACCCAGAATTTGTTGTGTTGGGCCCAAGTCCTTCATATCAAATGACTTGGACAAATCTCCCTTCAACTTTGCGATTAGCCCCTTGTCTTTTCTTACAATTAACATATCATCCACATACAACAACAATATAATAAAGTTATTTTCAGAAAATCTTTTAAAGTATACACATGGATCATAATATATCTTTGTGTAAGTTTGACTTTTCATGAATGAGTCAAACTTCTTGCACCACTGCCTTGGTGTCTGCTTCAATCCATAAAGACTCTTATTCAGTTTGTACACCATGTGTTTCCTTTCAGCTACTTCAAATCCTTCTGGCTGCTCCATATAGATCTCTTCTTCTAAATCTAAGTGAAGAAATGTAGTTTTCACGTCCAACTGCTCCACTTCAAGATCTAGGCTAGCTGCTAAGCTTAAGATTGTTCGAATAGAAGTCATGTTGACAACATGTGAGAACATTTCGTCAAAATCAATACCTTTCTTCTGCTTGAAGCCTTTTACCACCGATCGAGCTTTGTATCTGGCCAACTTGCCATTTCCATCTTTCTTGAGTTTAAAGACCCACTTATATTTAAATGGTCTTTTACCCTTTGAAAGTTCAACCAGCTTGTACGTGCCATTTTTCTGCAAAGATTCCATCTCCTCTTGCATGGCTTTCATCCACTGGTTCTTTTCTGGATGGGACATCACCTCCTTAAGACTTTTTGGCTCCCCCTCATCACTGATGAGGACATACTCCGTGGAAGGGTACCTGAATGACTCTACCCTTGGCCTTTCTGATCTCCTCAGAGGTTGAGGTTGTTCTTCTCCCAGAGTGAGGTGATCCACTTGATCGACATCATCATCAAGTTGCCTCCCTGCTCAATAAACTCACCAGGTTGCTCCCCCTGCTCGGCAACCTCGTCGGTCGTACTTTCTGCATTTGTGGGATTGTTAGAAGTAGAAGGAATAGTAACAAGGTTAGGAATAATACCATTCTTGGCCTTCTCTGACATATCATCGGCAGTTCCAACTTCATTTTCTCGGAAGACTACATCTATGCTTCTAATGACCTTCTTCTTTACGGGATCCCACAATCTGTATCCGAATTCTTCATCTCCATATCCGATGAATATGCAAGGAACAAATTTATCATCTAGCTTTGTTCTCTGCTCCTTTGGTACATGTGCAAAAGCTTTGCAACCGAACACCTTCACATGCGAGTAGGGCACCTCCTTGTTGGACCAAACTCTCTCTGGGATGTCAAACGCCAATGGAACTGATGAACTCCTATTGATCAGGTAACATGCTGTCTGAACTGCTTCACCCCATAATGACTTAGGCAGTTTAGCCATTCTGAGCATGCTTCTCACTTTCTCCACAATGGTACAGTTCATCCTTTCGGCTACGCCATTGTGTTGTGGGGTTCCAGGAACTGTCTTTTCATGTTTGATCCCATGGTTCGAACAGTACTCTTCAAATTCCCTTGAAGTGTACTCACCTCCATTGTCACTTCGGAGACGCTTTAGCTTTTGGCTTGTCTCCCTTTCCACCATAGCATGAAACTTCTGGAAAACTTGAAACACATGATCTTTGATTTTCAAAATATAAACCCATAATTTTTGTGAAGCATCATCAATAAAAGTAACTAAATATTTGTTACCGCCCATCGATTCAATTTCCATTGGACCACAAACATCAGAATATACCAAATCAAGTATATTCAATTTTCTTTCAGACGATGTCTGAAATGAGACTCTATGTTGCTTACCAAATAAACAGTAGTTACAGGGTTTTACCATTGTACCTTTGGCATAAGAAATGAGTGATTTCTTGGCAAGAATCTGCAATCCCTTCTCGCTCATATGACCCATTCTTTTGTGCCACAAATCTACAGAAGTCCCATTTTGTGTCGCGTTCAATTCACCTTGGCATATTTCTGCATTTGTCCTGTACAACGTGCCACCAGCAACTCCCTTTGCAATCACTAATGATCCCTTGGTGAGTCTCCACTTTTGATTTGCAAAATAGTTCCCGTATCCATCTCGGTCTAAAGCAATTCCAAATATCAAGTTCATCCGCAAATCAGGTACATGTCGCACATCCTTCAGAACTAATGTGCATCCGACATTTGTCTTGATACAAATATCACCAATCCCTGCAATCTTTGAGTAACTTGTGTTACCCATTCTCACAAGGCCGAAATCACCTGCTACATATCTGTAAAAAAGATCTCTTACCGGTGTGGCATGGTAAGATGCTGCTGTATCAACCACCAATTCTGACTCTGGACCTGATAAGTGCATGCATTCATCTTTCTCGTTTATACAGAGGACAACATTATCATTGTTTTGCACAATGGCGGTTGTGTTGTCGTCATTCTTCTGGCCACTAGTTTCACCTTTGCCCTTCCTTGGATTTAGGCAATCTCTTTTGAAGGGACTTGGTTGATCACAATTGTAGCAATTTCTAGCTCTTTATTTGGATCGATTCTTAGACATCCCACGAGCTCTGGATCTACCATAGTTGCTCGAACTCCTTTGATAATTCCTGCCTCTACCTTCTGTGATAAGAGCATGTCCTTGATTTTCAGGCTTCTTTCTCATCTTCTCATTGAGTAAAAAAGTCGATGTGACATCTTTCAACTCAATGGTAGTCTTACCGTGCAGGATGGTTGTTGCTAGATTATCGTACGAAGATGGCAACGAGTTCAACAACAAGATGGCTTTATCTTTGTCATGACCCAAAATTTTCACCTTCAAACCGTGATGGCGCCTAATATTTCACTTGCTAGGCAAGCCAACGTTAGAATAATATTAACCAATTTATAAAAAAAATTTAAATTTATTAATATCAAGGAAATAAACGTTGAAGTAAGGTCTGAAATATAATGATTAATCCAAAAACATAACGGTGTCTAAATACCATCCCAGAATTGGTGTCACAAGTGTGCGAGCTTCTAGAATAAATACAATTAAAGGTCTGAATAAAATAAAGTTGTTTGTAAATAAACACACAGCTAAAGAAAAATAGACGGGGACTTCAGAACTGCGGACGCCATGCAGTAATACCTCAAGTCTCCTCCGAGTAGCTTAAATCCGAGCAAGTCTATGGCACGCCACTGGGACCAACTCCAAAATCTGCACAAGAAGTGCAGAGTGTAGTATCAGTATAACCGACCCCATGTACCGTAAGTGCCGAGCCTAACCTCGATGAAGTAGTGACGAGGCTAAGGCGATTCACTTACATTAACCTGTACGCAATATTAATTACAACAACAAATAATAGAAGTAAATCAGGTAACTCATTTATAATAATTGAAGCCAACTCAGCAGTCATAATCCATTATTATTTCCATTAAATCTGTTGCAGCGTGCAACCCACTCTCACAATATATTCACATTCAATTCTGTTGCAGCGTGCAACCCGCTCTCCCAATATATTCCTTTTAATCAAGTCAGTCATATATTTATTTCAATCAAGCATATATATAGACTTTTAATAAGTCTGTTGCGGCGTGCAATCTGATCCCCTAATATTGAATTTTAAATAAGTCTATTGTGGCGTGCAATCCGATCCCCCAATATAGATATATTTACTTTCATTTCCGTTGCGACGTGCAACCCGTTCCCCCAATATATATAACTTTAGACAACTCATAATTTAAATAAAAATTACTCTAATAAATACCACGTCCAATGTGAAACTATTAAGCATCAAGGCGCACAATAATTATAATTTATTTATGAACAAACAATAGCAATAACAATTTATTTTATAAATCAAGGATAAAATAAACAGTTTAATATTTAATATGCAAAAATGTCAAGTAGAAATTAGTGCACATAATTCAAATAAGCATGTAGCAATTATTACAGGAATTTAAAAATTAATATTTGGCAAAGAATAGGAGAGAAACAATTATTATAACAATTAATTCATATATTAAAACAAATTTAGGATTTTCAAATAATTATGCAAACAATTAATTTGATGACGTATAGGCACTCGTCACCTCGCCTATACGTCGTTCACATGCAATTCACATAATAATTAATTTAAGGGTTCTATTCCCTCAAGTTAAGGTTAACCACGATACTTACCTCGCTTTGCAAATTCCAATCAATTATTCAACCACAACTTTTCCTTTTAAATTTGTCTCTGAAAGTTTCAAATCTATTCACAAATAATTTGATATATTCAATACTAATCATAGGAATTAATTCCATATGAATTTACTAATTTTTCGGATAAAAATCCGAAATTCAATTAAATATTCGACAGTGGGACCCACATCTCAAATCCTGAAAAAACTCACGAAATCCGAACACCCGTTCTGATACGAGTTCAACCATATAAAAATTGTCCAATTCCAATATTAAATGGACCTTCAAATCTTAACTTTTTATTTTTGAAAGATTTTATAAAAAAACTGATTTCTTCCATCTAAATCCGAAATAAATGATGAATATAGATATGGATTTGTGAAATATAATCACTTTTAGTTAAAGAACACTTACCCAATTTAAAGTCGTGAAAATCCCCTTTGAAATCGCCCAAATCTGAGACTTGAAACTCAAAAATGAGTAAAAATGACGACTTCTGAATTTATAGGCTCTGCCTAGTTATTTTCGCATCTGCGGATAAAAGTTCCGCATTTTCGGACTCGCATTTGCGAGACAAATCTCTCATTTGCGATGCCAGGATGCCAGGTGAAGTTCTGTATCTACGAACACTCCTGTCGCACCTGCGACATCCGCTTCTACGCAAAAAGGTCGCACCTGCGAAGACCCCAAGCCAGCCCAGTCCCGCATCTGCGTGATTTGGTGCGCATCTGCGGACACGCTTCTGCGAGAAGCTGTCCGCTTCTGCGATCGAAGCCTAGACATGCCTGGGCGCATCTACGATAAAAACTTTTCGAAAAATTTTACGGACTGCACACGCAAGTCGAGGAATGATAAATGGTGCTTTTCGAGGTCTTAGAACACAGAATTACTTATTAAATTTAAAGATGACATTTTGGGTCATCACAATCCCCACCTCTAAAACAAACGTTCATCCTTGAACGGAGTTAGAAAAAAAAAGTACCTGAGATGGAGAAAAGGTGTGGATATTTACTCCGCATGTCCGACTCGGACTCCCAGGTAGATTCCTCTACCGTCTGACCTCTCCATTGCACCCGAACTGAAGGATAACTCTTAGACCTCAAGTGTCGGACCTGCCGAGCTAGAATAGCCATCGTCTCTTCCTCGTAAGGCAAATCTTTATCCAATTGGACTGAGCTAAAATCTAACACATGAGACGGATCACCATAATATTTTCGGAGCATAGACACATGGAATACCGGATGAACCGCCGATAAACTAGGTGGTAATGCAAACCTGTAGGCTACTTCACCCACCCTTTCAATAATTTCAAAGGGTCCAATATACCTAGGGCTCAACTTGCCCTTATTTTCGAACCTCATTACACCGTTCATAGGTGAAACCCAGAGCAATATTCTTTCTCCAACCATGAATTCAATATCACGAACTTTACGGTCGGCATAACTCTTTTGCCTAGACTGAGCTGTGCGAAGTCGATCCTGAATAATCTTGACCTTATCCAAGGCATCCTGTACCAAATCGGTACCCAACAACCAAGCCTCTCCCGGTTTAAACCAACCAACCGGCGATCGGCTTCGCCTTCCGTATAATGCCTCATATGGATCCATCTGAATGCTCGACTGGTAGCTATTATTATAAGCAAACTCCGCAAGTGACAAGAAATGATCCCAAGAACCTCCAAAGTCTATAACACAAGCGCGGAGCATATCTTCCAATATTTGAATAATGCACTCTGACTGTCCGTCTGTCTGTGGATGAAATGTTATACTCAACTCCACCCGCTTGCCTAACTCACACTATACAGCTCTCCAAAAATGTGAGGTAAACTGCGTACCTCGATCTGAAATAATAGACACGGGCACACCGTGAAGGCGGACAATCTCACGAATGTAAATTTCAGCTAACCTCTCTGAAGAATAGGTAACTGCCACCGGAATGAAATGTGCTGACTTGGTCAACCTGTCCATAATAACCCAAACTGTGTAAAATTTTCTCTGAGTCCGTGGGAGCCCAACAACAAAATCCATAGTGATACGCTCCCACTTCCACTCAGGAATTTCTAACTTCTGAAGCAAACCACCAGGTCTCTGATGCTCGTACTTAACTTGCTGACAATTCAGATATCGAGCTACATATGCAACTATATGTTTTTTCATTCTCCTCCACCAATAATGTTGCCGCAAATCTTGATATATTTTGGCGGTACCTGGATGAATGGAATACCTGGAACTATGTGATTCTTCAATAATTAATTTACGGCCAATCCATATTAGGCACACAAATATGAACATTCGCAGAACCCCATCTTCCCCCACAACAACCTGTTAGGCATCACCGTGCCGCATCATGTCCTTAAGGACAAGTAAGTGAGGATCATTATACTGCCTCTCTCTGATGCGCTCATATAAAGAGGACCGAGCGACTGTGCAAGCTAGAACCCGATTGCGTTCTGAAACATCTAGCCTCACGAACTGATTAGCCAAAGTTTGAACATCTGCAGCTAATGGCCTCTCACCAACCGGAATATACGCAAGACTGCCCATACTCACAGCCTTTCTACTCAAAGCATCGACCACCACATTGGCCTTTCCGGGGTGATACAAAATGGTGATATCATAGTCTTTCAACAACTCCAAGCATCTTCTCTACCTCAAATTAAGATCCTTTTGTTTGAACAGATACTGAAGGCTATGATGATCAGTAAATACCTCACACGAGACACCATTGAGGTAATGCCTCCAAATCTTCAGCGCATGAACAATGGCTGCCAATTCTAAGTCATGAACAGGATAATTCTTCTCGTGAAATTTCAACTGTCGTGACGCATATGCAACTACCTTGCCATCTTGCATTAATATTGCACCAAGCCCAATGTGAGATGCGTCACAATATACCATATACGATCCTAAATCTGTAGGTAATACCAACACTGGCGCCGTAGTCAAAGCGGTCTTGAGCTTCTGAAAGCTTAACTCACACTCGTCTGGCCATCTGAATGGGACACCTTTCTGGGTCAATCTGGTCAATGGACTTGCTATAGATGAAATCCCTTCCACGAACCGACGATAATAACCTGCTAAACCCAGGAAACTCCGGATCTCTATAACTTAAGTAGGTCTAGCTAATTCTGAATAACCTCAATCTTCTTAGGATTCACCTTTATGCCTTCTACAGATACAAAATGCCCCAAAAAGGCAACTGAGTCTAACCAAAACTCACATTTTGAAAACTTGGCATATAACTGATTATTCTTCAAGGTGTGAAGCACACTTCGAAGATGCTGCTCATGTTCCTCTCGACTGCTGGAGTAAATCAAGATATCATCAATGAATACAACCACAAAAGAATCCAAATAAGAATTGAACACCCGATTCATCAAATCCATAAATGCTGCTGGGGCATTTATCAACCCAAATGACATCACTAGGAATTCGTAATGCCCATACCGAGTTCAAAAAGCTATTTTAGGGACATCAGATGCCCTAAACTTCAACTGATGGTAACCAGACCTCAAATCGATCTTCAAAAATACCTTGGCACCTTGAAGATGATCAAATAAGTTATAAATTCTTGGCAGTGCATATTTGTTTTTGATAGTGGCCTTGTTCAACTGCCGATAATCTATACACATCCGCATAAAGCCATCTTTCTTCTTTACAAATAATATTGGTGCACCCTAGGGCGAGACACTGGGTCTAATGAATCCCTGATCAAGCAAGTTTTGTAACTGCTCTTTCAATTCTTTCAACTCTAGCGGGGCCATACGGTATGGTGGAATAGAAATGGGCTGAGTGCCTGCCATACGGTATGGTGGAATAGAAATGGGCTGAGTGCTTGGAGCCAAATCAATATAGAAGTCAATATCTCTGTCGGGTGGCATCCCCAGCAAATCTGCAGGAAATACTTCTGGAAATTCACGAAAAACTGGTACTGAGTCCATAGAAGGGACATCCGCACTAGGATCGCGAATATAAGCCAAATATGCTTGACACCCTTTCTCTACCATACGCTGAGCTTTCATATAAGAAATAACCCTGCTGGCAGAATGGCCAGGGGTTCCTTTCCACTCTAACCGAGGTAACCCCGGCAAAACTAGGGTCACTGTCTTGGTATGACAATCCAATATAGCATGATAAGGAGACAGCCAATCCATACCCAAGATGACATCAAAATCTACCATATCAAGAAGTAGAAGATCCACACTAGTCTCAAGATTACCAATAGTAACCACACACAAATGATAGACATGATCTACTACAACAGAGTCTCCCACCGGTGTAGATACACACACCAAAGCACTCAGAGAATCACAAGGCACAACCAAATATGAAGCAAAATAGGAGGACACATGGGAATAAGTAGATCCTAGATCAAATAGAACTGAAGCATCTCTATGGCAAACTATAATAATACCTGTGATCACAGCATCAGATGACTCGGCCTCAGGCCTAGCTGGAAAAGCATAAAATCGGGGTTGAGCCCCACCACTCTGAACTGCGTCCCTGGGACGGCCTCTAACTGACTGGCCTCCACCTCTAACGGTCTGACCTCCACCTCTAATGGCCTGACCTCCACCTCTAATGGCCTGACCTCCACCTCTAGCTGCCTGACCCCTACCTCTAGCTGGCTGAGCAGGCGGTGAAGCAACCGGTGCCGGTATGATGGCACATAAATCCTCTCGAGATCTATTACTCGCCAATCTAGGGCAATACTTCCTGATGTGACCAATGTTTCCACACTCATAACATCCATCCTGATGTCGTGGCTGCTAAAGGTGAAGCTGACCCAGATGGGCCGGATAACCACTGTAGTAATTCTGGAGTGGTGGTGCACTGATAGGAGCTGAATGTGCATTAAATGCTGGCTGCCCAGAGTAATGCATACTAGGATCGTGACTCCCTGAAGCACCGGGAGATGCATGAAGTGCTGAATGAAACGGTTTGGGAGGATGACCCCTACCAAAATTACCTCTGCCTCCAGACGAGCACCACTGAAACCACCGAACTAACGAGGCCACTTATCGGACCTCTGCCCTCTCTCCTATGCAAGAACCATCTAGATCCTCCTTGAGACATTAGCAGCCGCCTGAAAAATAAATCTCACTTCCGGTCTCCTTGGCCATCTAAAGTCTGATAGGGTGAGTGAGTACCTCAATAAACCTCCTCACTCTCTCTCCCTCCGTAGGTAGTAAAAGGAGAGCATGACGGGCCAAATCCATAAAACGTGACTCATACTGAGTAACAGTCATATTTCCCTGCTGTAGACGCTCAAATTGCTTGCAGAATTCCACTCTTAGTATGATACGAAGGAACTTTTCTAGAAATAGCTGAGAGAACTGCTCCCATGTAAGTGCAGGTGATCCGACTGGCCGGGTCAATGTATAATATCTCCACCACCTCGTGGCGGAATCCGTCATCTGAAATACAGCAAAATCAACCCCATTGGTCTCAACTATACCCATGTTCCGCTACACCTCATGGAAGCGTTCAAGATAATCTTGTGGGTCCTCAGAAGGTGTACTACTGAAGTGAAATGGAAAGAGCTTGGTAAACTTACCCAATCTCAATAAGGCCTCAAAAAACATGGCTGGCCTATCACCGATCTGTGCCGCAACAACTGGCTGAACTACCCTAACTGGCGGGGCTACTGGAGCCTGATTCTGGGGAGCCATCTGCTTCAGATCAGGAGTAGTGGGAGTTTGTGCACCTCCCCCAGCCTGTGAAACGGCTGGTAGCATTAGAAATGTAACGACCTTTGCCTCGGCCTCTAGCATGACCTCGACCTCTACCCCTGGCCATAGTTGCCACCAGGGATTCTAGTCCTTGTCTATCGGTAGAGGTATTACGTGTTCTCACCATCTACGAGAGAATAAGAGTAGAATTGTAACGACCCGATTTGTCATTTTAAGAATTTACGCCCCGTTCAGTGACTTAAGATTTTGAGCAGCCTCACAATATGTATTATGACCCGCGTGTGTGGTCGAGTTTGAATTACAGATGATTCGGAGTGATTTGGGACACTTAGTTCCTAAAAAGGGAGCTTAAGTCTTAGGATTTTGACCGTAGTCGGAACTGTATGAAGACGACTCTAGAATGGAGTTCCGTCAGTTCCGTTAGCTCCGTATGATGATTTTGGTCTTAGGAGCTTTTCCAGAAAATTATTTGGAGGTCCGTAGTGGAATTAAGCTTGAAACGGCGAAACTCAAAATTTTGGAAAGTTTGACCGGGGGGTTGACTTTTTGATATCGGGGTCGAAATGAAATTCTGAGAGTTGAAACAACTCCGCTATGTTATTTGGGACTTGCCTGCAAAATTTGACGTCATTCTGGGTTGGTTTGATAGGTTTCGACACGAGTTTTAGAAGTTGGAAGTTTTTGAAGTTCATAAGTTCGATTTGTGGTGCGATTTGTATTTTCGGCGTAATTTGATATGATTTGAAACCTCGAGCGATTCCGTGATATGTAATGGGACTGGTTAGCATGATTGGACAGGGTCCCGATGGGTTCGGGTGTGTTTCGGAGTGGTTTCACACCAAATTAGAGCTGTTTGGACTGCCTGTTGTTGCTGAAGTCTGGTTTCCTTCTTCGCGAACGCGAAGGGAGTCCCGCGTTCGTGAAGAGAAGTTTGAGGGGCTGATGATTTGTCCTTCGCGAACACAAATCTATGAACGTGAACACGAAGAAGGAGCAGGGCAAGCCTTCACGAACGTGGCCCTGGCAACGCGAACGCGAAAAGGAAGATAGGGGCCTGGGGTCGTTTGGCCTTCGCGAACACGAATGCGAAGGAGTTGGTCAGCTGTTCATCGCGAACGCGACGAGGACTTCATGAACGCGAAGAGGAAATGATGGGGCAGAAGCAGCTGGCCTTCGCGAACGCGACGCTTGTCACGCGAACGCGAAGAAGGATTGGAGGCAGCTGGATTTTTGGCCTTCGCGAACGCGAATGAATGGTCGCGAATGCGAAGAAGGTGTATCTGGGCAGAATTAAAAGTCCCAAAAATGGGGGTTTGAGTTCATAACTCAAAATCAAATTGGGAGCTCGGTAGAAGGCAATTTTTGGAGAGATTCTTGCGTGGATGTTTGGGGTAAATGATTCTTATCCAGTTTTGATTAATTTCCAAGATTATGTCTTTGAATCCATCATTTAATTCGGATTTAATGGAAGATAAATCAAGATTTTTGTAAAATCTTCCAAAAAACGAAAATTTAAGATTTGGAGGTCGATTTATTATTGGAATTCGATAAAATTGTGAATGGTTGAACTAGTATCGGAATGGGTGTTCGAATTTCATGAAAATTATATCGGGTTCCGAGAGGCGGGTCCCGCGTTGACTTTTATTGTCTTTTTGGAATAAATTTTTAAGTCTACGTATTATTGTCCGGAATTATTTTCGATGAATTTTAATGAAGTTATACAATTAATTTGGATAGATTTGAATGGCCCGGAGGTCAATTCAAGCAAGAAAGATTTTTTGGAATATCGGCCTAACTTCAAAAGGTAAGTGTCTTGCTTAACCTCGAGTGGGGGAAATTCCCCTTAGGCATTGAGTCTTATATGCAACTTGGGTAATTGAAAACCATGTACGCGAGGTGACGAGTACGTACTTGGTTTATATGTACATATTTTATTGAGTTAAAGTCTTGAGCATATTGTGTAGTAAATTGGATAATTGTTGGCATATATTTAATCATTTACTTGTCGTGCCTAAACCCTTGTTGTTGACTCTGTTGTTATATGACAATGTGATGTGATTATTATTTGATTATTTATGAAATTTCGTGAATTTGCTGGCTTGATAATTATTAGAATTTAATTTTATTTTGGATTTTCCCCTCTGCAAATAATTAATTAAATGAGCTTAAGAAGAGATGTTTATATAATTATTGAAAATTTGATCTTTTATGAATACTTTGCTTTATGTTGAGTAATTTCTATCTCTATTGATTGTTTTTGGGTGTTGTACACATTGTGTGGAGCATTTGGTTATTTGCTGTGAAATTAATTGACTTGGTTGTAGCTTGAAATTTGGTTGTGGCCATTGGAAAAATTGTGATATGAATTGATTTTTGTTATGTTGTTGTGATAATTTCCCGTGTAAATTATTGTGTTGTATGAGTTATTATTTTGGGGAGATAATGGTTGCATTTCACCGTTGATACTATGTGGTTATAAGGGTGGCATTTCACTGTTGCGTTTATTGGCTATTGATATTGTCTGGGTGGAGCGATAAGGGTAGCTATAGGAGAGATAAGGGTGGCAATAGGAGAGATAAGGGTGGCTATTGATATTGTCTGGGCGAAGCGATAAGGGTGGCTATAGGAGCGATAAGGGTGGCAATAGGAGCGATAAGGGTGGCTATTGTCAGGGACGATATGTGATGATGTGGGGTTGTGGTGTTGACAATTTTCATGTGATGTTGTGATTTTCTTGTGTTTATTTTTATATCTTGTGCAACTTGTCTTGTTGTTAGTAAATTGATAATAATCTGATTTATGTTGAAATTGGGAGCATGTGGCTATTGTCAGGCGGTTTATAAAATGAAATGTGGGCACGAAGTGCCGTGAATTGTGATATGAAATGGGGATATTGGCACGTGAATTGTCCGTGTAGTTGTGATATAAAATGTGGGCACGAGGTGCTGTGATGCAATGATAATGATATTTGGCACGTGAATTGTCCGTGCAGTTGTGATATGAAATGAGGGCACGAGGTGCTGGGCAAATATGATGATTTAATTATGGGCACGAGGTGCCGTGAAAATATGAAAATGGGTTGAGGCCCGTATGTACGAAAAATATAAAAATGGGCTGAGACCCGTATTTTGATGATTTTTAAATGAGGTGTCACATGGTGACTTTTTAGTTGAAAGAATTATATTCAAAATATTTATTTGGAAGGATTTTTACTTAGAAAGTATTATATAAAAGAATTGTATTTTGAAAGATATTTATTTGAGGAAATTGTATTTGGAAAGATTTATTGAAAGAATTATATTTGAAAAATAATTATCTGAGAAAATTATATTTGAAAGAGTTATCTGGAAGAACTATGTGAAATACATTTATTTGAAGGGCTTGATTTAATTAGGCGTAATTATGTTTATTAATTATTGAGTGATATTAATGGTATTCTTGTTGTCTGTTATGCATATCACTCGTTGTTTTATCCTGCCATTATTATTATTATTTGTTTCCTATTATTTTGTATATTATATTGCACAGGTTATTAGACTAGTGAGTGTCTTGACTGTACCTCGTCTCTACTCAATTAAGGTTAGTCTTGATACTTACTGGGCACCGCTGTGGTGTGCTCACTCTACACTTCTGCACATTTTTGTGCAGAGCCAGGTAATGAAGATAACGGGCTTGAGCAGAGTTAAAGCGGGATTGTAAGGATTCAAGGTAGAGCTGCTTGGTCGTCGCAATCCCTTGGAGTCTTTTCATTTCATTGTACTATTAATTTGTAATCAAACAATATTGTATATTCAGTCCTCGTGATCATTCCATGCATTCAGTAGAGTTCGTGACTCAGTACTACCAGTTTTGGAAGGTTGTGTATTGTAATTATTTCCGCTGTTAGATTTTAATTTAAAAAAAAAAGGCTTCAAAATGTAATAGAAATCGGCTTACCTAGTCTTAGAGACTAGGTGCCATCACGACGCCTGTGGTGGGATTTTGGATCGTGACAAGAATGGTTCAATCATCGATGATGGAATAAAATTGCACGACAGAATAAGAAAGAAGTGATATTGTTCCTAAACTTCATAGCCTCTGAGAGATAAGTACAGACGTCTCCGTACCGATCCTTCAAACTCTACTAAGCTTGCTCATGACTCGTGAGACCTATGTAACCTAGTGCTCTGATACCAACTGTCACGACCCAAAATTCCCACCTTCGGACAGTGATGGCGCCTAACATTTCACTTGCTAGGCAAGCCAACGTTAGAATAATATTAACCAATTTCTAAATTTATTAATAACAAAGAAATAAATGCGGAAGTAAGGTCTGAAATATAGTAATTGATCCATAAAAATAACGGTGTCTAAATACCATCCCAGAATTGGTGTTACAAGTGCACGAGCTTCTAAAATAAATATAATTAAAGGTCTGAATAAAATAAAGCTATCTAGAAATAAACACACAGCTAAAGAAAAATAGACGGGGACTTCAGAACTGCGGATGCCATGCAGTTATACCTCAAGTCTCCTCCGAGTAAGTCTATGGCACGCCACTGAGACCAACTCTGAAATCTGCACAAGAAGTGCAGAGTGTAGTGTTAGTACAACCGACCCCATGTACTTGTAAGTGCTAAGCCTAACCTCGACGAAGTAGTGATGAGGATAAGGCGGTTCAGTAGTCATAATCCATTATTATTTCCATCAATTCTGTTGCAGCGTGCAACCTGCTCTCCTGTTGCACATTCAATTCTGTTGCAGCGTGCAACAGAATATATTCACATTCAATTCTGTTGCAGCGTGCAACCCGCTCTCCCAATATATTCCTTTTAATCAAGTCCGTCATATATTTGTTTCAATCAAGCATATATATAGACTTTTAATAAGTCTGTTGCGGCGTGCAATCCGATCCCCCAATATTGACTTTTAAACAAGTCTATTGCGGCATGCAATCCGATCCCCCAATATTAACTTTTAAATAAGTCTATTGCGGCGTGTAATCCGATCTCCCAATATTGACTTTTAAATAAGTTTATTGCGGCATGCAATCCGATCCCCCAATATAGATATATTTACTTTCATTTCCGTTGCGGCGTGCAACCTGTTCTCCTAATATATATAACTTTAGACAACTCATAATGTAAATAAAAATTACTCCAATAAATACCACGTCCAATGTTGAACTATTAAGCATCAAGGCACACAATAATTATAATTTATTTCTGAACAAACAATGGCAATGACAATTTATTTTGGAAATCAAGGAGAAAATAGACAGTTTAATATTTAATATGCTAAATGTCAAGTAGCAATTAGTGCACATAATTCAAATAAGCATGTAGCAATTATTATAGGAATTTAAAAATTAATATTTAGCAAAGAATAGGAGAGAAACAATTATTATAGCAATCAATTCATGTATTAAATTTTTTTTAGGATTTTTAAATAATTATGCAAACAATTAATTTGACGACGTATAGGTACTCGTCACCTCGCCTATACGTAGTTCACATGCAATTCACATATCAATTAATTTAAGGGTTTTATTCCCTCAAGTCAAGGTTAACCACGACACTTACCTCGCTTTGAAAATTCCAATAAAGTATTCAACCATACCTTTTCCTTTTAAATTTGTCTCCGAAAGATTCAAAACTATTCACAAACAATTTGATATATTCAATACTAATCATAAGAATTAATTCCATATGAATTTACTAATTTTTCGGATAAAAATCCGAATTTTATTTAAATATTCGACAGTGGGATCCACGTCTCAAATCCCGGAAAAACTCACAAAATTCGAACACCCGTTCCGATACGAGTTCAACCATACAAAAATTCTCCAATTCCGATATCAAATGGACCTTCAAATCTTAACTTTTCATTTTTGAAAAATTTTATAAAATATCTGATTTCTTCCATCTAAATTCGAAATAAATGATAAATATAAACATAAAATTTTGAAATATAATCACTTTTGGTTAAAGAACACTTACCCAATTCAAAGTCGTGAAAATCCCCCTTGAAATTGCCCAAATCCGAGACTTGAAACTCAAAAATGAGTAAAAATAGCGACTTCCGAATTTATGGGCTCTGCCCAGTTATTTTCGCATCTGCGGACTCGTATTTGCAAGACAAAGCTTGCATTTGAAATGCCAGGCTGCCAGGTGAAGTTCCGCATCTGCGGACACTCCTGTCGCACCTGCGACATTCGCTTTTGCGCAAAAAGGCCGCACCTGCGAAGACCCCAAGCCAGCCCAGTCCCGCATCTGCGTGATTTGGTGCGCATCTGCGCACACGCTTATGTGAGAAGCTATCCGCTTCTGTGATCGAAGCCTGGACATGCCTGGGCACATATGCGATGGAAGGCTCGCTTCTGCGAGCTCGCACCTGCGGGCAAAAATCCGCAGGTGCGATTACAACAGAAGGAAAAATTCAGATTTTGCTTAAGTCCAATTCTTGATCCGATTTCAATCCGTATCACTTTCGGGGTACTCGGGACTCATACGAATATACCAACAAGTCAAATAACATAATACGAACTTACTCGGGGTCTCGTATCACGTCAAACAATGCTAAAATTACAATTCACACCCCAATTCAAACTTTGAGTTTTAAACTTTTCAATTTGCAAATCTCGTGCCAAAACATATTAAATGAATCCGAAATGACTTCAAATTTGGCACACAAGTCATAAATGACATAACAGAGCTATTCAAATTTCCAGAATTAAATTCCGGCTCCGATATCAAAAGGTCAACCCCGTGGTCAAACTTGGAAATCTTTAGCCTTTAAATTGCTAGTTCTTTTAAATGGTCATAACTTGAGCTAGGAACCTCCAAATTAAACTTCGGGCATACGCCCAAATCCCAAATCATGATACGGAGCTACCGGAACTGTCAAAATACTGATCCGGGTCTGTTTGCTAAAAATGTTGACAAAAGTCAACTCAGTTGAGTTTTAAACTCTATTTCACATTTTAATCCATTTTTCACATGAAAACTTTCCGAAAAATTTTATGGACTGCACACGCAAGTCGAGGAATGATAAATGGTGCTTTTTGAGGTCTTAGAACACAGAATTACTTATTAAATTTAAAGATGATATTTTGGGCCATCACAATCTTCTTCCTCGATTTTCACTCCGAGATTGGCAAGCTGTGTGATTAGTCCGTTAAACACATTTAAATGTGACAAAAAATTTGTTTAGGGCGTATAGCTGCTTCTTCAAGTACAATTTATTTGTTAGAGTTTTGGACATGTATAGGCTTTCCAACCTTGCCCAAATGCCGCGTGCAGTGTCTTCATCAATGACGTTATTTACCACATCATCAGAAAAGTGCAACCTGATTGCACTAGCATCCCTTTCATCCAAGTCAGCTCAATCCTCAGCTTTCATGGTATCAGGCATTTTGGCATTAACATCTAGTACCTTGTGTAATCCATGCTGGATGAGCAGATCTCTCATCCTTCTTTGCCATATTGAGAAACCGCTATCTCCGTTAAATTTTGCTACCTCGTACTTTACTCTAGACATTTTTGTTTTTCACCGAGTATAGTACTACCGACAGTGAATAGTATTTCTGTGAACGAGCAAAACCTGTGCTCTGATACCAGTTATTGGGAATAAACCCTCTACAGAAATAATATTCACAGTAATAAAAGCGGAATAGTAACGTAGCACCGAGATAAGGTAATTAACAAGAATAAAAGAGTGACAATGATACCAAGATTTTTATGTGGAAAACCTTTTGAATAAGGGAAAAACCATGGCCCTGAGAGGAGCAACTGATATCACTATAGCAAGGAATTTTACACTTTTGTAGGTCCGAGTAAAATACTACAAAGACCACTACAACACTGAAAAGAAATAACCCTCTTTTGATATTCTCACCTTACTACAATATCGCTCACTCTTTATTTTCCTCACAAACTATTTTTGTAATGACCCAGCTTGTTGTTTTGAGTAATTACTCTTCTCTCTACTATTTTGAGTCTTGAATAACTTCATATGATATATTATGACTTGTATGCAAAGTTTGAGGTCAATCGGACTTGATTCGCTATATTTAGACATCGCTTCTTCAAGAATACGATGTATCTCATTAAGCAAATAAGCTCCAAATTCAGTTTTGATTAAAGCATTAGATCCGTATTGAAATTACGGAGTCATATAAAAAAGAATCATCGAATTCGGACATCGTATGAGAGAGTTATGCTCATTTCCTTGTCGGAAAAGATTTCCCATCGCCACGAGCGCCAGGGTAGCGTGGGGCGCTAGCTCTGGCACTGGAAATTTTTGGGGTATTGGAAACTGCACCACTGACAGTGCCCCACGCTATCTGTGATGCTCGAAAACATCAGAGGCTCTATAAACGGGTCTTTTGGCTATTTTTGACATAAAAATAGTTAGGGAGCTCGGGTTGGGCGATATTTGGGTGATTTTCACGGGTAAACATTGTGGTAAGTATTCCTTATCCTATATTAATTATATTTCATTATTCCATACTCATTTACATCATGAATCCGTGAATTTATGAAAGAAAAATCAGATTTTTGTAAAATCTTCCAAAAATGTAAGATGAAGATTTGAAGGTCAATCTGATATCGGAATTTGATAAAATTAGTATGGGTGGACTCATAATTGAACAGGTGGTCGGATTTTGTGAGTTTCGCCGGATTTCGAGACGTGGGCCCCATGAGCGATTTTTGAGTTAAATTTTGGATTTGGTTAGAAAATTAGTATTTTCATGTGGAATTAATTCCTACGATTCGTATTGAGTATATTGAATTGTTTGTGACTAGATTTGAAGCTTTCGGACACGAATTCGCGAGGCAAGGATTTTTTGGAATCTTGAAATTGGTTGCGAAACGAGGTAAGTATCTTGCCTAACCTCGAGTGGGAAAATTACCCCTTAGGCATTGAGTCTTATGTAGAAATTGTGTAATTGAAAACCATGTACGCGAGGTGACGAGTACGTACTTGGTTTATATGTGCAAATTATATCGGTTGAAATTCATAGACGCCCTTAAGTATTAAGTTGGAAAATTATTGTAACTTATAAAATCCTTTAATTGTCATGCCTCATTCTTTGTTTGCCGAGGTTGTTTTTATATGATAATTTGGTGTGATTGCCACTTGACTTTTATGTGAACTCTGTGTTTGTTTGAGTTGCTATTTTTATGGAAAATACTTTCATTATTGATTTTACTTACAGATAATTTAAATGAAAAATTTAGTTAATAAGATGAATAAATCTATTTATTCCCTGAAGTTGTGATTTAAAAGATGTGTTGTTCCTGGATGAATTACTTGTCAGTTCACGTTATTGAAAATATGGTATTGAATTATAAAGGCCGTGAATCATATTGAAACAAAGTGCCAAATTGTGAAATATTATTCGGTTGAGTTGTTCACTCCCGAACATTTTGTTAAGATGTTGTGCACATTATAATCGAGTCGTGGCTCCTTATTGTTGAAAAATAATGTGTTGTAAGAATTGAGCATTTGGTGTGCAATTTGTGATATGTTGTAAGAATTGAGCACTTGATGTGCAATTTATGATATGTTGTAAGATTTGAGCACTTGATGTGCAATTCATGATATGTTGTAAGATTTGAGCACTTGATATGCAATATGTGATATGTTGTAAGATTTGAGCATTTGATGTGCAATTTGTGATATGTGAGCACTTGAGGTGCAAGTTGTATTATGCTGTGATATTTGGGCACTTGAGGTGCGATTTATGAAATATTGTGATATTGATACGCATTGTCATGACCCAAAATCCCACCACAGGCGTCGTGACGGCACCTAGTCTCTAAGACTAGGTAAGCCGATTTTCACTGCATTTTTGAAGCCATTTTTTTTTTGAATTAAATAAGTAACCAAAACTAACAGCGGAAATAATTACAATATACCACTTCCCAAGACTGGTAGTACTGAGTCACGAACTCTAACTAAATACATAGAATGATTACGAGGACCGAATATACAATACTGTTTGATTACAAGTTAACAGTACAATGAAATGAAAGGACTCCAAGAAACTGCGACGACCAAGCAGCTCTACCTTGAATCTTTACGATCCCGCTTTAACTCTGCTCAAGTCCGTTATCTTCAATACCTGGCTCTGCACAAAAATGTGCAGAAGTGTAGAGTGAGCACACCACAGCGGTGGCCAGTAAGTATCAAGACTAACCTCAATAGAGTAGAGACGAGGTACAGTCAAGACACTCACTAGTCTAATACCTGTACAATATAGCAGTATACAATAGTACTGAAAAATAACTAGCAATGATAACAACAACTCAATCAGTGATATCACAACAAGGCAACATAAAACAACCAATGATATGCACAGTAAGACAATAAGATCACCATTTAATATCGCTCAACAATTAATAAATATAATTATACCCAGTTAAATCAAGTTTTTCAATTAAATATCCTTCACATATAATTCTACCAAATAACTCTCTTTCAAATATAATTTTTCTCAAATAATTATCGTTCAAATACAATTCTTTCATATAGTACTTTCTAAATAAAAGTCCATCAAAATAAATATTTTGAATATAATTCTTCAATTAAAAAGTCACCATGTGACACCTCATTTCATAATCATAAAAATACAGGTCTCAACCCATTTTCATATTTTTCATAAACACGGGTCTCAGCCCATTTTTCATATCTCCACGACACTTCATGCCTATAATTAAATCATTATATTTTCCCGGCACATCGTGCCCTCATTTCATATCTCAACTGCATGGACAGTTCACATGCCAATATCCTCAATGTATATAAGATCCACATGATCAATTTATTTCCACTAAAGTGAGTTTAAAAGTTTTTAAATCAAGTAAGAAATCAACAAAGAATTGAATTTATTTTTAGAAATCATTTGGGTGATGAAAATAACTTTGCTCATATATAAAAGCATCGGATAAACCACTGGTTTGGTTGTAAAACTATTTAATTTAAAATATAATAATAATTTCTTTTATTTAAATCAACACAATCATCGAAAATCAGTAAGAAAAACCAGAAATATACTTCTTCAGAGTCTCGTGCTAAAAAGCCAAAGTCAACACAAAACAACTAGGAGCACAAAACACATAATAATAAAGTCAACTAGTACATCACGGAAGAAGACATGAATTTACATATTAAATGAAACAAAATCACCCTGGGCAAGAACATGAATAAAGAAATATCAACAGGGCACTCCCGAGGTACCGTCTCGTAGTCCCAAATCATAAATAAATTCACAATATCTCATTTACTTATATCACCGCGGGAGCCTTCACATTAAATTTTAAAGAAATCATTTTCCCGAAATATCATTCCGCATTTTAGCCACACTTATCACACCGCATGGCTTCTAGTAGTTTCCCTACTAGCCACGCATTTCAAGCCGCCCTTATCTCACCGCATGCATTTCAACACCCTGACCTTTTATCACCCCATGACTTCTAGTAGTTCCCCTACTAGCCACGTGTTTCAAGCCACCCTTATCTCACCTCATGCGTATCAATATCACAATATTTCACAAATCGCACCTCAAGTGCCCAAATATCACAGCATAATATAACTTGCATCTCAAGTACCCAAATATCACAGCATAATATAACTTGCACCTCAAGTGCCCAACTATTACAGCATTTCACAAATTACACATCAAGTGCTCAAATCTTTCAACATATCACAGATTTCACATCAAGTGCTCAAATCTTACAACATATCACAAATTGCACATTAGGTGCTCAAATCTAACAACATATCACAAATTGCATATCAGGTGCTCAAATCTTACAACATATCACAAGTTGCACATCAAGTGCCCAAATATTACAACTTGCCACAGAAATCAACAATACATTATTTTTTATAATAAGGAGCCCATGGCTCGACCATAATGTGCACAAAAATCTTAACAAAATATCCGAAAGTGAACAACTCAAAAAATAATATTTCACATAAAAATCAAGGTGGCAATCACACCAAATCACCATGTAAAAATAATTTCAACAAACAAGGATCTAGGCATGACAAATAGAGGATTTAATAATTGCCAATAATTTCCAATTTAATACATAAGGGAGTCTAAGGATTTTTAATTCATGAAAATTGCACATATAAACCAAGTACGTACTCGTCACCTAGCGTACATGGTTTTCAATTACACAATTTGGCACATAAGCCTTGATACCTAAGGGGTAATTCCCCCACTCGAGATTAAGCAAGACACTTACCTCTTTGAAGTTATGCAAATATTCCAAAATCACCTTCTCACTTGAATTGACCTCCGGGCCGTTCAAATCTATCCAAATTAATTATATAACTTCATTAAAATTCATCGAAAATAATTCCGGATAATAATACGTCGACTTAAAAATTTATTCCAAAAAGTCAACAAAAGTCAATGCGGGACCCGCCTCTCGGAACCCGACATAATTTTCATGAAATACGAACACTCATTCCGATACGAGTTCAACCATACCAATTTTATCGAATTCCAATAACAACCCGACTTCCAAATCTTCAATTTTTGTTTTTGAAAGATTTTACAAAAATCTTCATTTTTCCTTCATTAAATCCGAATTAAATGATAGATTCAAAGACATAATCATGAAAATTAATCAAAATTGGATGAGAATCACTTACCCCAAACACCCACGCAATAATCTCTCCAAAAATCGCCTTCTACCGAGCTCCAAATTAGATTTTGAGTTATGAACTCAAACCCCCGTTTTTGGTACTTTTAATTCTGCCCAGATAGGCCTTCTTCGCGTTCGCGACCATAGCTTCGTGTTCGCGAAGCACAAAAAATGTGCTGCCCAGATTCCTTCTTCGCGTTCGCGATATCCTTATTGCGTTCGCGATGCATTCCGACCTCTGCCCTTCGCGTTCGTGAGACACGAGTCGCGTTCGCGAAGGCTTAACGCCAGGCAGGCCCCCAACTCCCTTTTCTCTTCGCGTTCGCGTCTCCCCACTCGCGTTCGCGTAGGCTTTCCTCATCTCTTCCTTCGCGTTCGCGGCTTCTTCATCGCGTTCGCGATGGGCAAATCCCAGCCGTCCAAAATCCTTCTTCGCGAATGTGTGAGACCCTTCGCGTTCGCGAAGAACAATACAAGATATCAGTTCCAGCAGTTGCAAAACAAGGAGAAATGATCCGAAACCATCCCGGAACTCACCCGAGCCCCCGAGACCTCAACCAAACATACCATCAAGTCCCAAAATATCATACGAACTTAGTCGAACCTTCAAATCACCACAAACAACTCGAAAACCATGAGTCATATCCCAATTCAAAATTTATGAACTTTGAACTTTCAAATTCTATAACTTGTGCCGAAACACATCAAATTAATCCGGAATGATTTCAAATTTTGCACACAAGTCATAATTGACATTATGGACCTACTCCAACTTCTGGAATCGGATTCCAACCCCTATATCAAAAAGTCCACTTCCGGTCCAATTCTCCAAAAATTCGACCTTCTCCATTTCAAGCCTAAATTGGCTACAGACCTCAGATTCACAGTCCGGGCACGCTCCTAAGTCCAAAATCACCCAACGGAGCTAACAGAACCGAAGGAACTCTATTCCGGAGTCGTCTTCACACAGTTCTGACTACGGTAAAAAATCCTAAGGCTTAAGCTTCCATCTCAGGGACTAAGTGTCCCAAATATCTCCGAATCATCCGTAAATCAAACTCGATCACATACGCGGGTCATAATGCATATTGCGAGGCTGCTAGAGACCTTAAGTCACTGAACAGGGCGTAAATTCTTAAAATGATAAATCGGGTCGTTACATTCTCCACCTCTTAAACAAACGTTCGTCCTCGAACGTGCTAAGAATCTTTCTGAGGACTTTAAATTACTGAGTATATTCTTGCACACATACTTGTGAGTGATTTTACATTCCCGCAATTTAACACGGGTCCGACAACACCATATCAATTGAGATTATTTCTTTTCTCCATTCTTATAAGCTTTAAAGCAAAATCCCTAATTCTCCAATCATTTCTAAATATGCTTGAATTCTCACAACAACGCACAACATTAGTCTCAACTAGCTATAGCAACTCGTGCCTATGCACATATAAATTTCCTCAATAGTGTTGAAGTAACTCAAAACTTTCTCTAGGTTGTTATATTATTCCCCGCTTAGGATCATTCGCCCTCAAACACATAACATTTTTATCTCTTCTTTTGCAAATTCTCAATCCTCCAAATTTTACTAACTCCCAAAGGTTTTTAGAAATTTCGGCAGAGTCTCCCCTGTAATTGGGCCTATCCACCCGCTAGAGTAACACCCAAACAACTCCTAACAACATATCCACAACCCAACAAAATACCACAGGGTATATATCAATAACATTAATCTCAGCATTGCCTTATTATAATGATATCAGGATATGAAGCACATCATATGTATGCTCATCACCACATCTCTGATCTTAAAAGTTATTCATAATTAATTCCAGCATCATCAATTAATCTCATATTAACCACCACCTCATTTCGAATTTTCACAACACTGACAACAGAATGTGAGGCATGAAGACCTCATGATTACTTACTCGGATTAATGAGTCATATTCAAAGCCACCTGGGCACTCACCTTATAGGCTAAAACTCAATGTTCACAGCACGAAAATGGCTGAATATAAACAGAAATAATACACAAGAATTATCAAATAAGCCTAACAGGCATGACTCCCTATTAATATTATTGTACAAATTAATTTCACACAGGGATAATTTTAAACTCATAAATATTTCACCATAAGGACCTCGTCCTTACATAACTTCCACCGCAGCTTGCAGCCCGGTTTAAATATTTCACGTCGTGTAAAAATATGAGGATCTCGTCCTCAAATCCAAAGCACAATTTTGTTGCACATTGTGCCAACTGAAATTTTCAATTTCCTTTCTTTCTTCTTTTCAATATATTTCATAAATAATTTTCACAACATATAATGAACCCTCATACCGGTAAGGCATATGATTCATAAAAAAAATGGAATCAATTATTCCAAAACACATTAAACCCACTGTATTGAATAATAAAATTTTGCTTTTAGACTTATAGTCCTCAATGGTGCACAAAAATAAAATGACAGTCACGGGCTCACATCTTCAAATCTCCCAACAGGGATAAACATATAAGTGGGTCACAAATTTACAAAGCTCACCCATAAGCGGAGCATAATAGGAGGACTCACCTCAATATTTAGAACCAGACCAAATTAAAGGAAAATATCCTTTTATAACAAAATCAGGATCGTACCTGTAACTATACCATCTAGTGTATCGGCCTCAGCCAAATCATAGTGATTATATCAACGGGTCGGGCCTCCAACTCTTAGGTGCCCACTATCTGCCTGTCCTCCACCTCTTGATGACGGTGCATGTGGAGTATTAACTGGAATAAAGCTTATAGCTGGAGTGTTCTAATGAAATCCACCCCTCCCAAGTCTAGGACAATCTCTCATGATATGCCTAGTATCACCACACTCATAACAACCCCTCTGAGGTCGCGGCTGCTCGTACTGAGTCTGTGCCGGATAACTGGAATAACCACTGTAAGAATCTCATGTTGGTAGTGCACTATAAACTGGAGCACCCCGAGTTATCTGATGTGCGGACTGAGCTGACCGACTGCTCGAGCCTCCGCTATAATGGGTTCTAGCTGAAGAGTAAAATCCATTGAACCCTCCAGATCTTCGAGACCTTTTGGCCTACTTAGACCCCCTTTCCTCGCCTAAAACACCCTCAATCTTCCTTGCAATCTCCACTACTTGCTGAAATGAAGCATCAGTTTGCAATTCTCGAGCCATGCATATTTTAATATCATAATCGAGCCCCTCAATGAATCTGCGGACCCGTTCTCTTATTGTAGGAACTAAGATAGGTGCATGACGGGCTAACTCACTGAACCTGATAGCATATTCTGACATTGTCATAGTGACCTGACGTAACCATTCAGACTCTGTGCGCCACGCATCTCGGAGAGTCTGGGGAACAAATTCTTTCAAGAATATTTTCGAAAATTGAGCCTAAGTTGGTGGTGTGGCATTGACTGGTCTACCTTCTTCATAGATTTTCCACCACCGATACGTTGCGCCTGACAGTTGAAATGTAGTAAAGGCAACTCCGCTCATCTCCATAATACCCATGGTGTGGAGAATACAGTGACAATTTTCTAGAAATTCTTGTGCAACCTCTGTAGCTGTGCCACTGAATGTTGGTGGATCGTATTTCTTAAACCTTTCAAGTCTCTTTTGTTCTTCTTCTGATGCCTCGGACCTGACATTAGGTCAAACCGGAATAACAGGTTGTACTGGTTCTACACCCAAAACCTGACCAACGTGAACCTACTGCTCTGAAGTTGTGATAGGAGTCTGAGCTACTCCCGCAATCTGCTGAATGTTTGGTGCAACAGAGATCAATCCCGCCTGAGTTAATGTACCAAACATACTCAGGAACTGTGCCAAATTCTCCTAAAGTCCGGGGGTAACAACAGGTGCTTCTGGTAGCTGTCCCCCAACTGGAGCTATTGGTGGCTCCTCAACTGTTGTTCTGACAGGTGCTCTAGTCATAGCACGTGCCCTTCCTCGGCCTCTACCTCGGCCCCGGCCTCTTACAGCCCTAGCAGTATGTGCGGATGCCTGCTCAGCTAACCCAGTAGCACATGTCCTCACCATCTGTGAGAGAATGGAGATAAAAAGATTCCAATTCAAAATTCAACAAATTCCGCACGACAAGAATGAAAGAAATGGAAATTTTCGAACAGTTCTGTAACCTCTCGAAGATAAGTACAGACGTCTCCGTACCGATCCGCAATAATCTACTAGACTCGTTCGTGACTCATAGAACCTATGAACCTAGAGCTCTGATACCAACTTGTCACGACCCAAAATCCCACCGCAGGCGTCGTAATGGCACCTAGTCTCTAAGACTAGGTAAGCCGATTTCCATTGCATTTTTGAAGCCATTTTTTTGAATTAAATAAGTAACCAAAACTAATAACAAAAATAATTACAATATACAACTTCCCAAGACTGGTAGTACTGAGTCACGAACTCTAACTAAATACATAGAATGATCACGAGGACCGAATATATAATACTGTTTGATTACAAGTTAACAGTACAATAAAATGAAAGGACTCCAAGGAACTGCGACGACCAAGCAGTTCTACCTTAAATCTTTACGATCCCGCTTTAGTTCTGCTCAAGTCCGTTATCTTCAATACCTGGCTCTGCACAAAAATGTGCAGAAGTGTAGAGTGAGCATACCACAGCGATGCCCAGTAAGTATCAAGACTAACCTCAATGGAGTAAAGACGAGGTACAGTCAAGACACTCACTAGTCTAGTACCCTGTACAATATAGCAGTATACAATAGTACTGAAAAATAACTAGCAATGATAACAACAACTCAACCAGTGATATCACAACAAGGCAAAATAAAATAATCAATGATATGCACAGTAAGACAATAAGATCACCATTTAATATCTCTCAATAATTAATAAATACAATTACACCCAGTTAAATCAAGTTTTTCAATTAAATATCCTTCACATATAATTCTACCAATTAACTCTCTTTCAAATATAATTTTCCTCAAATAATTATCTTTCAAATACAATTCTTTCATATAGTACTTTCTAAATAAAAATCCTTCCAAATAAATATTTTGAATATAATTCTTCAATTAAAAAGTCACCATGTGACACCTCATTTCATAATCATAAAAATACGGGTCTCAGTCCATTTTTATATTTTTCATAAACACGGGTCTCAGCCCATTTTTCATATCTCCACGACACTTCATGCCCATAATTAAATTATTATATTTCTCTGGCACATCGTGCCCTCATTTCATATCTCAACTGCATGAACAGTTCACATGCCAATATCCTCAATATATATAAGAACTACATGATCAATTTATTTCTACTAAAGTGAGTTTAAAGTTTTAAATCAAGTAAGAAATCAACAAAGAATTGAATATATTTTTAGAAATCATTTGGATGAAGAAAATAACTTTGCACTTATATCAAAGCATCAAATAAACCACTGGTTTGGTTATAAAACTATTTAATTTAAAACATAATAATAATTTTTTTTATTTAAATCAACTCAATCATCAAAAATCAGTAAGAAAAACAAGAAATATACTTTTTCAGAGTCTCGTGCTAAAAAGCCAAAGTCAACACAATACAACTAGGAGCACAAAATATATAATAATAAAGTCAACTAGTACATCACGGAAGAAGACAAGAATTTACATATTAAATGAAACAAAATCACCCAAGGCAAGAACATGAATAAAGAAATATCAACAGGGCACTCCCGAGGTACCGCCTCGTAGTCCCAAATCATAAATAAATTCACAATATCTCATTTACTTATATCACCGCAGGAGCATTCACATTAAATTTTAAAGAAATCATTTTCCCGAAAAAGCATCCCGCGTTTTAGCCACCCTTATCACATCCCATGGCTTCTAGTAGTTCCCCTACTAGCCACACGTTTCAAGCCACCCTTATCTCACCGCATGCGCTTCAGTACCCTGACCTTATATCACCGCATGACTTCTAGTGGTTCCCCTACTAGCCACGCGTTTCAAGCCACCCTTATCTCACCGTATGCGTATCAATATCACAATATTTCACAAATCGCACCTCAAGTGCCCAAATATCACAGCATAATATAACTTGCACCTCAAGTGCCCAAATATCACAGCATAATATAACTTGCACCTCAAGTGCCCAAATATTACAGCATTTCACAAATTGCACATCAAGTGCTCAAATCTTACAACATATCACAGATTGTACATCAAGTGCTCAAATCTTATAACATATCACAAATTACACATTAGGTGCTCAAATATTACAACTTGCCACAGAAATCAACAATACATTATTTTCTACAATAAGGAGCCCATGGCTCGACCATAATGTGCACAAAAATCTTAACAAAATATCCGGAAGTGAACAACTCAACAAAATAATATTTCACATAAAAATCAAGGTGGTAATCACACCAAATTATCATGTAAAAATAATTTCAACAAACAAGGATCTAGGCATGACAAATAGAGGATTTAATAATTGCCATTAATTTTCAATTTAATACATAAGGGCGTCTAAGGACTTTTAATTCATGAAATTTGCACATATAAACCAAGTACGTACTCGTCACCTCGCGTACATGGTTTTTCAATTACACAATTTGCACATAATACTTGATACCTAAGGGGTAATTCTCCCACTCGAGGTTAAGCAAGACACTTACCTCTTTGAAGTTTTGCAAATATTCCAAAATCGCCTTCTTGCTTGAATTGACCTCCGGGCCATTCAAATCTATCCAAATTATTTATATAACTTCATTAAAATTCATCGAAAATAATTTCGGATAATAATATGTCGACTTAAAAATTTATTCCAAAAAGTCAACAAAAATCAACGCGGGACCCGCCTCTCGGAACCCGACATAATTTTTGTGAAATCCGAACACCCTTTCCGATACGAGTTCAATCATACCAATTTTATCGAATTCCAATAACAACTCGACTTCCAAATCTTAAATTTTCATTTTTGGAAGATTTTTCAAAAATCATGATTTTTCCTCCATTAAATCCGAATTAAATGATGGATTCAAAGATATAATCATGGAAATTAATCAAAACTGGATGAGAATCACTAACTCCAAACACACACGCAAGAATCTCTCCAAAAATTGCCTTCTACCGAGCTTCAAATTAGATTTTGAGTTATGAACTCAAACCCCCGTTTTTGGGACTTTTAATTCTGCCCAGATAGGACTTCTTCGCGTTCGCGACCATAGCTTCGCGTTCGCGAAGTACAAAACATGTGCTGCCCAAATTCCTTCTTCACATTCGCGATATCTTCATCGCGTTCGTGATGCATTCCGACCTCTGCCCTTCGCGTTCGCGAAGGCTTAACGCCAGGCAGGCCCCCAACTCCCTTTCCTCTTCGCGTTCGCGTCTGCCCACTCGCGTTCGCGTAGGCTTTCCTCAACTCTTCCTTCGTGTTCGCGGCTTCTTCATCGCGTTCGCGATGGGCAAATTCCAGCCATCCAAAATCCTTCTTCGCGAATGTGTGAGACCTTTTGCGTTCGCGAAGAACAATACCAGATATCAGTTCCAGCAGTTGCAAAACAAAGAGAAATGACCCAAAACCATCCCGGAATTCACTCGAGCCCCCTGGGACCTCAATCAAACATACCATCAAGTCCCAAAACATCATACGAACATAGTCGAACCTTCAAATCACCACAAACAACTCGAAAACCATGAGTCATACCCCAATTCAAAATTTATGAACTTTGAACTTTCAAATTCTATAACTTGTGCCGAAATACATCAAATCAATCCGGAATGACTTCATATTTTGCACACAAGACATAATTGACATTATGAACCTACTCCAACTTCCGAAATCGGATTGTGACCCCGATATCGAAAAGTCCACTTCCGGTCCAATTTTCCAAAAATTCGACCTTCTCCATTTCAAGCCTAAATTGGCTACAGATCTCAGATTCACAGTTCGGACATGCTCCTAAGTCCAAAATCACCCAACGGAGCTAACGGAATAGACGAAACTCTATTCCGGAGTTGTGTTCACACAGTTCCGACTATGGTAAAAAATCCTAAGGCTTAAGCTTCCATCTCAGGGACTAAGTGTCCTAAATCTCTCCGAATCATCCGTAAATCAAACCCGACCACACATGCGGGTCATAATATATATTGTGAGGCTGCTAGAGACCTTAAGTCACTGAACGGGAAAAAAATTCTTAAAATGACAAATCGGGTCGTTACACGCATACGGTGAGATAAGGGTGGCTTGAAATGCTTGGCTAGTAGGGGAACTACTAGAAGTCATGCGGTGATATAAGGTCAGGGTGTTGAAATGCATGCGGCGAGATAAGGGTGGCTTGAAACGCGTGGCTAGTAGGGGAACTGCTAGAAGTCATGCGGTGAGATAAGGGTGGATTGAAACGCGTGGCTAGTAGGGAAACTATTAGAAGTCATGCGGTGTGATAAGGGTGGCTAAAACGCAGGATGCTATTTCAGAAAAAAATAATTTTTAAAGAATAACATGTGAAGGCTCCCACGGTGATATAACGAAAGATTGTGAATTTATTTATGATTTGGGACTACGAGGCGGTACCTCGGGAGTGCCCTTTTATTGATATCTCTCTATGGCTGCACTTGCCTTTGGTTATCTTGTTTCTCCGTAATTTATAAATTCTTGTGTTTTCCTTGATGTATTATGTTGATCTTGACTTTTTCATACGAGACTTTGAAGATTTGTATTTTTGGGTTGTACTTGTTTTTGATGATTGAGTTATTTTAAGTAAAAGAAAAATTTCTAGTATGTTTAAATTAATAAATTCTATATCCAAATCAGTAGTTTATCTGATGCTTTATTTTAATGGAAATGTCATTTTTCCTCACTCAAACGATTTCTAAAATAAATTTATCTTTTTGTTGATTTCTTACTTGATTTAAAGATTTTAACCTTACTTTATTGAAAATAAATTGATCTTGCGGATGTTATATACATTGATATTTTGGTACGTGAGTTGTCCGTGCAGTTATGAAAATAATATGGGCATAAGGTGCCGGGGAAAATATGATGATTTTATTATTGACACGTGAGTTGTCGGTGAGTTGTCGGTGTGATGGTGATAGAAATATGGGCACGAGGTACCGTAAAAAAATATGAAAGTGGGCCGAGACCCATAATTTTTATAATTGTGAAATGAGGTGTCACATGGTGGCTTTTACTTGAAAATATATTTATTGGAAAGAAGTATATTCGAAAGATATTTATCTTAAAGAATAATATGTGAAGGATTTATATTTGAAGGACTTGACTTATTGATTGTACTTGTGTTCCTTATTCGCCTGAATAATAATTATGATGTTCTTGTTGCCTTGTTGTTATATCACTAATTGATTTTGTTGTTATCATTGCAAGTTGTTTTCCAGTACTATTATATACTGCTATATTGCACATGTTATTTGACTAGTGAGTGTCTTGATTGTACCTCGTCTCTACTCCACTGAGGTTAGTCATGATACTTACTGGGTACCGACCGTGGTGTACACATACTACACTTCTGCACATTTTTATGCAGGGCCAGGTATTGGAGGTATCGGACCCGGACAGAGTTAGAGTGTGATCGCAAGGATTCGAGGTAGAGCTGCTTGGTCATCGCAGTCCCTTGGAGTCTGTTCATTTCATTATACTGTTAATTTTTAATCAAACAATATTATATATTTGGTCCTCGTGATCATTCTATGTATTCAGTTAGAGTTTGTGACTCAGTATTACCAGTCTTGGGAAGGTGTTATAATTATTTCCGTTGTTAGTTTCGTTTATTAAAAAAGAAATGGCTTGAATTGTAATTAAAATAGGCTTACTTAGTTTTTGAGACTAAGTGCCATCACGACGCCTGTGGTGGGAATTTGGTTCATGATAAGTTGATATCAGAGCTCTAGGTTCATAGGCTCTACGAGTCACGAACGAGTCTAGTAGAGTCTTGCGGATCGGTACAGAGACGTTTGTACTTATCTTCGAGTGGCTACAAAACTATTAGGAAATTTTCACTTCTTTCATTCTTGTCGTGCGAAATTTGTTGAATTTGGAATTTGAGCCTTTGTATCTCTATTCTCTCACTGATGGTGAGGACACGTGCTACTGGATCAGCTGAGCAGACACCCGCTTGTACTGCTAGGGCCGCAAGAGGTAGAGGCCGAGATAAAGGCTGAGGAAGGGCACGTGCCGCGACTAGAGCACCTGTCTGAGCAGCAGTTGAGGAGCCGCCAGTAGCTCCAGTTGGGCGATAGATACCAGAAGTACTTGTTGTTACCCCCGGACTTCATGAGACTTTAGCACAGTTCTTGGATATATTTGGTACATTAACTTAGGTGGGATTAATCTCTGTTACCCAAAATATTTCATAGAGTGGGGGAGTAACTCAGACTCCTACCGCCCGCACTCAAGAGCAGCGAGTTCTTATTGGTCAGGTTCCAGGTGTAGTACCGGTACAACCTATTATTTCGGTTCAGCCTAAGGTCAGGCCAGGGGCATCTGAATAAGAACAAAATAGAATTGAAAGGTTTAAGAGGTATAGTCCACCTACTTTCAGTGGCACAACTACAGAGGATGCCCAAGGATTTCAAGAAAATTATCACCGTATTCTCCGCACCATAGGTATTGAGGAAATGAACGGAGTTGCCTTTACTACATTTCAACTGTCAGGCGCATCGTATCAGTGGTGGCAAATTTATGAAGAAGGTAGACCAGCCGATGCAACACCACCAACTTGGGCTCAATTTTCGGAAATGTTCTTGAAAGAATTTGTTCCCCAGACTCTCCGAGATGCGTGGCGCACTGAGTTTGAACGGTTGCGTCAGGGCGCTATGACAGTGTCAGAATATGCTATCAGGTTCAGTGAGTTATCCCGTCATGCACCTATCTTGGTTTCTACAGTCAGAGAACGGGTCCGCAGATTTATTGAAGGGCTCGATTATGATATTAAAATATGCATGGCTCGAGAGTTGCTTACTGATACTCCATTTCAACAAGTAGTGGAGATTGCAAGGAAGATTGAGGGTGTTTTAGGAGAGAAAAGGGAGTCTAAGGAAGGCAAAAGGTCTCAAAGATCTATAGGGTTCAGTGAATCTTACTCTTCAGCTAGGACCCATTATAGTGGAGGGTCTAACAGTCGGCCAGCGCAGTCAGCACATTAGATTACTCGAGGTGCTCCAGTAAGTTCTTATAGTGCACCATCGACACGAGATTATTACAGTGGTTATTCTAGTTATCCGGCACAGACTCAGTACGAGTAGCCGCGACCTCAGAGGGGTTGTTATGAGTGTGGTGACACTAGGCACATTATGAGAGATTGTCCCAGACTCGGGAGGGGTGGATTTTATCAGAACACCCAGACTATGGCCCCCAGTGCAGCTACTACCCTACGTGCACAGCCAGTTAGGGGTGGAGGAAAGACGGGTAGAGGGTGCCTAAGAGGTGGAGGCCCGACCCATTGATATAATCGCTATGATTTGGCTGAGGCCGATACACCAGATGGTGTCGTTACAGGTATGATCCTGATTTATTATAAATGGATAATTCTACTTAATTTGATTCGGTTCTGAATATTGAGGTAAGTCTTCCTATTATGCTCCACTTATGGGTGAGCATCGTAATTTTGTGAACCACTTATATGTTTACCCCTTTTGGAAGGTTTGATGATGTTAACCCGTGTTTATCATTTTATTTTTGGGCACCATTGAGGACTATAAGTCCAAAAGTAAATTTTATTACTCACTACAACGGGTTTTGATATGATTTCGGGATATTTGATTTTAATTTTATGATTTATATGTCCTACCGGTATGGGGGTTCATTATGTGTTGTGAAAACCTGTTTACAAAATTTATTAAAAAGAAGAAAGAAAAGAAATTAAAAATTTCAGTTGGCACAATGTGCAAAATACTTGTGATTCGGAGTTGAGGACGAAATTCTCGCATTTTTATATGATGTGAAATATTTAAACCGGGCTACATGTCGCGGTGGAAGTTATATAAGGACGAGGTCCTTGTGGTGAAATATTTATAAGTTTAAACTCTCCCTTTGTGAAACTAAATTTGTACTATTATACTAATAGGGAGTTATGCCTGATAGGCTTATGTAATAATTCTTTTATGTGTTTCTGTGCCATAATTGTGCTGTAATTATTGAGCTTTAGCCTACAAGGTGAGTGCCCGGGTGGCATTAAATGTGACTCATTAAGTCGGGTAAATAGTTATGAGGTTTTCATGCCTCACATTGTGTTGTCAGTGTTGTAAAAATTCGAAACAAGGTTTTGGTTAATATGATATTAATTGATGATGCTGGAATTAATTATGAACGGCTTTTAAGAGCAGAGATGTGGTGATGAGCATACATATAATGTGCTTCATGTCCTGATATCATTATGTTAATGCAATGCTTGTAATGCTGAGATTTGTGTTATGGATATATACCTTGTAATATTTTGTTGGGTTGTGGAGGTGCTGTTAAGAGTTGTTTTGGTGTTACTCTGGCAGGTGGATATGCCAAATTACAGGGAAGACTCTGCCGAAATTTCTGAAAAATTTGGGAGTTAGTAAAATTTGGGGGAATGAGACGTGTGAAAGAAGAGATAAGTTATGTTATATGTTTGAGGGCGGACTCTACTTCTCATTCAAGGGCCAATGATCCTAAGTGGGGGAGAATGTAACACCCCGAAAATTTTTTTTTGAAGTAACTCAACACTATCAAGAAAGTTGATGTGTGCGTAGGCACGATTTGATATAGCCAATTGAGACTAATACCGTGCGTTGATGTAAAAAATCAGACCTTTTGAAAATGTTTGGAGTGTAAGAAATTTAATCTTAAAGTTTACAAATATGAAAAAAAGGAATAATCTCAATTGAGATGGTGTTGTGGGGCTTATGTCGAATAGGGTGACGTGGGATCACCCCGGGTATGTGCGTGGTAAGATGGAATAGTGATTTGATGGCTTGGAAAATAACTCTTGGCACATTCGAGGACGAACACATGTTTAAGTGGGGAAGAATGTAACAATCCGGCTTGTCGTTTTGAGTAATTAATCTCCTCTCTACTATTTGAAATCTTGAATAGCTTCATATGATGTATTATGACTTGTATGCAAAGTTTGAGGTCAATCGGACTTGATTTGCAATATTTAGACATCCATTCTTCAAGAATACGTGGTATCACATTAAGCAAATGAGCTCCAAATTCAGTTTTGATTGAAGCATTAGATCCGTATTGAAATTACGGAGTCATAACAAAAAGAATTATCGAATTCGGACATCGTATGAGAGAGTTATGCTCATTTCCTTGTCGGAAAGGATTTCCCGTCGCCGCGAGCGCCCAGGGTAGCGTGGGGCGCTAGCCCTGGTGCTGAGAATTTTTGGCGTACTGGAAACTGCGCCACAGGCAGCGCCTCACGCTACCTGTGACGCTCGAAAACATCAGAGGCTCTATAAACGGGCTTTTTTGGCCATTCTTTACATAAAAAAAGTTGGGGAGCTCGGTTTGGGCGATATTTGGGTGATTTTTACGGGTAAGCATTATGGCAAGTGTTCCTTATCATATATTGATTATATTTCATTATTCCATACTCATTTACATCATGAATCCATGAATTTATGGAAGAAAAATTAGATTTTTATAAAATCTTCCAAAAATGTAAAATGAAGATTTGAAGGTCAATCCGCTATCAGAATTTGATAAAATTAGTATGGGTGGACTCATAATTGAACGGATTATCGGATTTTGTGAGTTTCATCGGATTCCGAGACGTGGGCCCCATGGGCGATGTTTGAGTTAAATTTCGGATTTTGTTGGAAAATTAGTATTTTCATGTGAAATTAATTCCTACGATTCGTGTTGAGTATATTGAATTGTTTGTGACTAGATTTGAATTTTTCGGACACGAATTCGCGAGGCAAGGGTTTATTGGAATCTTGAAATTGGTTGCGAAATAAAGTAAGTATCTTGCCTAACCTCGAGTGGAGAAATTACCCCTTAGGCATTGAATCTTATGTGAAAATTGTATAATTGAAAATCATGTACGCGAGGTGACGAGTAAGTACTTTGTTTATATGTGCAAATTATATTGGTTGAAATTCGTAGACGCCCTTAAGTATTAAGTTGAAAAATTATTGTAACTTATTAAATCCCTTAATTGTCATGCCTCATTCTTTATTTGCCGGGGTTATTTTTATATGATAATTTGTTGTAATTGCCACTTGACTTTTATGTGAACTCTGTGTTTGTTTGAGTTGCTATTTTTATGGAAAATACTTTCATTATTGATTTTACTTATAGATAATTTAAATACAAATTTTAGTTAATAAGATGAATAAATCTATTTATTCCCTGAAGTTGTGATTTAAAAGAGGTATTGTTCCTATATGAATTACTTGTCAGTTCACATTGTTAAAAATTTGGTATTGAATTATAAAGGTCGTGAATCATATTGAGGCAAAGTGCCAAATTGTGAAATATTATTCGGTTGAGTTGTTCACTCCCGAATATTTTGTTAAGATGTTGTGCACATTATGATCGAGTCATGGCTCCTTATTGTGAAAAAATAATGTATTGTAAGAATTGAGCATTTGATGTGCAATTTGTGATATGTTGTAAGAATTGAGCACTTGATGTGCAATTTATGATATGTTGTAAGATTTGAGCATTTGATGTGCAATTTGTGATATGTTGTAAGATTTGAGCACTTGATGTGCAATTTGTAATATGTTGTAAGATTTGAGCACTTGATGTACAATTTGTGATATGTGGTAATATTTGAGATGAGCAATTGATGTGCAATTTGTGATATGTTGTGATAGTGAGCACTTGAGGTGCAAGTTGTATTATGCTGTGATATTTGGGCACTTGAGGTGCGATTTATGAAATATTGTGATAATGATATGCATGCGGTGAGATAAGGGTGACTTGAAACGCTTGGCTAGTAGGGGAACTACTAGAAGTCATGCGGTGAGATAAGGGTGGCTTAAAACGCGTGGCTAGTAGGAGAACTACTAGAAGTCATGCGGTGTGATAAGGGTGGCTAAAACTATTTCGGAAAAAAATAATTTTTAAAAAATAATATGTGAAGGCTCCCGCGGTAATATAACGAAAGATTGTGAATTTATTTATGATTTGGGACTACGAGGCGGTACCTTGGGAGTGCCCTTTTGTTGATATATCTCTATGGCTGCACTTGCCTTTGGTTATCTTGTTTTACCGTAATTTGTTAATTCTTGTGTTTTCCTTGATGTATTGTGTTGATCTTGACTTTTTCGTACGAGACTTTGAGGATTTATATTTTTGGGTTGTACTTGTTTTGATGATTGAGTTATTTTAAATAAAAGAAAAATTTCTAGTATATTTAAATTAATAAATTCTATATCCAAATCAGTAGTTTATCTGATGCTTTATTTTAATGGAAATGTCACTTTTTCTCACTCAAACGATTTCTAAAATAAACTTATCTTTTTGTTGATTTCTTACTTGATTTAAAGATTTTAACCTTACTTTATTGAAAATAAATTGAACCTGCGGATCTTATATATATTGATATTTTGGTACGTGAGTTGTCCATACAGTTATGAAAATAATATGGGCATGAGGTGTCGGGAAAAAATATGATGATTTTATTATTGATACGTGAGTTGTCGGTGTGATGGTGATAGAAATATGGGCACGAGGTACCGTGAAAAATATGAAAGTGGGCCGAGACCCGTAATTTTTATAATTGTGAAATGAGGTGTCACATGGTGACTTTTACAGGAAAATATATTTATTGGAAATAAGTATATTCGAAAGATAGTTATCTTAAAGAATAAAATGTGAAGGATTTATATTTGAAGGACTTGACTTATTGATTGTACTTGTGTTCCTTATTCGCCTGAATAATAATTATGATGTTCTTGTTGCCTTGTTGTTATATCAGTGGTTGATTTTGTTGTTATCATTGCTAGTTGTTTTCCAATACTATTGTATACTGCTATATTGCACATGTTATTTGACTAATGAGTGTCTTGACTTCTCTACTGAGGTTAGTCTACTGAGGTTAGTCTTGATACTTACTGGGTACCGACCGTGGTGTACTCATACTACACTTCTGCACATTTTTTTATGCAGAGCCAGGTATTGGAGGTATCGGACCCGGACAGAGTTAGAGTGTGATCGCAAGGATTCGAGGTAGAGCTGCTTGGTCATCGCAGTCCCTTGGAGTCTGTTCATTTCATTGTACTGTTAATTTTTAATCAAACAATATTGTATATTTGGTCCTCGTGATTATTCTATGTATTCAGTTAGAGTTTGTGACTCAGTATTACCAGTCTTGGGAAGGTGTTATAATTATTTCCGTTGTTGGTTTCGTTTAAAAAAGAAATGGCTTGAATTGTAATTAAAATAGGCTTACTTAGTCTTAGAGACTAAGTGCCATCACGACGCCTGTGGTGGGAATTTGGGTCGTGACAATTTTCTTATACCTTGTCTGTGAAACCTCACTCTTTCTTTCTCTCTTTGTTGGTGTGTATTACAATGAGAGCAAGATACCTATTTATAGTGTTTAGGATTGTTTCATTGATTTCATCAATGATATCATGAGTTTGGCAAGAGTCAAATATTCAATGTGAAACGAAAGAAATATTTGCCATAAAATCTTCCTTACTATTCCTTTAGTTGGCTTGACAATTCAAAGCCAAAAGGAAGATATCTTCCTTACACATGGGATGGACCCATCTTATGCCTTAGTCCCAAATAAGTTGGGGTATCATCAGAACCCATTACAACAATAACAACTACTACTACGCCTCAGTCACAAACAAGTTGAGGTCTCACCAAAACCCATTACGACAACAACTTACTATACTACGCCTCAGTCCCAAAAAACGTTGAGTTCTCATCAGAACCCATTACTACAATACAACTACTACTACGCCTCCATCCCAAACAAGTTGGGGTCTCGTCAGAACTCACAACAACTACTACTATTATTATTACGCTTCCATCCCAAACAAGTTGGGGTCTCGTTAGAACTCACAACAACTACTACTATTACTATTACGCCTCCATCCCAAACAAGTTGGGGTCTCGTTAGAACTCACAACAACTACTACTATTACTATTACGCCTCCATCCCAAACAAGTTGGGGTCTAATACTACTAATCAAAAAAACTTTTTAGGCTTGCATATGAACTACACGAAAAATCCATTCGTTCAAAACCTTATCTCTGTAAAGATCTCTGTTCAGCACGTCCCCTAAAGACCACGAAAACACCAAATCTATCAACCCCGGAACTGTTTTCTCTGTTTTCTTCCTTGTAGTAGTAGTAGTTGCCATTTTAATTCCCTAGTCATCAAAATAAACATCAACTCCAAGTTACATGTAAGAACAAATAGAAGGAAATGAAAAGGTTTTTACCTTGTCTTTCTTCTTCTGGGGTTTTATTAGCTAAGAAAATTTTCCAGGTCTGTGCTTTTTATATGCAACTAAGTCACTACTACTGCTGCATTCCTAAAGCAGAGTAAGGAAAATGACAAAAAACTTTTTACGAGCAGACCTATAATGAAATATCAGAATGGTTTCCTTGAAAAAAGAAATTCGTACAATCATACGAAGAAAAAGAGAAAGTGTTTTGAATAAAGAGATGAGACCCCAGCACTAAGGTTGACGAGGAGTCAATAACTTAAATGGAAGAAAAATAGAAACATGGATATATTTTGCTTACCCAAATATTAAGGAAAGTAATAATAATAATAATAATACAGTGTAAGTTATATACACTGACAGTGTAAGAAATATTTTAAATCATGTAAGTTAATTTCTTTAAAATGTGAAGTTAGAAAGTAAATTACGGGTTTGGCAATAACTTTAGTCCAAATCTGTACCGTCAAACTTTTCTATAATATTCATTCTCTATTTCACTATGACGGCCAAGTTTTCATTGGACCTTCGGGCAGGTCACCTTGATAATACAGTTTGAGTTATAATATATGTCCTCTATATCACGACTTTGCTATAACAACTACAAAATATCAGAATAAATGAGGTTGTTATAGAGAGATTTGATTGTATATATATTACAGAATACACTAAAGACGCACAAAATTAAATTCAGAATCTAATTACTTACGCAAAATATAGTTATCCTAAAATTTAAACCCATAATGTTCAAAACTTGGTTGTCTATGCTTAACATATGAATTTGTAATTTTAAAAATAAATTATATTACATATTACGACATGTAATATTGATCTAACGATATAAAAGTCCCCACTCTAATGTGTATGTAGCTTAGAATCATAATAATGTTATTCCATGTTGGTGTCAATATCATCATGTCTTATACTGTAGCAAAAGTAAAAGATTCCAAAGGCTAATATGAAGGGAAAGGAAGATAGAATCGAAGTTAGGCCAAAGAAGGGAAAAACTTACTTGGAATATGAAATTAGTTACACGAGCAAATTACTAAAAAGAAATTACAAATAATTTTATTAAATAAGTATTACGTAATAAGTTAAACTAAATAGTAAATTTGTTAAAATATATTTGGATATGTTTAACAATGTCACGATCCAAAATTTCCACCTTCGGACCGTGATGGCGCCTAACATTTCACTTGCTAGGCAAACCAACGTTAGAATAATATTAGCTATTTTTAAATAATTTTTAAATTTATTAATAACAAAGAAATAAATGCGGAAGTAAAGTAGACGGGGACTTCCGAACTGCGGACGTCGTGCAGTTATACCTCAAGTCTCCTCTGGTAGCTGAAATCCGAGCAAGTCTATAGTACGCCGCTAGGACCAACTCCGAAATCTGCACAAGAAGTGCAGAGTGTAGTATCAGTACAACCGACCCCATGTACTGGTAAGTGCTGAGCCTAACCTCAACGAATTAGTGACGAGACTAAGGCGGGTCACTTACATTAACATGTACGCAATATTAATAACAACAACAAATAATAGAAATAAATCGGTTAACTCATTTACACTAATTGTAGCCAACTCAGCAGTCATAACCCATTATTATTTCAACTAATTTCCGTTGCAGCTTACAAACCGCTCCCACAAGATATTCATTTTCAATCCTCTTATATATTTATTTTAATCAAATATATATAGACTTTTAAATAAGTCTGTTGCGGCGTGCAATCCGATCCCCCAATATTGACTTTTAAATAAGTCTATTGCGGCGTGCAATCCGATCCCCCAATATATATATATATATATATATATATATATATATACACACACACTTTCATTTACGTTGCGGCATGCAACCCGTTCCACCAATATAACTTTAAACAACTCATGAATGTAATAAAATTTATTCCAATAAATACCACGTTCAATGAGAAATTATTAAGCATCAAGACACACAATAATTATAATTTATTTATGAGTAAACAATGACAATTAGCAATTAATTGTGAAAATCGTGGAGAAAATAGACAGTTAATATTTAGTATGCTAAATGTTAAATAACAATTAAGACACATAAATCAAATAGCATGTAACAATTATTGCAGGAATTCAAGAATTAATATTTGACAAAGAATAGGAGAGAAACAATTATTATAATAATTAATTCATAATTTAAAATGATTTATGATTTTTCAAGTAATTATGCAAACAATTAATTTAACGACGTATGTACACTAGTCACCTCGCCTATACGTTGTTCACATGCATTTTATATAACAAATAGTTTAAGGGTTCTATTCCCTCAAGTTAAGGTTAACCACGACACTTACCTCGCTTTGCAATTTCAATCAATTACTCGACCACAACTTTTCCTTTTAAATTTGTCTCCAAAAGTTTCAAATCTATTCAAAGACAATTCGATATACTCAATACGAATCATAGGAATTAATCCCATATGAATTTACTAATTTTCCGGATAAAATCCAACATTCACTTTAAAAATTGACAGTGGGGCCTACGTCTCGAATCTCGAAAAAACTTACGAAATCCGAACACCCATTCCGAGATGAGTCCAACCATACAAAAATTATCAAATTCCGATGTCAAATGGACTTTCAAATCTTAAATTTTCGTTTTTGAAAGATTTTATAAAAATATGATTTTTCTCCCAAAAATTCACGGATTCATGATATAACTGAGTATGGAATCATGAAATATAATCAATATAGGATAAGGAACACTTACCCCAATATTTTTCCGTAAAAATCGCTCAAGAATCGTCTTACCCGAGCTCAAAATCGAAAATGGTGAAAAATGGGTCGAAATCCCATTTCAAGAACTTAAGTTTTGTTTCCCTAGATTTTTACCCTATGCGATCGCGAAGCACATTTTTAGGCTGCTCAGATTTTGCTCTACGCAAACGCGACAGTGGTCTCTCGAAAAGCACAGCTTCTCAGCCTTCTGCGATCGCGGACCACCTTGTGCGATCGCATAGCACAAATTTTGTGCTTCAGCTTCTGCCTCATTCCTTCTTCGCGAATGCGGCTTTGCCCACGCGTTCGCGGTGCCTTAGCTTCTCCAACTATGCGATCGCGTACAATACTATGCAATCGCATAGTACAAATTTTCATCAGTGCTCAACAAGCCTTCGCGATCGCGGATGAAGCCATATGATCGCGATTAAGAAAACCAGAACTGGAAATACCAAATTTTTCCAAAGTTTCAAAACACCCGTAGCCTATCCGAAACTCACCCGAGCCCTCGGGGCTCCAAACCAAACATGTACACAAGTCCTAAAACATGATACGAACTTGCTCGCATGATCAAATCGCCAAAATAACACTTAGAACTATGAATTGAACACCAAATCAAATGAAATTTTTAAGAAAACTTTAAAACTTATATTTTCACAACCGGACATCCGAATCACGTCAAATCAACTCCGTTTCTCACCAAATTTGGCAGACAAGTCATAATTTTATAGTGGACCTATACCGGGCTCTGAAACCAAAATATAAACCCGGTGTTAATAAATCCAACATTACTAAATTCTTAAAAATCATTAACCTTTCAAACTTTTAATTTTTCATTAAAAATCCATATCTCGAGCTAGGGACCTCGGAATTCGATTCCGGACATACGCCCAAGTCTCAAATCACGATACGGACCTACCGGAACTGTCAAAATACTGATCCGTTTGCTCAAAATATTGACCAAAGTCAACTCAGTTGAGTTTTAAAGCTCTATTTCATATTTTAATCTATTTTTCACATAAACACTTTTTGAAAATTTATACGGACTGCGCACGTAAGTCGAGGAGTGATAAATAGTACTTTTTGAGGTGTTAGAACACATAATTAATTATCAAATTTAAAGATGACATTTTGAGTCATCACAAACAATAATTGCTTTCATTCTACTTTAGGATCTACACTAATCGTATAATATTTATTTTCTTTTTATTTCAGAAATATTTTTGGTAGAATATTTGTTTTCATTTCTAAGTTTAGGATCTACATTACTTGTAGAATATTTATTTTTCTTTTAGTTTAGAATTTATGAGGAAACTCACATATTCTCCTTATTTTATTCTCTTTGATTATCTATAAATAGTGATATACTATTCTATTTTGAATCAACGCAACAAATCATGCAATGAGATATCATCCATTCTCCCCTTGATCTTTTCCCTTAGTTTCTCTTATTTTTGTTAACAAAAGTATACACATTATAACACCTTTTTGATATGGTCAATATATGTAACTTAAATTCATATATAATCCAAAATAACTTTAATTTATATGAACAGTGTTAACATTATTTATATTATCAATGCCTTTTTTCTTTTTAAATTCAAAGCCACCATTATGGTGCGTTACTTTCATGTCTTGTCTCTCGAAATCCTATTTGAAAGGAAGTTATAAGAATCTGTCTGGATTAAGTGATCCTTTTTCGGGCAACTATTGAGACATAAGTTGGCCCGAGCTTCCCTTGGCATACATACATTACCAATACTAAGAAAAGTAAGTAAGAATTTGTTCTAGATAATTAACTATTGATGTAGCTCTTTCCCTTCATAACCCCCAACATGTCTAATTGTCTATAACCCGTTTATACTATCAGGGTTCGTTTGGTACGAGAGATAGATGAATTAATTCTGGGATTAAATTTAAGATGAATTTATTTCACGTTTGGTTAAGATAAAATTGCGGTATAACTAATCTCGAAAATGTATTGTTATTTTTATATCCCTATGGGAGGGTGGGATAACAATCCCAGGATAACTAACTATCCTTCAATGTTTTCAAACTAAATAACCCTTCAATGTTGTAATAAATTATCTTATTAATTTACTTTTCATGTTACCAAGAACAAAAAAGAAACGAAAGGATTAAAGTCATTTGAAAACAAGAAAAATATTGTCGACAAACCAATGTCATGATGCTGCGAAAGAAGTGAAGTCATATATGGGAAATGTACGAAATAACAACGTGAAAGTGACCTTTTTTTGGGGTCCTTCGTTTTCTTCGTTGGGAATTAAAGAGATTTTAGAAATTTTCTATCACCTTTATAATGACAAATTAAAAGCTACCTTTTCCAGCCGACGTCCATTTCTCTTTGAGTAAGTTTAATTCGGACTAAAATACATAACTCGTTAAATAAATAACTACAGAATAATTCTTCTAGAAAAATGCTTTATTTGTGCCTTTTCCTTTGGCAAGAGTTGATTGTTCCCTACAAAATTAAATTTCATTTAAATTGATTTTGATGATACCAAGCTAAAAGACATTATAGTTTATTTGTATCTCATCATTATTTTCGTACAATTCTGTTGTTTTATTTCGTACAATGAAATCTCAGAATGAAAAAGAACTTCGTACAATCATACGAAGAAAAAGAGAAAGTGTTTGAAATAAAGAGACGAGACCCCAGGTTGATGAGGAGTCAATAACTTAAATGGAAGAAAAATAGAAACATGGATATATTTTGCTTACCCAAATATTAAGGAAAGTAATAATAATATAAGTTATATATACTAATCTGTGTAAGAAATGTTTTACTCCATCAGTATAAAAGTTTCCTCAAAATCAGGGGCGAATTTAGAAGGTAAGTTACGGGTTGACTATAGCTTTAGTTCAAACTTGTATAGTCAAATTTCTTATAACAGTCATCCTAACGGCCAAGTTTTCCTTAAAACTAATTTTTTATGTTATGATATAATATATGTTCTCTATAATAATGTTTCGCTATAACAACTAAAAAATATCGGAATAAACGAGACTGTTATAGAGAGATTTAACTGTATTTATATTAAAGAATACACTAAAGATGCACAAAAGTCAATTTAGACTTATAAAATATCGTTATCCTAAAATGTAAAACTGATAAAGTTTAAATCATGACTCTGTCTCTGCTTAAAATATGAATTTGTAATTTTTAAAATAAATTAGATTACATATTATAATAGGTAAAGGCGATATTTGATGTTGTAAAAATTTCTTTACTCTAATGTTGTATTTAGCTTAAAATGATGATAATATTGTTCCATGTTGGCGTCAATATCATCAGTGTCTTATACTGTAGCAAAAGTAAAAGATTCCAAAGGCTAACATGAAGGAAAAGGAAGATGATGAGAAGTTTATAAGGAAGACTTAGAATCGAAGTTAGGCCAAAGAAAAGTGGAAAACTTACTTGGAATCTAAAATTAGTTACACGATCAAATTACTAAGAAAAATTTACAAAATAGCTTATTGTATAAGTATTGATTAATAACTTAAACTAAATAATAAAGTTGTTAAAACAAATTTGGAAATTCCTAATAATAGTTACGTTCCTTCAACTTTAGGATCTAACACGTATAATATTTATTTCCTTTTATTTCAGAAATATTTTGGTAGAGTATTTTTTTTTACTCTGTAAGTTTAGGATCTACGTTACTTGTAGAATATTTCTTTTTCTTTTGGTTTAGAATTTATGAGGAAAATAGCGTATTCTTCTTATTATTTTATTATCTTTGGTTACCTATAAATAGTGATATCCTCTTTTATTTTGAATGAATGCAACAAATCATGCAATGACATATCATCCATTCTCCCCTTGATCTTTTCCTTTAGTTTCTCCTATGTTTCTCCATAAAAGTATGCATATTATAAGATGTCAAATATCACTCATACCTGTATGTACTTGTTTAACTTAAATTCATATATGATCCAAAATGAGCGGTGACATTATTTTATACTATTAATGTAGTTTTTTCTTCTTTTTTAATTTAAAGTCACCTTTTTATGGTGTAGAGGTTCTAGCGGTACATCTATGGCTTGTCTTTCGGAGTCCTATTTAAAAGGCAGTTGCGAGAATATATTTGGATTAAGTGGTCCTTTCTCGTGCAGCTTTTGAGACATGAGTTGGCCCGAGCTTCCCTTGACATACCTTCGTTACGGTCACTAAGAAAAATAAGTAGTAATTCGTATTAACATAGCTCTTCATGAACCCCCCCCAAATTGATATGTTTCTCGAATATTAGTGGCAAAAAATGTTAATGTGAGATATCACCTCACATTTTGTGGAAGAAATGAAAGAGGGATGAACCCTAACAGTAACGAGGAGAGAGAAGAGAGAAAATGAGAGGAAAATATCTACACTTGTCTTATTTCGAGAATGTTCCCACGTATATACAATTACAACGCCAATAAAATGAATGTAATGTAAGTAGTAAAAATTGGGTCGGGTATACAATTGGGCCAACTTATGTCTCACTAAAACTATGTAGGCCTAATATTGTCAACACCCCACTCAAGCTGGAGGGTGTAGAGTGTAGACACTCCAAGCTTGCACAAAAACTGATGGTGGAGAGGCCTAGACAAGTTCTCAGTCAACATATCAGCAAGTTCATTGGAGTTGGAGACAAATTGAAGAGAAATCAACCCAGAACTCAAGATGTCCCTTACAAAATGACAATCAACTTCAATGTGTTTGGTGCGCTCGTGGAAAACTAGATTTTTAGCAATGTGTAAGGCTGCCTGACTATCACAAAACAGAGGGACAGGAGCAGAAATAGGCAAATGAAAGTCACCAAGCAGTCGAACCAACTAAGAAATTTCATCTACCACCATCCTCAAGGCCCTATACTCAGCCTCAGCTGAGGAGAAAGAGACAATAGGTTGCTTCTTGCTCTTCTATAAAATTGTCTGCCTCCAAGAGAAATATAGAAAGCAGTGACAAATCTTCTAGAAATAGTGAGGAATAAACCATTGTTATATTTCCTCTGAATAACTTCAACAATGTAACCATTAATGATAGTCTTGTATAGGCTATAGTTGTAAAACTGAATCAAACATTTAAGTATCAAACTTGACAGCAAAATGCGCCGATTCCATTGTATAGATGGTAGAGCTGCCTGTATCTTTATTCCATTGTATCCTGTTTTATATTTGACCTCTCTTGTGCATTTGTGCTTTGGTTTGTGAATTTAAGGTCTCCTATTTGGACTTGTCGCGCTTAACCCGTTCCATAAAATCTTCAGCGAGTAGTTTTGGTTTTATTTCACGGAACATTCCTGGTTTCTTCATCTTGGAATTCTGAAAATTACTGTTAACAATGAGTAGAGTTAGTAACTCGATTGATCTGATACCCAAAAAAGGAGTACTTCTTTGGTTGCAACATAGGCTATAGCACAAACTTCTGTTTTTTACTTTTCATGCATTATTTCCCTTACAAAAAAAGGTTGCCCAGTGCACAAAGCATCCTGTATTTACGCAGGGTCCAGGAAGGGACGCACCCTGAGGGTAATGATGTAGACTTACTTTGAACTTCTTGAAGATCCTAGTTTATCCCTCAAACTCATAGCTGCCAGTTGACGTGCCAAGTTCTCGTCTCGGTCACCTTGAGCTGAGCTAGTTCTTGAGACAGCATTTCCATCAATTGGCCAAGTCATTGGAAGTATTAAGTCTCTACAGAACAAGAAGACTTGTAAAGTCACCATTTCAATGGTTTTCATTTATCCTAAAAATCAACAATTTAGATCCTGGGAAAAAAAAAAGACTAAACATTTAAATGGAGTATTTCAATATCCTAAAATGTGTATATTTTTTATACGGTTTTAGCTTATAATACACTGTAAAATTTTTTATATTAGCGTTAATTTTACCCATCGTAGCAGGTTGTATGCCTTATTTTCTAGCTAACTAGTTCCATTCATTATGATCGGTTATTGGAGTTATCTTTTAGGTTACCTGATGTATAAAAGCTAAACAGCCAACAAGACAATAATTTAGATCAGAGAAAAAAGCTAAAAACAGTATGTACCGTTCAACACGCTTGCATTTGCAACGATTCATCAAATCCACTGTATAATTACCAAAATGGATGTCGAGGTGCTTTGCCAACTTTGGTATCTGATATCCCGGTAAAACATCCCAGATTTGTAATACTTGAAAATGTGTAGAATTCTGCGTCAAAATATCAATGGTCCAAATCAATTTTAAGTGCTTGACACTATACACCTCCAACAGTTCTGAAGATTTCCCCCCTTGTTGCTGAGAATTCCCAACCTCCAACAGCTATTTGAAAGCTTCACCAAAAGGGAAATCACCTCTTTACAAATCTCCACATCCTTAATTCTGGCCATGGATTTTGAGAAATCTTCACTAAACAAAACCTGTTATTTTGTAACAGAAAACAACCTGTTAGCTCTCCATTTGAAAACAAAACAAATGATTTAAGCTCTCAAGTCAAAAAACTACCAAAAACTAACACTTTTGAAAACTTTGGCCTACTTAACTAGCAAAATCCAAACTGAAAAGATGTATATTTTGGCCATCAAATTGAACAAAAAAAATCATAGGCCAAATGAAGGCGAAGCAGCATACCTTCCACTTAGCTGCTTCAAATATAGGTGAGTCCGTTCTAAGTAATGTTTCTATTTGGCCAATCTCAATGGTTGCATTTGAAATTGCTTGATTCAATCTTTTGTAGTCAGTAACATCAAAGTAACAACGTCTAGCCTTGGCGTCAAGGACTAAGTTTCTCCAAAGGGAGCCACTGTTAACCAAAGTTGCGCCGTTCCCCAATATCCAAAGGCAGTATCTGCATAAAAAGCCAAGGAAACAATTATGGATATGTTCATATATTATCTTCTTGCAGAAAGGCCATTGAAAGACAACAATAACTAAGAATAGCCAATTTGAACCATCCTTGACGTAAAAAACCTTTCGAAATTAGTACCTTGCTCGAGTCAGTGCTACGTTTGCTCTCTGAAGATTAGAAAGGAAACCAACAGATCCACTTCCATTACAACGAACAGTGGAGATAATTATAACATCTTCTTCACCCCCTTGAAAACCATCAACAGAACGAATATTCACTGAGAAGTCACTGTTAACATCTGTGCTATATTTCTTGCCAAGAATTTGTTGAATAGCAAAAACTTGAGCTTTGTAAGGAGATATACAACCAACACGGACCCTTTGTTTCGAAGAGACAGATTCTGTAATTAAGATAATAATATCATGTTTGCCTACTCAATTGCCACACAAACCAAGATATAACAGAGAAAACAAGAAATGTTCATCTTAAGCTGAAATTAAGTACATGAAAGATAAAGTGTATTACCTTTATGAAGGTTGGCAACTATCTCAGCTACAACGAAAGCTTCTGCCATATTTCTCGTGCTGTGCTTGTCATCAATCTCCTCATTTCCGCTACTTACATTAATAAATAAATAGGAGCCAAAAATATCTCCTTCAAGAAATCTCTTGTCATATACTGCTGCTTTCACATTAGGACCATCCATAATTTTCTTCTGATAAAACTCTCTATTTGGGAAGAGTCTTATTTTTGGATGCATCCTATATTGAACATTGAGAAGGTGCTTCTCGTGTCCTAAGATTACCAGCCTCTTAAATAAGCTCCTGCCGAATTCAGCCTTCTTACAGATCTGTGTATAACAGATACTAGTGGTCAATAATATAAGAGCAGCACAGTAATTTTAAAAACAAGCTGTGAAAAGATTAACCGATAACCTTGCTCTGAACCATAGCAGGCAATTGTTTCTCATCTCCGACGAGTATAGCATGGCGCAGACCTGGGAGTTGTAAAGGAATAGTGGATTCACATTCTTTCAGCTGAGCAGCTTCACCAATTACCACCATCTCAAGTGGTGTCATTCCTGTCATTAGTATCGGTTACTTGGAGTTAATTATCTTTTACATTACCTGATAATGTAGAAATTCTTTTACACTGTTAGTGTACAGAGATTAAACAGCCCACAAGACAGAAATTTAGATCAGAGAAAAAACTAAAAACATTCTGTACCGTTCAGCACGCCAGAAATTTAGATCAGAGAAAAAACTAAAAACATTCTGTACCGTCTAGCCTTGGCGTCAATGACTAAGTTTCTCCAGATGGAGCCACTGTTAACCAAAGTTGCGCCGTTCCCCAATATCCAAAGACAGTACCTGCATAAGAAGCCAACGAAACAATTATGGACATGTTCATAAATTATCTTCTTGCAGGAAGGTCATTGAAAGACAACAATAAATAAGAATAGCAAATTCGAACCATCCTTGATATTCAAACATTTTGAAATGTAGTAATGTTGTGCAGCAAATTAGTACCTTGCTCGAGTCAGTGCTACATTTGCTCTCTGAAGATTAGAAAGGAAACCAACAGATCCTCTTCCATTACAACGAACAGTGGAGATAATTATAACATCTTCTTCACCCCCTTGAAAACCATCAACAGAACGAACATTCACTGAGAAGTCACTTTTAACATCTGTGCTATATTTCTTGCCAAGAATTTGTTGAATAGCAAACACTTGAGCCTTGTAAGGAGATATGCAGCCAACACGGACCTTTTGTTTCGAAGAGACAGATTCTGTAATTCAGGTAATAATATCAGGTTTGCCAAATCAATTGCCATGCAAACTAAGATACAATAGACAAAACCAGAAATGTACATCTTAAGCTGAGATTAAGTACATGAAAGATAAAGTGTATTACCTTTATGAAGGTTGACAACTATCTCAGCTACAACGAAAGCTTCTGCCATATTTTTCGTGCTGTGCTTGTCATCAATCTCCTCATTTCCGCTACTTACATTAATAAATGAATAGGAGCCAAAAATATCTCCTTCAAGAAATCTCTTCTCATATACTGCTGCTTTCACATTAGGACCATCCATAATTTTCTTCTGATAAAACTCTCTATTTGGGAAGAGTCTTATTTTTGGATGCATCCTATATTGAACATTGAGAAGGTGCTTCTCGTGTCCTAAGATTACCAGCCTCTTAAATAAGCTCCTGCCGAATTCAGCCTTCTCACAGATCTGTGTATAACAGATACTAGTGGTCAATAATATAAGAGCAGCACAGTAATTTTAAAAACAAGCTGTGAAAAGATTAACCGATAACCTTGCTCTGAACCATAGCAGGCAATTGTTTCTCATCTCCGACGAGTATAGCATGGCGCAGACCTGGGAGTTGTAAAGGAATAGTGGATTCACATTCTTTCAGCTGAGCAGCTTCATCAATTACCACCATCTCAAGTGGTGTCATTGCTTCTGTGTGCAATTTCGATGAGCTAGAAGCAGTGCAGAAAATCAAGCATGCACCTTTTAGACAAAAACTTCGAATTTGGTAGTCATCGATTAAATTGGGAAGAGAGATACTATCACTAAGAAACTTCAATACTTTAAGGCATTCTGTTTTGGTTGCATACAAATTAGCAAAACGTCTCGCCTTATCTCCATTCTCTGGTTTATATTTTGTTTCAATGTGTTCTCTCCCTCTAACGCTCTCTTCAACAAAATCTCGTAATATAAACTTTTGGGAGGCTTAAAGTTTTCTGATTTTTGGACGCCAAGAACCTCAAGAGCAGAGGCTTTTGAAGTGAACATGCTGCTTGAGAGCAAATCAGCATATGTTTCTTCAATAAGTGGAGTAATGAATGATTTCAAGTAATGATCAGTTGACAAGAATGTCTCTGGAATTTCTTTAACCTAACACATTAGAATAGGACTAATCACTTGGTAAATCACATACAAAGGGACAACAACAACAACAACGCCTCAGCCCCAAACAAGTTGAGGTCGGCGACAAGAATCACATACAAAGGGACAACAAAATATAAAATGTTTCATGAAGCATAAAAATATCTCTTAACCAGCTATATGTTTAAGAAGAAGAAAGTAATGATCTCCAGTAACACATTGATGATTTTGTTAATATAAATTTGATGCTCTCCATTTTGCAAGCTGTATATTTATGATTTGCTCTTAGTCAATATAGTTATATATTACCAATGCAGATCCAGGACGGTTGTGTAGGTTCAAGTAAATCCATTATTGTTGGTTCAAACATCCTATAAAAAGAAAATGTATTTGTATACTAATGATACTCATTCTGAACCTACCTACTTTAGTTCCAGAAACCGCCTTATGTTATATACTACTAACAATAGTGAAGCCAGGAATTTCCTCAATGTTTTTCAAACTTGAAATAAGTGAAAAACATTCTCCGACAAAGAGTGTTCAATATATGTTATATACCTCTATATCCTAATCTTTTTCCTATATAAACAGTGTAATTTTCCCACGAAGGGTGGTCACCCTTTAAGACATGTAGCTTCGTTCCAAGCTACTAATCTACTATGTATGATTCTGCAAGAAACACACAAAATGCTTTCTTACACTATCAATATAGTTTAATATGTGATAACAGCTTAGTGACCTTTTTTATCAAAGATTTACTTATATACTCCTTATGCCTTATTTTATTTTATGTGATGGTATTTGACTAGGTATGGAGTTTAATAAAGAAATAACCACTTTGTCACTTATCAAAAGTACCATTTAAACTTGTGTTTTCAACCATGCCGTCATGTTTGTGGCTGAAGAACATCTCATCAAGGATAAAATAAAAATTTTAAATTAAATTAAGAGTTTTAATTATAGAACAAATTTCTAAGCATGCATATGGACAACAAGAAAGAATTAAACCTTGTCTTTGTAAAGATCTTTGTTCAACACATCCCCTAAAGACCAAGAAAACACCAAATCTATCAACCCTTGAACTGTTTTCTCCCTTGTAGTAGTTGCCATCTTCCCTAGAGATAAAAACAAACATCATCCTCATTACTCCAACATTTTACACACATGCAAGAATATAGAAGGGAAAAAATTCAAAAGTGTTTATTTAAGTACCTTTTTATTTAATTACCTCTTCTTTCTTCTCTGGGATTATGAAAACAAGAAATATATTGTCAGCAAATGAAGGCCATGAGGCAGTGAAAAAAGTGATCAATTCATGTATGGGAAATGTACGAAACAAAGAAGTCAAGTGATTTTTTTTGAAGTCGTTTCATTTTCCTCATTGGGAATTAAAGAGGTTTTAATTTCCTTTTCCCATCATGTTTCCTCGTTTTCTTTTATTTTCTCATTAAAGCTACGTCTATTTCTCTCCTCTCTTGAAGGGTAAAAATGCTTTAATTCACAGACTTAAATACATAATAATTAGTGTTTGCATGTCAAGTTCAATTAGATTGATCTTTTCAAAATGAAACATTAATTCCATTCGTTCAACAATATTCTTGAGTCTATGACTCGACAAATCATGTCATATGGTCATTGAATAATAGATCAAGCTGTAAAATTATTTATTCAGTAAAATAGGAATATAATACATAGTTTGCACAAGCAATTCAAAATGCACGAATGCACTTTCTCTTTAACGCACGAATACAGCGACAAAATGCAATTTTAAGACTTCAAAAAAAATTCAAAGACAATAGTGCCGTAAATTATGGTAAACTATTTTGTGATATAACCATAATCAGATAGTATAAGTGTATACGGTCGAAATAGATTTCGGCCTCCGTGCATTTGATCGAGTTCGAATGGTAAGCGATCGAAGTGAGAGCTCGATACGAGTTCCGAGGATAGTACAAACAAGCCTTGAGCTCCAAGACCGATCGAGGAATCGGCTCGGTATCATTATCAAGCCCATGACCAAATCGAACCGCAAGGCAACATGAAGGTTGTTGGAGATGCACAGACCGATTGACACTCACCCCGAATGTCGAACTCGAACCAAGGCCGAGGGCTCGACCTAATACCGAGCTCGAGCCAGTATCGAGCTCGCAGACGGGAGTCGTTGCAACCGCACTAGGGGAGAGAATCTTGGCAGGAATCGAGGAAGAGACAATTCATCATGGGTTCTCCACTATATATTTTTTATTATAAATAAAGTAAGATCCCTCTACTATAAATGGGGGAATCCTTGTAAGCACAAGAAAGGTTTTTTACATTGTAAGAAAAGACTACTTCTATTTATTGAAGAATAAAATTCTTAAGCTTGTTTTACTCAGCATACTCACTCTTCTTGTTCAATAATTTATATCCCATTTCTATAGCCAAGAATCTAAACATTTCCACTTCTACGTACGATTTATGTCAAGTTATATCACATATCCTTAGAACTACTTATAAATTCAACTATATCCGATTTTCCGAGTAAACAATAAGTTATTTGATACATTTGCATTAAAAGACAATGAGTTTAAGTTTTATTGATAGCGTAAAAGATATTTACACTGAGAGGCTAATATCACCTTATGGTTACTTAATTTCTTATTTCTAGCACTATCATTAAATTATTTTTGTAACAAAAAAAAGTTACTCAACTTTACCTAAGTATCACGGAAGTCACTAAACTATTTTTTATAACTAAAAAGTGACTCGACTATGTCTGAATATCTTGGGCTGTATATCCCATTTGTTTCCTCTTAGTAACTTTATGTATTAGTTAGAGGATGCTTGGATTGACTTATTTTAAGTGATTATTTGCTTTTAATCACTATTCTAGTTTTTGTGGTGTTTGACAATAATAAAAAGAGTTTAAAACATTTACTTTTAGGCTTAAAAAGTACAAAAAATAAGTCAAAAATCAAAAGTTGAATTTACCAACTTATGGCTTTTGGCTTTTAGCTTATAAACTAGTTCTTAAAAACCAATCCAAATATCCTCTTAGTCAAAGTTGAGCAGCGTTTTAGCTGAAAAAAATAATTTATTGACTTTTATGATACTTAAGCAAAGTTGAGTAACTCTTTTTATTATGGAAATGGTTTAATGAAATTAATACCACAATCAAGTCAATCATGTGGAGTATATAACTTAAATTCTCATTAATTATTTGCAAATCTCCCCAATTATCTTTTAATGTAGATCTTCTCACAGTAGCAAAATCAAAAGTGTTCCCTATATTTCTCCTGGTTGACCACTTTTAAAATTCTAACAGACAAAACTCCCAAACTGGTCAAAGAGCAAGATGTTGGAAAAATGCCAGTCAAAAAAGGAAAATGAAAACTTTAACGTGGACGGCAGGATTCGAACCTGCGCGGGCAAAGCCCACATGATTTCTAGTCATGCCCGATAACCACTCCGGCACGTCCACTATTATTCTTTCAATATCGATTTTTCTATTTTATAATATAAATTTGGTAAAAGCTAATCCTGATTTCTTTGGATAATACGTCTATCTTTTGTCTATAGAGATGTTAGCATGGTATACTCCTCTTATATAAGGGACAGTTGAGGAGCTTGGGGTCGTAAGGGGCATTTTGGAAAAACTGCAACGTTTTTTTAATATAGGCGGAATCCGTAGTTTCCCCAGTTCTGAGTCTTTTGACGCATATATCCCTAAAAAGGAACGCGTCTAGGCTCTTTATCCAGGTTTTCCAATTTATGCAATTCCCCTCCAACTTTTCTGTCTTTTGAATCTTCTCTCTTGATGCTCATTTTATGTGTGTTGCTGTGTAGTTATAAGGTGATTTTTTGTTTTTTCTTTCTTTCTTCAAATTGGGTAAATGGTTGGTTGCAACTGTTTGTGAAATTACATACAGTTTCATCTACATGGCGTTAGTATATCATCTATATTGTAAAAATCTTATGGGATTTAAGTAGTAAAACTACATAAAGGAAAAACTCTACTCCACCCTCTCTTAATTTGATAATAATGGCAATTCCCCTGCTGTATAATTTGAAAGGGAGGGCTGTTGGCTATTTAATAAGGGGTTTTTCCTTCATCTCTATTATAAAAAGCTCATGGGATTTTTCGTATTCCAATTTACCATTTTTATATGAAAAATTTTAAGCTTTTTGTACAATAGTTTAGTAGATTCCAATTAAATAGGAGAGAAAATCAAAATCACTTGATAGAGATAACAAAATATTTACTAATGTGAAATTCTTTTATGATGATAATATACATTTCTACGGGTGCTTTTGTTGCTATTCAGAATGGTATTATCGTGACCACATTTACTGATAACCATGGTGCAAATAATGCTACATTTTCTAACGAGATACCTTGGATTCTTGCAGTTGGCGTTATCACCCATGATAGAATGATAGTAGCAACTGTCGTGCTAGAAAATGGAAAAACATATTGTGGTGAATCACTTGTCCAACATAAAGACTTTCCTCGTATTATTATTATTATTATTATTATTATTATCATCATCATCATCATCATCATCATCATCATCATCATCATCATCATCATCATCATCATTAATTTTATTTATTTTTATTGTGGTAATCCCTATAATGCACGATCAAGAGACTGCCTATTGTCTACCATGATCGTTGTGCACCAACGGCAGAGGTAAGCTTGTGGTGTATGATAATGGTGCGGGGTTTGAAACTTACCAAGGCTATACGATAAAGGATACAAGTGGTATCATCATGATTCTTGTCAATTCAAATATTTTCGTGATACCATTTTTGATTTGTCTCATATTTTTCCAGCAACTAATTTGGAAAGGAGAAAAGATTAAAACCTATATTAATTCATCCTCCACGGCTAGGGCATGTATATATTTCAAAGGAAATAATTCTTATACGAATATTATATTAAGAGAATTTGTGTGCATGTGTTACTTTGATGAGTTTGTTTTTACAACCATGAAATAAATATAAGATTTTGCTTCTTAAATAAATTAACAAATGAGTCATGTGCACGTCATGTGCATTCTTTTTTCCTCCAAAAGCATCCATGGGTTTAGGACTTTTTTATGCATAAAGTTTTTTAGTAGAATAACGTGTGCATAATGCTGACATAACATTTAGGTTAATATATTCGATCAAATAAATAAGAAAAAAGTTAAATTTGCTACTATCTAATTCAATTAACACTCCAATTTGCACTATTTCTATCTCTCTATGTCATCAGACAGTTTAATACATGCTTGAAAGATAACATATAAGACGTAAACGTGTAGATCTAATAACCATTAGCCTATCGAGAACTTAGAACTACACTATAAAGATTAGAGATCTCGTTCAAACTCTGATACGACATTAAAGAATAAACAAGATAGATGAGCGTAGATCAATGTAAAGAATATCTTGTCTTTCAACTACGCCTACAATAGCAAGGAATCGGTTAAAAATTTGCATCCCCGTAGCAATGTGTTGCTTAAAACCTCCCTAAAGCCATTAGTTGGTTATTCTGCATAATTAAGCTCCCGGTCTACCACATACGTAGAGTGCCGTTGCCATCCTATAAAAGAACATATACCCAAAATCTCAATAATACATAAGAACAACCAATGTAAATTATAGTTTTACAGTAAAAAAATAACTTACAACTATACGGCTTCAACATCGCCATCTTTTGGAAGAAACCTCTTCCAAAACCACTGTTGTTTGAAGAGGTCTTCCTCAACTCCTTTGTCATCTTTCTTTTCTCTCTCGGGCAAAAAAATTTATAAATTGAAAAGTACATTCCCGGTATCAGAGTAGCAAATGGCATGAATATCAAAGCCTTTAGAGCACAAAGGAGTAGCAAAATGACTGGATTCATAATTAGGGACATGAGCAAAGATATGCTCGTCTCCCAGCATGTGCCTAACGCTCTAATCTCTTTGGCGTATAATTCTTCAGTCCACTCAAAAGGCCACGAGAACATTGAATAGCAGCCTATGAGGGGGATGGTAAATGCCATGCCAACATAGGCACTCTTTCGGCTCAGTTGGAAGATATGGTCTCCTACCAAACAGAAGAGACCCAGCAAGGAAACCTTGAAAAATCTGAGAAAAGTGATATCAAGTTACATATGCTATATTTCAATTAATAAAGATTGATATATATTAAAAAAAAACATAAATAAGAAAGAAATGAAGAAGTACATGTGCTAAAATCATGCCTAAACATGCCGAGACTAGAGTCCTCCGCTGGCCGAAGAAGCTGTAAATCGGATAAGTGAGTCCAGCAACTCCAGCTCGAATAACTCCGGCAATGAGCGGAGCGATGAAGGAGGCATTATAGGTGTATCTAGCTGACTGCAGAAGTAATGGTCCAAAACATAGTATTGAGTCTAAGACCAACACTTGCTGGAAATTTTGAGCCACTATGCTAAGCAGTAAAAGGGGCGAGTGTGATAGTTTCTTTCTTTTCCTCTTGCCTTCATTTTCCATCATGCCTGCCAACAACTGCAGTTCTGTTTCTGCTCAACATTTTCTCAATATCTTTGTGATAACCCAAAAGGTCATCTTATATTTTAGAACGTGAATCTGCACTCTTAAGCTTTAAAAATCTTATTTTTACCCTCCTCGATTTGCGTACACAGTCCGGGCAGATTTTCAAAAAATTTTTATGTTGAAAACTAATGAAAATAAGAATTTTTACCTTAAAGGTTAATTTAGTTGATTTCGGTCAACATTTTTGGTAAACGGGTTCGGATCCATATTTTGACGGTCCTGGTAGGTCCGTATCGAATTATGAGACCTGTGCGTATGTCCGGAATCGAATTCGGAGGTTCCTAGCTCAAATTATGAATTTTTGATGAAAATTAAAAGTCTGAAAATTAATTATTTTTAAGAATTGATTGATGTTGGGCATTGTTAGTACCGGGTCCGTATTTTTATTCCGGAGCCCGGTACAGGTTCATTATGATATTTAAGATCTGTCTGAGAAATTTGGTGAGAAACGGAGTTGGTTTGACGTGATTCGAACCTTCGGTTGAGAAAATAGTAATTTTAAAGTGTTCTTGAGAATTTCATTCGATTTGGTGCTAAATTCGTTGTTCTAGGTATTATTTTGGCGATTTGATCGTGCGTGCAAGTTTGTATGATGTTTTTAGACTTATGTGCATGTTTGGTTTGGAGCCTCGAGGGCTCGGGTGAATTTCGGATAGGCCACAGGATATTTTGGACTTTGAAAATCTGATTTTTCTGCAGAGTCTGTGTTCTGGCATGTCCTTCTTTGCGTTCGCGAAGGTACTCTCGCGAACGCGAAGAGTAAACTGGGCAGCTGAAGTTTTCTTCTTCGCGAACGCGAAGGCCTGGTCGCGAACGCGAAGTGATGGGGGACTTACCCTTCGCGAATGCGACCGGCTCAACGCGAACGCGAAGCATGTGGGGACCTGGGGAGGGGTTGGTCGTTCCTTCATCGCGAACGCGAGCCATGCCTCGCGAACGCGAAGGCCAGGGGGGAGTAATCATCGCGAATGTGAGCTGGGTCTCACGAACGCGAAGGCTTGGCAGCCAATACCCTTCGCGAATGCGACAGTGCTCTCGCGAACGTGATGAACACTATCGCACAGCACTTAACAGAATCCAAAAACGGGATTTTAGCCGAAAACTCATTTTTCTCAAAAACCAAACGGTGAGGCAATTTTCCCAAATTGTTGGTAAGTGATTCTAAACTATTTTTTTTCAATTACCCATTATATTTCTTGAATTTTTAACCAAAAATCTAGAGTTTTCATGGTAGAATTAGGGGTTAGGGTAGAAACTAGGGGTTTTGGGAATTTGGGAATTTAGACCTTAATTTGGGGTCGGATTCCAAAACCAGTTATATATTCGAGCTCGGGGATGAATGGGTAAAAAGATTTTGGTGCGAACCTCGGGTTTTGACCAAGTGGGCCCGGGGTCGATTTTTTTGACTTTTGGAGGAAAATTTGGAAAATTTAATTTATGAAATATTGTTGATTCCTTTAGCAATATTTGATATCATTGAGTAATTTTTGAATAGATACGAGTGGTTTGGAGGTGAATTGTAAAGGAAAAGTTGTGATTGAGAATTAAGTGGCCTTCGGAGCGAGGTAAGTGTTGTGTCTAACTTTGGCTTGAGGGAATAGGTATTGTGTGAGTATTTGCTACGTGTTTTGTTGTTGAATACGATGTATAGTTGAGGTGACGAGTATCTATGCGTTGTGGTCGAGTCATAGAATCAATGCTTTGTGGTCGAGTCATAGCATGCGAGTGAAATTCCATTCTTGTAAATTTGTAGTCTTAAATCTTGTTATCCATGCTTATTGTTATTGTTGAAATGTTGGGAAACTTGTATCCGGTTCCACCAAGGTTGATAAAATTATGAATATTGATTCGAGGTTGAGATGTTAAATTGTGAAAGTAATCGTTGATGAAATATTGATTTCTTTGTGAAACTTCCCTCTATCCGTTGTTATTAATTCTGTGAATTATGAGGAAGAGTGTAAAGCACGAAGAGTGATGTCGTGCATAATTTAATTAAATTATGAGGAAGAGTGTAAAGCACGAAGGGTGATGTCGTGCATAATTTAATTATATTGTGAGGAAGAGTGTAAAGCACGAAGGGTGATGTCGTGCATAATTTAATTATATTGCGAAGAAGAGTGTAAAGCACGAAGGGTGATGCCGTGCATAATTTATTTTTATTATGAGGAAGAGTGTAAAGCACGAAGGGTGATGCCGTGCATGAATTATTTATATTGTGAGGAAGAGAGTAAAAGCACGAAGAGTGATGTCGTGCAGTCTTATTTGTTATTTGGTGATTTTGAGAGTAAAAGCACGAAGGGTGATGCCGTGCAGCTTTTCCCTATTTTTTTAATTGCTCAATTCGTTTAAGGATTTCCGGTTTAATTCTGTCTTTTCATTATTCTCACTCTTTATGTTGTATTCCTCCATTGTATGTTCCTTTCCCATTATTCTGCGTTATTTCTTTATTTTCTGTTGTTGCCACTAGCATGATTATACTGTTCAGGTTATATGTGGGTGTATTGTCCTGGCCTCGTCACTACTTCGCCGAGGTTAGGCTCGATACTTACCAGTACATGGGGTCGGTTATAGAGATGTTGCACTCTCCACTTTCTGTGCAGACTTTGATACCGGCTCAGGTTGATCGAGATTTTGTTATTGGTCCGCTATCCGGAGACTCAAGGTAGATCTGTCGGCGTTCACAGACCTTGAAGTCCCCGTCTACTTTTATGTCACTGTTGTTTTCTTTCATTCAGATAGTTGTATTTCTTCCAGAAGATTACTTGTAGAAAATTCTAAAATGCTCGTAAATTATGACTCCAGATCCGGGTGGTAGTAATTAATACAGTTTTATGATATTTCGCACTTATTATATTTCATCTTAGTTAATTATTGTTAATTACTGAATGGAAATAGGGAATTGGTTTAATGATTCTCTAACATTGGCTTGCCTAGCAAGTGAAATGTTAGGCGCCTTCACGGTTTCATCTTAGTTAATTATTGTTAATTACTGAATGGAAATAGAGAATTGGTTTATTGATTTTCTATCGTTGGCTTGCCTAGCAAGTGAAATGTTAGGCGCCATCATGGTCCCGTCGGTGGAAAATTTTGGGTCATGACAGTTAGTATCAGAGCCCTAGATTACATAGGTCTCACGAGTCAAGAGCAAACTTAGTAGAGTCTGAAGGATCGATACGAAGATGTCTGTCCTTATCTCTCAGAGGCTATGAAGTTTAGGAACAATATCACTTCTTTCATTCCTTATCGTGCGGCATTGATTTTTGCTTGAAACCTATATCTCGTATTCCTTTGTAGCCACTCGTGTATGACATTGCGCACTTGGTATCAGTTGTACGTCGATGGCTCGTGATGCCGCAGATGAACTACGAGGGAGCCAGAGATGCTCAAACAATGCCTCAACGTGTGATTCCGACTGAAGATGCGGACATATAAAGAGATCACCCAGTGAATAATATGGGGGGTGCAACGTACCTTGGCATCTGGTTGATTTATACGAGTTGTGAAGGTTAGTATTGTGGACCATCGGACATGGTGAACTATGACTTCGCACCGAGTGGGGGAGTCCACTATCAATGAATGGATTGCGGGGTCATGTGTTATATCAATTTTGGCCTGAAATGTATATAAGTGATACTGAAAGGTTCCCCAAAAATTTACACATGTTTAAGGCATGAGGTTTTATAGAGGATAAGGTTGGGACTTGCGGTATGTCCGCCTCCGTAATAATCTTATACTTTAGTACCAAAGGAGTTAGAGAAACAATATTAAATTTACAGAAGGTCTACTCAGCGTGAACGTCACGGTTGCGGATTTTGGGGTGCTTCGGAGGAAGAACAGTGGTTGACGAGATTCTGGACTAAGAATTGTCTGTATCGAACTCTACTTTTGTGATCATTGTATATAAATAGGGGTAAAGTTTAATCGAAAGAAGAATCGAAGAGTATGTTAAGAAATGGATCAGCTCAACAGTGTTGAGTCAGCATAACAAAAGAAGAAATTGGCCTTGGGAGAGATAATTCTCCACAGGTGTCTGTGGCAAGCCTATGAAGAGGGCAGACCAACCAATACAACACCGCCCACTTGGCTCGGTTCTCATAAATGCTTTTTAAAGAGTTTGTTCCCGGACTCTCCGTAATGCATGGCACATAGGGTTTAAACAATTGCGTCAGGTCACCATGACGGTTTCATAATATGCCATCGGGTTCAATAAGTTAGCATGTCATATTCCTACTTTGCTTCCTACAGCCAGAGAGCGAGTCCACAGACTCATTAAAGGACTTAATTATGATCATAAAATTTTGTATGACTCGGAAGCTACAGGCTGATACTTCATTTTCACTAGTGGTAGAAATTGCCAAGATATTAGAACGTGTTCGGGGTGAGGAAAAAGGAAACTAAGGATACCAAGATGTCTCGAGGTTTTGGGAGATTCAGTGGATTCTACTCTGCGAGTATAAATCATTATGGCGGTGGCTCGGGTAGTCGGCCAGCCCAGTTCACACATCAAACTAATCGAGGTGCTCCAGTAAGTTCTTTTAATGCACCACTGGCATAAGTGTCCTACAATGGTTATTCTAGTTAGCTGGCACAGACTCAGTATGAATAGCCAAACCCGCAAATGGGTTGTTATGAATGCGTTGATACTAGGCACATCATGCTCAATTGTCCCAAACTTGGGAGAGGCATATTTCATCAAAGCACTCAGGCTATATGCCCCATTGCAGTTACTACTCCACCCATACGACCAGTTAAGGGTGGAGGACAAGCGGGTAGAAGGCGTCCTATAGGTAGAGACCCAGCTATTGTTATATTTATTTTATGGTATGGTGGAGGTCGCTACAGCAGATGGTGTCATTATAGGTACGACCTCGATTTAAAATAAAGAAATAATTTCCTTAACTTGATTCGGTTCTGAGTATCAAGACGAGTCCCCCTATTATACTCCACTTATGAGTGAGCTTCGTAATTCTATAATCTACTTATGTGTCTGCTTCTATAGGGAGGTTTTATGGAGATAACTACACCTATCATTCCATGATGGACTCTAATAAGATCTGTGAGGCTAAAGGTGCCTTTCTGGTACTTATTTCGGTATGTTTTGATATATTTTCGGATAATTATTTACAAATTGTGAATTATATTCCCTACCGGTGTGGGGTTCATTATGTGTTGTGATTTTGTTTAATGAAAGTTATGTAAAAGGAGAAAATGGAAAGTTCCGATTGGCAAGATGTGCATATTACTAGTGATTCAGAACTGAGGCCGAGGTCCTCGTATTTTTAAAATAAATTGATATGTTTAAACCAGGCTATGAGCTGCGGTGGAAGTTATATAAGGACGGGATCCTTGTGATAAAAAAATTCTTGTGTTTAAATTCTCCCTTGTGAAAATTAAATTTATACTATAGTACTAATAGGGAGTCATTCTTGCTAGGCTTATTTGAAAAAATTCTGTATGAAATTCTCTGTGCATACTTGCCAAATTCGTGTTGTAATATTGAGTTGTAACCTACGAGGTAGGTGCCCACCCAGGTGGCGTTAAATGTGACTTGTTAATTCGGGTAAAAACAAATTATGAGGTCTTCATGCCTCGCATCTCGTTATTAGTATTCTGAAGGTTTGAAATGAGATTTTTGTTAACATGAAGTTAATTGCCGATTCTGTAATTGATTATGAACAACTATTAAGACCAGATTGACCCAGAAGGGTGCCCCATTTAGATGGTCAAACGAGTGTGAGTTGAGCTTTCAGAAGCTCAAGACCGCTTTGACTACAACGCTAGTGTTGGTATTACCCACAGGTTCAGGATCGTATACGGTACATTGTGACTTCTCTCACATTGGACTTGGTGCAGTACTAATGCAAGATGGCAAGGTAATTGCATATGTGTCGCGACAATTGAAAGTTCACGAGAAGAATTATCATGTTCATGACTTAGAACTGGCAGTCATTATTCCTGCGCTGAAGATTTGGAGGCATTACCTCTATGGTGTTTTGTGTGAGGTATTTACTGATCATCGTTGCCTTCAGTACCTGTTCAAACAAAAAGATCTTAATTTGAGGCAGAGAGGATGGTTGGAGTTGTTGAAAGACTATGATATCACCATTTTGTATCACCCCAGAAAGGCCAATGCGGTGGCCGATGCTTTGAGTAGAAAGGCTGTGAGTATGGGCAATCTTGTGTATATTCCGGTTGGTGAGAGGCCATTAGCTGCATATGTTCAGACTTTGGCTAATCAGTTCGTGAGGTTAGATGTTTCGGAACCCAGTCGGGTTCTAGCTTGCACAGTCGCTCGGTCTTCCTTATATGAGCGCATCAGAGAGAGGCAATATGATGATCTTCAATTACTTGTCCTTAAGGACACGGTGCGGCACGGTGATGCCAAACGGGTTATTGTGGGGGAAGATGGGGTTCTGCGAATGCAAGGTCGTATTTGTGTGCCTAATGTGGATGGACTTCGTGAATTAATTCTTGAAGAGACACACAGTTCCAGGTATTCTATTCATCCAGGTACCGCCAAAATGTATCAGGATTTGCGGCAACATTATTGGTGAAGGAGAATAAAAAAAGGATATAGTTGCATATGTAGCTCAGTGTTTGAATTGTCAGCAAGTTAAGTACGAACATCAGAGACCTAGTGGTTTGCTTCAGAAGTTAGAAATTCCTGAGTGGAAGTGGGAGCGTATCACTATGGATTTTGTTATTGGGCTCTTACGGACTCAGAGAAAATTTGACGCAGTTTGGGTCATTGTCAAGAGGTTGACCAAGTCAGCACATTTCATTCCAGTGGCAGTTAACTATTCTTCAGTGAGGTTAGCTGAAACTTACATTCATGAGATTGTCCGCCTTCAAGGTGTTCCCGTGTCTATCATTTCTGATCGAGGTACGCAGTTTACTTCGCACTTTTGGAGGGCAGTTCAGCGTGAGTTAGGTACGTGGGTTGAGTTGAGCACAACATTCCATCCTCAGACGGACGGACAGACCGAGCGTACTATTCATATCTTGGAGGATATGCTCTGCGCCTGTGTTATTGACTTTGGAGGTTCTTCGGATCAGTTCTTGCTATTAGCGGAGTTTGCCTACAACAACAGCTACCAGTCGAGCATTCAGGTGGCTTCCTATAAGGCGTTATATGGTAGGCGGTGTCGGTCGCCAGTTGCCTTAGGCACAGACTTAGTACAGGATGCCTTGGATAAGGTCAAGATTATTCAAGATCGACTTCGCACATCTTAGTCCAGACAGAAGAGTTATGCCGACCGTAGAGTTCGTGATGTTGCATTCATGGTCGGAGAGAGAGTGTTACTTAGGGTATCACCCATGAAGGGTGTAATGAGGTTCGGAAAGAAGGGCAAGTTGAGCCCTAGGTATATCGGACCTTTTGAGATTCTGGAGAGAATGGGAGATGTGGCTTACAGGCGTGCGTTGCCACCTAGTTTAGCAGCTGTTCATCCGGTATTCCATGTTTCCATGCTTCGAAAGTATCACAGCGATCCGTCCCATGTGTTAGATTTCAGCTGTCCAGCTGGACAAGGATTTGACTTACGAGGAGGAACTGGTGGCAATTTTAGCCCGGCAAGTTCGCCAGTTGAGATCAAAGAGTTACCCTTCAGTTCGAGTGCAGCGGAGAGGTCAGCCTATTGAGGAAGCTACTTGGGAGTCCGAGTCCGATATGCGGAGTAGATATCCCCACCTTTTCACCAGCCCAGGTACTTTTCTATTTTCGTTCGAGGACGAACGATTATTTTAGAGGTAGAGAATGTAATGACCCAAAAGGTCATCTTATATTTTAGAACTCGAATCTACACTCTTAAGCCTTAAAGATCTCATTTTTACCCTCCTCAATTTGTGTGCGCCGTCCGGGCAGGTTTTCGGAAAGCTTTTATGTTGAAAACTAATAAAAATAAGAATTTTTGCCTTAAAAGTTGATTTTAGTTAACTTCGATCAATAGTTTTCGTAAACGAGCTCGGATCCATGTTTTGACGGTCCCGGTGGGTTCGTTCGAATTATGGGACTTGGGCGTATGCCCGAAATCAAATTTGGAGGTTCCTAACTCAAATTATGAATTTTTGATGTAAATTAAAAGTCTGAAAATTAATTATTTTTAAGATGTTGGCATTGTTAGTACCGGGTCCGTATTTTGGTTCCGGAGCCTGGTACAGATTCATTATGATATTTAAGACCTATATGAGAAATGTGGTGAGAAACGGAGTTGGTTTGACGTGATTCGGACCTTCGGTTGAGAAAATAGTAATTTTAAAGTGTTCTTGAGAATTTCATTCGATTTGGTGCTAAATTCGTTGTTCTAGGTGTTATTTTGGCGATTTGATCGCGCGAGCAAGTTTGTATGATATTTTTAGACTTGTGTGCATGTTTGGTTTGGAGCGTCGAGGGCTCGGGTGAATTTCGGATAGGTCACGGGATGTTTTGGACTTTGGAAATCTGGTTTTTCTGCAGAGTCTGTGTTCTGGCATGTCCTTCTTCGCGTTTGTGAAGGTACTCTCACGAACGCGAAGAGTAAACTGGGCAGCTGAAGTTTTCTTCTTCGCGAACGCGAAGTGATGGGGGACTTACCCTTCGCGAACGCGACCGGCTCAATGCGAATGCGAAGCATGTGGGGACCTGGGGAGTGGTTGGTCGTTCCTTCATCGCGAACGCGAGCCATGCCTCTCGAACGCGAAGGCCGGGTGGGAGTAATCATCGCGAACGCGAGCTGGGTCTCGCGAAATCGAAGGCTTGACAGCCAGTACCCTTCGTGAACGCGACAGTGCTCTCGCGAACGTGACAGTGCTCTCGCGAATGCGATGAACAATGTTGCCCAGCACTTAACAGAATCCAAAAACGGAATTTTAGCCAAAAACTCATTTTTCTCAAAAACCAAATGGTGAGGCGATTTTTCAAGAGTCATTTGTTCCCCAAATTGTTGGTAAGTGATTCTAAACCATTTTCTTTCAATTATCCATTACATTTGTTGAATTTGCAACCAAAAATCTAGAGTTTTCATGGTAGAATTAGGGGTTAGGGTAGAAACTAGGGATTTCGGGAATTTGGGGATTTAGACCTCAATTTAGGGTCGGATTCCAAAACCAATTATATATTCGGGCTCGGGGATGAATGGGTAAAAGAATTTTGGTGTGAACCTCGAGTTTTGACCAAGCGGGCCCGGGGTCGATTTTTTTGACTTTTGGAAAAAAAATTGGAAACTTTAATTTATGAAATATAGTTGATTCCTTTAGCAATATTTGATATCATTGAGTCATTTTTGAATAGATACGAGTGGTTTGGAGGTGAATTCTAAAGGAAAAGTTATGATTGAGAATTAAGTGGCCTTCGGAGCGAGATAAGTATTGTGTCTAACTTTGGCTTGAGGGAATAGGTATTGTGTGAGTATTTGCTACGTGTTTTATTATTGAATACGATGTATAGTTGAGGTGACGAGAATCTATGCGTTGTGGTCGAGTCATAGCATCTATGCTTTGTGGTCGAGTCATAGCATGCGAGTGAAATTCCATTCTTGCAAATTTCTAGTTATAAATCTTGTTATCCATGCTTATTGTTGTTTTTGAAATGTTGGGAGACTTGTATCCGGTTCCACCAAGGTTGATAAAATTGTGACTATTGATTCGAGATTGAGATGCTAAATTGTGAAAGTAATCATTGATGAAATATTGATTTCTTTGTAAAACTTCCCTCTATCCATTGTTATTGATTCTGTGAATTGTGAGGAAGAGTGTAAAGCACGAAGGGTGATGCCGTGCATAATTTAATTATATTGTGAGGAAGAGTGTAAAGAACGAAGGGTGATGCCGTGCATGAATTATTTATATTGTGAGGAAGAGAGTGAAAGCACGAAGGGTGATGCCGTGCAGTCTTATTTGTTATTTGGTGAGGTTGAGAGTAAAAGCACGAAGGGTGATGCCGTGCAGTTTTTCCCTGTTGTTTTAATTGCTCAATTCGTTTAAGGATTTCCGGTTTAATTCTGTCTTTTCATTATTCTCACTCTTTATGTTGTATTACCCCACTCTATGTTCCCTTCCCTTTATTCTGCATTATTTCTTTATTTTCTGTTGTTGCCACTAGCATGATTATACTGTTCAGATTATATGTGGGTATATTGTCCTAGCTTCGTCACTACTTCGTCGAGGTTAGGCTCGACACTTACCAGTACATGGGGTCGGTTGTACTGATGCTGCACTCTACACTTTCTGTGCAGACTTTGATACCGGCTCAGGTTGATCGAAATTTTGTTATTGGTCCGCTGTCCGGAGACTCAAGGTAGATCTGTCGGCGTTCACAGACCTTGAAGTCCCCGTCTACTTTTATGTCACTGTTGTTTTCTTTTATTCAGACAGTTGTATTTCTTCCAGACTATTACTTGTAGCAAATTCTAGAATGCTCGTGAATTATGACTCCAAATCCGGGTGGTAGTAATTAATACAGTTTTATGATATTCCGCACTTATTATATTTTATCTTAGTTAATTATTATTAATTACTGAATAGAAATAGGAAATTGATTTAATGATTCTCTAATGTTGGCTTGCCTAGCAAGTGAAATGTTAGGCGCCATCACAGTCCCGTCAGTGAAAAATTTCGGGCCGTGACAATCTTAAGGGACGCTATTGCATCCTCCATACGCCTTTCTTAGTGAGAAACCACATGATCTCACTAAGAAAGAAAGACAATACAAGTAGTGGGAAAGCCAAAAACTTGCTACTAGCAAATGACTATCTCCAACCATAACGGAAGTTGTGAGATGCTGCCATGTTTACTGCTTTCGTGCTACTACTTCCCCATAGCACCATGGAGTTATAAGCAAGGGAAATCCACTTTGGTGCCTTACCAACATTAATCTCTCAATATAATGTGAATCACCTACAAGATTATAACTTGTTTAAGTGTGACATGCAATATGAAGCACAAAAGATTTTAATTATTTCCTATTTCACAACATAGCAAATGATAATAATGGTTAGTTGGATAATATTAACCTTGAACACTCATATTTCCAGCAACTAATTTGGCACAAGCTAAAGGAGAAATGATTAAACCAACATTAACTCATCCTCCACAACTAGGGCATGGATATATTTCAAAGTAAATAAATCTTATTACGAATATTATATTAAGAGAATTTATGTGCATGCTAGAGAGATTAATGTTACTTGATGAGTTGTTTTCACAACAATAAAGTAAATATTAGATTTTAGTCCTTAAAGAAGTTAACAAATGAGTCATGTGCATGTTATGTGCATCTTTTTCGATTTAACAACACTTCTAGGGTGAGGTATTACTTTTGCGCATATTATTTTATTAATGATAATATGTGCATAATGCTAGTATAAAATTTAGTTTATTAGATTCCAATTAAATAGGAAAGAAAATCAAAGTCGCTTGATAGAGATGACTAATTATTTACTAATGTGAAATTCTTTTATGATAATATATATTTCTATTGGTGCTTTTGTTGCGATTCCGAATGGTATTATCGTGACCACATTTGCCGATAACCATGGTCCAAATAATGCTACATTGTCTAACGAGATACCTTGTATTCTTACAGTTGGCGTTATCACCCATGATAGAATGACAGTAGCAACTGTCGTGCTAGGAAATGGAAAAACATATTATGGTGAATCACTTGTCCAACATAAAGACTTTCCTTGTCAAATTTAAACTTGATTTTGGTTCGTTACCAAATCCATTGATTAAAGTTAAGAACTCGTCAATTTCTGTTGATAATGGTCATCATCATCATCATCAGCATTATGATTATTATTATTATTATTATTATTTTTTATTTTGATATTCCCTACCACGATCGTTGGAAAGCACTAACGACGGAGGTAAGTTTATGGTGTATGATAATGATGCGGGGTTTGAAACTTACCAATGCCATACGACAAAGGATACGGGTGGTATCATCATGATTCTTGTCAATCCAAATATTTTCGTGATACCAGTTTTGATCTGTCTCATATTTTTCCAGCAACTAATTTGGGAAAGAAAAAAGATTAAAACCTATATTAATTCATACTCCACGGCTAGGGCATGTATATATTTCAAAGGAAATAAATCTTATACGAATTTTATATTAAGCGAATTTGTGTGCATATGTTACTTGATGAGTTTTTTTTACAACCATGAAGTAAATATGAGATTTTACTCCTTAAATAAATTAACAAATGAATCATGTGCATTCTTTTTCCTCCGAAAGCATCCATGGGTTTAGTCATTGTTTATGCATACAGTTTTTCAGCAATGATAACATGTGCATAATGCAAACATAAAATTTAAGTTAATATATTCAATCAAATAAATAAGAAAAAAATTCAATTTGCTACTATCTAATTCAATTAACACTCCAATTTGTGCTATTTCCATCTCTCTGTGTCATCAGACAGTTTTATACATGCTTGAAAGATAACATATAAGATGTAAACATGTAGATCTAATAACCATTAGCCTATCGAGAACTTAGAACCACGCTATAAAGATTAGAGCTCTCGTTGAAACTCTGACACGACGTTAAAGAATAAACAAGATAGATAAGCGTAGATCAATGTAAAGAATATCTCATGTCTTTCAACTACGTCTACATTAGCAAGGAATCAAATAAAAGTTTGCTTCCCTGTAGCAATGTGTTACTTGAAACCTCCCTAAAGCCATCAGTTGGTTATTCTGCAGAATTAAGCTCTCGATCTGCCACATACATAGAGTGTCGCTGCCATCCTTGAAAAGAACATATACCCAAAATCTAAGGAATACATAAGAACAATCAATGTAAATCACAGTTTTATAGTGAAAAAATAACTTACAGCTACACGGCTTCAACATTGCCATCTTTTGGAAGAACCCTCTTCCATAACTATTGTTGTTTGAAGAGGTCTTCCTCAACTCCTTCGCCATCTTTCTTTTCTCTCTCGAGCAAAAAATTATAAATTGAGAAGCACATCCCCAGTGTTAGAGCAGCAAATGGCATGAATATTCAAGCCTTCACAAATGAGCATCAAAACGACTGGATTGATGATAGGGACATGAGCAAAGATATGCTCGTCTCCCATCATGCGCCTAACGCTCTAATCTCTTCGGCGTATGATTCTTCAATCCACTCAGAAGGCCATGAGAGCATTGAATAGCAGCCTATGAGGGGGATGGCAAATTCCATGCCAATATAGGCACTCTTTTGGCTCATTTGAATGATATGGTCTCCTACCAAACGGAAGAGACCTAGCAAGGAAACCTGGAAAAATCTGAGAAAAGTGATATCAAGTTACATATGCTATATTTCAGTTAATAAAAATTGATTATATATATATATATATATATATATATATATATATATATATATATATATATATAAGAAAATCTAAATAAGAAAGAAATGAAGAAGTCCATGCCTCTAAAATCATGCCTAAACATGCCGAGGCTATAAATAAGAAAGCTGGTAAAGACCCAAACTATTGCCGCTAAAAGGTGTGACAATTAACGACAATTATCCGCCGGCAATTGAAGTGGCCACTAAAAGCTGTTAAGGAATATCTTAGTTCATACATTCAGGGGCAATTGTTATTGTCGGTAAAGACAACTTACTGCCGTAATGGTGACTTCTTTTATTAACATCTTTTGTTATGGTTAACATATATCCAATTTATTGCCAGTAAAAGCTTAACAGCATTTGCTATGGCCTAAAATGATAAAATAAACACACAACTTTTACTCATTCTAAAAAAATAATATTTCATTACATCCACAAATAAAAATGACAAAATTCTTAACTTTAGAGTTTCGACACCGTAAAATAAATAGTACACAGCTTGAATAAGTAATTAATCCAATCTTTCTTCCCCAGCTTGGTCACCCCACTTGCTTTTCAGACCCTTGTTTCGTAAACCCACAAGCTCCATAGCCCGCAAATTAACAAATTTGATAGCCCGCCATTCAGTTCATCAGATATATTATCTCTCACCTCCAGTACAATATATACTTCAGATTGTGTTCCAATGCGCCAAAAACCTGTCTGACTAGCCTACTAAAGCATGTCAATGTTGGATCCATACTCAGTGCCTACCCCAACGAGACTCCTTCAGCGGATTAATGGCAAAAGTTTTCTAGAATATAGAATTAAGATACTAAACATTTTAATTTAGTAGAATACTTAATTTCACTCCTAGAATGCTCCTAACAGTTAAAGTAAACACATGAAATATTTTAGATCCACTTAAAACCACTTCATTGAAACATCAAACAAGAGGCAGTAGTGAGTGGTTTATTCCTCGTGAACATACCATAGTGTGAAACTTAAATATGCTAGTTTCATTGAGACAAGCTTTATTTTTTTTCCTCTAGGCATTGATAGACTACATGAAAGTGATAGCAGTAGAAAATTACAATACAAGTTTAGATTATAGCTACAAAGCCAATTTATGAGTTTAAAGCCCAACTATTCTGTACTTTGAACAACCTTTAATCAAAAAGGTTCAGAGAAGGAGCAAGTAATTCAACTAAGTCAGCAACTTTCTGATAAAAAATTACATATAAATTCCACTCTTCAATGCAGTAAACGCCATCGATTTCAAGATTCATTTTCCTTAGCGGCACATTACAGTAAGGCATACTAATAAGTAGGCTTTGTTCCAGTAAAAACTTCAATATTTTTAGCATTAGAAGACTGCTTGAAATTTTCAATTATGTGTAAGAATATACTTTCTTTCTCCTTTTAAATTTTTTAATATATTAATTGACAAAGTAAACACAGTGAAGTATATTTAAGCTTTTATAAATACTAGAATTCATATAACTTACCATGGAAGAGGTAACTTTCAATAAACATATGGCATATAAGTCCAGTCATCCACTCCTAACAACTTTAAATTTGTACATAAGCTTAATAACCAGTTGACTAAAGACTAGTACCTGAATTTGAAGTTTGGACAGTTCAGCAGCTAGAAATGCAAAATCCATAAAATAATCATCTCATGACATCACCTACACTCACGAAATCATTTTCTTTACCTTTTTTCAAAATAAAAGAAAATTAGATAACTTTGGAACTGAACTAGCTAGATGAATGTCAGAAAATGGAATTTGATGTAAAGCAAAGTTGGTATACATGCAATCAAATTACTTACACCAACCATTTGAACATAATATAGTTGAAAAAACATCTTCTATCTCAAGAGAATTGATGCAAACGATGAATATATCAAATAACTTGCACTAACAGTTTGGACATAAGATACCTTACAAGTTTTGGCTTGATAAATGACGAATGTCGATGTTATGCATATAAGATACCAACTAAATAGTTTAATAAGTAAATTGAAGTGTTATGCCATGAAGATAAGAATCCAAGATTATTATTACAGAATGATATAGATACATGCATATCTCTATATATCTTGAAAGGGTAGTCGCAGGCGCATAAACAAAACAAGACGGATAGAATAACTTCAATTACTAGAATAACTTTTCAATAAAAAATAGAGTAATATGGTTTCAACCTTCAATATTTAAGAACAGAATATGAAATTACCTTCTAATTCTTCTTTATATGAGAGCACTCGAGAAGACAACCATGAATGTTTCTGTTCAAACAAGGTAAATATTCAATTATCATGAGTTAGTAAGTGAAGAAAAACTAGTCTGTCAACAATTCATGTCTAACGAACAATACAAAGAACTAGATCAAATAGCTTAAAAAATATATTGGTTAGGATCTATTCTCTCAAACCTAAATCAAGTTGCATTACTGCAGATATTTGGACATCTTTTATCAGATGTAGTAACCTGATTATATTAGGAACAATACAAGAATAAATTTTCACCTCAAAGATATAATAATGAACTAGACATTAATCCAAAAACTCATTATCAATAAAAAGGGAGAACTTACTTTTTTAGAGGATGGCACAAGACAGCGAAGTATGAAGTCTTAAAAAACATCCCTATATTGTGAATTCTCCTTCACCCATTGTGAATGAAATTATTTGTAATAAAATTGCACTCATGAGAAGCAATTTAAATGCATATCAATTTGATTTTACATCAAAAGGGTCCGCCCTCAACAAACTTTAAGAAACTTACCCATATTGGGAATCCAATTACCAAATGAAATCTTCATATTTCCAGAAACCAAATTCCCCAAAATATATCTCAAACTTTACCTACTTCTCATATTTGCATCAATTTTATGCATAAAATTAGAGTAGGGTAAGTCTAGATTGAACCTTTCTACTATAGATATTGGAGAAAAGTGAAAGTGTTGAGACCTATGAGACCTACAAGCAAAGGAAGAAGAACAAAGTAGGCCAAAAGTACAAAGAAACAACAAAAGAGCAATGGATTTTGACTAGTAAAGAAACCCTAACCCATGACCAATGAAACCTATATTTAATCTAATTGGAATAAGAATATACAGAAGGGCGGCCTTCTTCTGCACTCACTACAAACAGAAAATCAATGTTTACGCACTTCAGCTTTGCATTTCACGAGCACAAGGGTCATCAAAATCAAAATCAAGAGGAACAGAGAGAGAGAGAGATCTATAGAGTAGAGATAATTACCTAGTGATGGTGGCTGGTGGTGGTGAGAAAGATGAGTTAAGCGCCGACGATGATGGGAGAGAGAGGGGGAGGCATCTGCTCTATCTTGCGGCTTATTATGGGTGAATGTATTTGTACCCACGTGTAACGACAAAGCCGGTCGTTTCGAGAGTTCTAGCATTGTTCCTATTTACTGCTCCATTTATACTTTATACTTAGTGAATTGAGATACTTAGTCTCTTAAATAGAATTCTGTGTAAACGATCCCGGATCGATCTATGTGTAAACGATCCCGGATTCGAATTCTGATGATTCCAGTAGTTCCGTATAGTGATTTTGGACTTAGGAGCGTATTCGAAAAATTATTTGGAGTTTTGTAGTGGAATTAGGCTTGAAATGGGGAAAGTCGAATTTTTGGGAAGTTTTAGGGTTGACTTTTTGATATCGGGGGTCAGATTCCGATTCCGAAAGTTACAGTAGGTTCGTGGGGTCATTTATGACTTGTGTGCAAAATTTGAGGTCAATCGGACGTGATTTGATAGGTTTCGGCGTTGTTTGTAAAATTTGAAAATTTTGAAGTTTCTTAGGCTTGAATCCGTGTGTAATTCGTATTTTCGATGTTGTTGGAGGTGATTTGAAGATTCGATTAAGTTCGTATGATGTTATAAGATTTGTTGGTATGTTTGGTTGAGGTCCCGGCGCCATCGGGTTGATTTCGGGTGGTTAATGAATTGATTTTTGAGTTGATGAAGCAGCTGAAGTGCTGGTGCTACTGGTATAATCGCACCTGCGGAGTGGGCACCGCAGGTGTGCGCACGCAGAAGCATGGAATGAATCGCAGAAGCGACCAAGGAAGAGTTGGGAAGAGGTCGCAGGTGCGAAGACTTTCTCGTACCTGCGATGGTCACAGAAGTGGGCTGAAGGGCGTAGGTGCGGCGTGTGCAGAAGTGCAGAGACGTGCGCAGATACGAGGTTGAGCCGCAGGTGCAATGGGTTTTCCACACCTGCGATAGGCACAGATGCGGTCTTGTAGCCGCAGGTGTGAAATACCTGGGCAGAAGGTTTATAAACAAGGGTTCGCGATTTTAGTCTTATTTCAACATTTTGGACTTGGACTTAGGCGATTTTGGATAAGATTTTCAAGGGAGTTATTGAAGTAAGCTTCTTATACTCGTTTTAGATCATAAATCTTGTTTCCCACTGATTTTTCCACCTAATTAGCGAGATTTTAAAGTAAAATTTGGGGATTTAGGGCTTGAAAATTGGAGAGTGGATTTTGGGGATTTGGATGACCAAATGGTGTCGGATTTTGATGAATTTTGTATGGTTAGACTCGTGAGTGAATAAGCTTTCGGATTTTGTGACTTTTGTCGGATTTCGAGACGTGGGCCCGGGGGACCGGGTTTGGGCTGATTTCAGATTTTGGCTATAATTTTGTATTTTTATTGTGAAATTAATTCCTTTAGCCTATATTGATTATGGTGTACTACTTGTGGCTAGATTCGGGATGTTGGGAGACGGATTTGAGAGGCAAGGGCATTTTGGAGTAGAATTTAGCCCGAATTGAGGTAAGTAACACTTTCAAACTTGGTTATGAGGGTTTGAAACCCCTAATTATGTGTTGTGTGATTGGTATTGAGGTGACGCAAATGCCAAGTGACGGACGTGCATCGTGAGAATTGTGATCTGGTTGTCTCCATGGCACCGTATAGTGGTTTTATCTTGTCGATACACGTGTATTCATCATGTGATAAAGTAATTGAGCTGTCACTCATGCTAGATATCATGTTTAGGCTTTATGCCGATACTGTTTGGACTCATAGTGGCCGTTTCTTGTTGTTGTCTTACCGATTTCATTGATATTTCATACTCAGTCATATTCATTCATTTCATATCTCATCGCAGTCTCTGTTGTTGTTTATTGATGCATGATATCACTGTTTTCGGGCTAGTATCATGACATTGTGAGTTCGTGAGAGAGAGAATGGAGAGATTGATGACTGAGTGAGGCCGAATGCCTGACTATGAGTGACATTTATGGAATCGGGCTGCACACCGCAGTGGTGATACTGATTTATGATAGCGCTTGGGCTGAAGGAGCCTCTCCGGAGTCTGCACACATCCCCAGTGAGCGCGGTTGATATTATATGGTGATGAATCTTCTCCATAGGACTGGATTGTCTTTCCTCGGTACTGGTGACTTATAGTCAGTGATATATATGTTCTGTGATGGATCTTCCCTGGGCCGTATAGGCCATATACAGTACCGAGTGGTTGATTATTTGAGAGTGTGAATCTGGAGATGGATCTTCTCTATAGGGCTGGATTGGCTTTCCTCAGTACTAGGTGACGTATAGTTAGTGATATATATATATATATATATATATATATATATATATATATATATATATGTGTGTGTGTGTGTGTGTGTGTGTGTGTATGTGTGTTCCGGGATGGATCTTCCCCGGGCCGTATGAGCCATATACAGTACCGAGTGGTTGATTATTCGAGAGTGTGAGCATATGAGGTTGTCAGCATGGTGCATCACATACAGCATTGCATTGGCATGGTAGAGGTTGAGGAGTTATATTTTTCATATCATTTAGATTGATCCATTTTACTGTTTTAAGATATCTATTGAACTTGAAAGCATGTCTACATTTCTGCACTATTATTTCTGTATTGAATTGTGCCGGTTGAGTTCGTCACTACTTTCAGCCCACAGTTTGGGTTTGTTACTTACTGAGTTGGTTGTACTCACGTTACACCATGCACCTCGTGTGCAGATCCAGGTACTTCTGGTTACGGCGGCTGCTGATTAAGGAGATAGGATCTCAGAGACTATCGAGGTAGCTACATGGCGTTCGCAGGCCTTGACTCTCCTTCATTATCTTTATCTGTACTTTAGTTTTTACTCCTTAGACATTGTAGTAGATTGTATTCTGACATCGATGCTCATGTACTCGGTGACACCCCGATTTTGGGATAGATTGTATTGTGTTGCGGGTTTATTTCAGTTTTAAAGAGCGTTTTTCTTAAATATTAAATTGTTTTCGCCTATATTTTAAAGTTTTTACTGTGTTGAGATAGTTGAGTAGCGGCTTGCCTAGTTTCACAATAGGCGCCATTACGACGATTGGTTTTTGGGTCGTGACGGCGGTAAAGGGAGAGAGCATTTTACGAGAAAAAACTTGAGGGGGAAGGAAATTAGCAAAATAGGCTTTTAATTTAGTAACCTTTACTGACTATTACTTTGAATCGCTGGTAAAAAGGCATGATTTTTGGCAAATGTTCAATTGTCGCTTGTGCTTGTGCAGAGAGAATTGTTTTATCAGTAATTGGCTAATTGCTGATAAATGATTGCCGCTAAAAGGCTTTTTTGTGGTAGTGTTTTGTGCTAGTACTTCCCCATAGCACCATGGAGTTATAAGCAAGGGAAATTCACTTTAGCGCCTTTTCAACATTAATCTCACTCAATATAATGTGAATCACATGCAAGATTGTAACTAGTTTAAGTGTGACATGCAATATGAAGCACAAAAGATTTTAAACAATATATTCTGATATTTCCTATTTTACAACATAACAAATGCTAATAATGGTTAGTTGGATAATACTAACCTTGAACACTCATATTTCCAGCAACTAATTTGGCACAAGCCAAAGGAGAAATGATTAAACCTACATTAACTCATCCTCCACGACCAGGGCATGGATATATTTCAAAGTAAATAAATCTTATTACGAATATTATATTAAGAGAATATATGTGCATGCTAGTGAGATTAATATTACTTGATGAGTTATTTTCACAACAGTAAAGTAAATATAAGATTTTAGTCCTTAAAGAAGTTAACAAATGAGTCATGTGCATGTTATGTGCATTTGTTTTTCATCTGAAAGCACTGCTAGGGTGAGGTATTATTTTTGCGTAAATTATTTTATTAATGATAATATGTGCATAATGCTAGTATAAAATTTAGTTTAACAGATTCCAATTAAATAGGAAAGAAAATCAAAGTCACCTGATAGAGATAACTAATTATTTACTAATGTAAAATTCTTTTATGATGATAATATATATTTCTATTGGTGCTTTTGTTGCAATTCCGATGGGTATTATCGTGACCACATTCGCTGATAACCATGGTCCAAATAATGCTACATTATCTAACGAGATACCTTGGATTCTTACTGTTGGCGTTATCACCCATGATAGAATGATAGTAGCAACTGTCGTGTTAGGAAATAGAAAAAAACATATTATTGTAGATCACTTGTCCAACATAAAGACTTTCCTCGTATATTATTATTATTATTATTATTATTATTATTATTATTATTATTATTATTATTATTATTATCCTCCTCCTCCTCCTCCTCCTCCTCCTCATCATCATCATCATCATCATCATCATCATTATTATTTTTATTTTTATTTTAGTAATCCCTATAATGCACGATCAAGAGACTGCCTAATGTCTACCATGATCGTTGGAAAGATAATGGTGCGGGTTTTGAAACTTACCAAGGCCATACGATAAAGGATACAAGTGGTATCATCATGATTCTTGTCAATTCAAATATTTTCTGATACCACTATTGATCTGCCTCATATTTTTCCAGCAACTAATTTGGGAAGGAGAAAAGATTAAAACCTATATTAATTCATCCTCCAGGGCTAGGGCATGCATATATTTCAAAGGAAATAAATCTTATACGAATATTATATTAAGGGAATTTGTGTGCATATGTTAATTGATGAGTGTTTTTTACAACCATGAAGAAAATATGAGATTTTACTCTTTAAATAAATTAACAAATGAGTCATGTGCATTCTTTTTCCTCCGAAAGCATCCATGGGTTTAGGCCTTGTTTATGCATAAAGTTTTTCAGTAATAATAACATGTGCATAATGCTAACATAAAATTTAGATTAATATATTCGATCAATTAAATAAGAAAAAAGAATCAATTTTCTACTATCTAATTCAATTAACACTCCAATTTGCGCTATTTCCATCTCTCTATGTTATCAGACAATTTAATACATGCTTGAAAGATAACATATAAGACGTAAACTTATAGATCTAATAACCATTAGCCTATCGAGAACTTAGAACCACGCTATAAAGATTAGAGCTTTCATTCAAACTCTAACACGACATTAAAGAATAAACAAGATAGATGAGCGTAGATCAATGTAAAGAATATCTCCTGTCTTTCAACTACGAAAACATTACCAAGGAATCAACTAAAAATTTGATTCCCCGCAGAAATGTGTTTCTTGAAACCTCCCTAAAGCCATCAGTTGGTTATTCTGTAGAATTAAGCTCCCGATCTGCCACATAGGTAGAGTGCCTCTGCCATCTAGAAAAGAATATATAACCAAAATCTTAGGAATACATAAGAACAATCAATGTAAATTATAGTTTAACAGTAAAAAAAATAACTTACAGCTACATGGAATCAACATTGCCATCTTTTGGAAGAAACCTCTTCCAAAACCATTATTGTTTGAAAAGGTCTTCCTCAACTCCTCGCCATCTCTCTTTTCTTTCTCGAGCAAAAAATTTATAAATTGAGAAGCACATTCCCAGTGTCAGAGCAGCAAATGGCATGAATATCCTAGCCTTGAGAGCACAAAGGAGCAGCAAAACGACTGGATTCATGATTAGGTACATGATCAAAGATATGCTCGTCTCCCAGCATGCGCCTAACGCTCTAATCTCTTCAGCGTATGATTCTTCAGTCCATTCAGAAGGCCCCGGGAATATTGAATAGCATCCTATGAGGGGGATGGAAAATTCCATGCCAACATAGGCACTCTTTTGGCTCAGATGAAAGATATGGTCTTCTACCAAAATTAAGAGACCCAGCAAGAAAATCTGAAAAAATCTGAGAAAACTGATATCAAGTTACATATGCTATATTTCAGTTAGTAAAAATTGATATATATAAAGAAAACCTAAATAAGAAAGAAATGAAGAAGTACATGTGCTAAAATCATGCTGAAACATTCCGAGACTAGAGTCCTCTGTCGGCCAAAGAAGCTGTAACTCGGATAAGTGAGTCCAAAAAACTCCAGCTCGAATAACTCCGGCAATGAGCGAATCGACAAAGGAGGCATTATAGGTGTATCTAGCTGATTGCAGAAGTAATGGTCCAAAGAATAGTATTGAGTCTAAGCCCAATACTTGCTAGACAATTTGAGCTACTATGTTAAGTAGTAAAAGGGGCGAGTGTGACAATTTCTTCCTTTTTCTCTTGCCATCATTTTCCATCATGCTGCCAACAGCTGCAACTCTTATTCTGCTCCACATTTCCTCATCATCTTAAGGGTATCTATTTCCTCATCCATATGCCCTTTCTTAATAAGAAACCACGAGGTCTCACTAAGAAAGAAAGACAATACAAGAAGTGAAAAAACCAAAAACCTGCTACAGGCAAATGACCATCTCCAACCATAACGGAAGTTGTGAGATGCTGCCATGTTTACTGCTTTCGTGCTAGTACTTCCCCATAGCACCATGGAGTTATAAGTAAGGGAAATCCACTTTGTCACCTTATTTCCAGCATTAATCTCACTCAATATAATATGAATCACCTGCAAGATTGTAACTTATTTATGTGTGACATGCAATATGAAGCACAAAATATTTAAAACTATATATTCTGATATTTCCTATCTCACAACATAGAAAATTCTGATCTTATTACGAATATTATCTTGAGAGAATTTATGTACATGCTAGAGAGATTAATGTTACTTGATGAGTTTTTTTCACAACAATAAAGTAAGTATGAGATTTTAGTCCTTAAAGAAGTTAAGAAATAAGTCATGTGCATATTTTGTGCATCTGTTTCCATTTGAAAGCACTGCTAGGGTGATGTATTATTTTTGCGTAAATTATTTCAGTAATGATAATATGTGCATAATGCTAGTATAAAATTTAGTATAGTAGATTCCAATTAAATAGAAAAGAAAATCAAAGTCTCTCTCGGGCAAAAATTTATAAATTGAGAAGCACATTCCCAGTGTCAGAGCAGCAAATGGCATGAATATCCTAGCCTTGAGAGTACAAAGGAGCAGCAAAACGACTGGATTCATGATTAGGTACATGATCAAAGATATGCTCATCTCCCAGCATGCGCCTAACGCTCTAATCTCTTCAGCGTATGATTCTTCAGTCCACTCAGAAGGCCCCGGGAATATTGAATAGCATCCTATGAGGGGGATGGAAAATTCCATGCCAACATAGGCACTCTTTTGGCTCAGATGAAAGATATGGTCTTCTACCAAAATTAAGAGACCCAGCAAGAAAATCTGGAAAAATCTGAGAAAACTGATATCAAGTTACATATGCTATATTTCAGTTAGTAAAAATTGATATATATAAAGAAAACCTAAATAAGAAAGAAATGAAGAAGTACATGTGCTAAAATCATGCTGAAACATTCCGAGACTAGAGTCCTCTGTCGGCCAAAGAAGCTGTAACTCGGATAAGTGAGTCCAAAAACTCCAGCTCGAATAACTCCGGCAATGAGCGAATCGATAAAGGAGGCATTATAGGTGTATCTAGCTGATTGCAGAAGTAATGGTCCAAAGAATAGTATTGAGTCTTAGCCCAATACTTGCTAGACAATTTGAGCTACTATGTTAAGCAGTAAAAGGGGCGAGTGTGATAATTTCTTCCTTTATATCTTGCCATCATTTTCCATCATGCCTGCCAACAGCTGCAGCTCTTCTTCTGCTCCACATTTCCTCATTATCTTAAGGGTATCTATTTCCTCATCCATATGCCCTTTCTTAATAAGAAACCACGAGGTATCACTTAGAAAGAAAGATAATACAAGAAGTGAAAAAGCTAAAAACCTGCTACAGGCAAATGACCATCTCCAACCATAACGGAAGTTGTGAGATGCTGCCATGTTTACTGCTTTCGTGCTAGTACTTCCCCGTAGCACCATGGAGTTATAAGTAAGGGAAATCCACTTTGTCACCTTATTTCCAACATTAATCTCACTTAATATAATATGAATCATCTGCAAGATTGTAACTTATTTATGTGTGACATGCAATACGAAGCACAAAAGATTTAAAACTATATATTCTGATATTTCCTATCTCACAACATAGAAAATTCTTATCTTATTGCGAATATTATATTGAGAGAATTTATGTACATGCTAGAGAGATTAATGTTACTTGATGAGTTTTTTTCTCAACAATAAAGTAAGTATGAGATGTTAGTCCTTAAAGAAGTTAAGAAATAAGTCATGTGCATATTTTGTGCATCTGTTTCCATTTGAAAGCACTGCTATGGTGATGTATTATTTTTGCGTAAATTATTTAAGTAATGATAATATGTGCATAATGCTAGTATAAAATTTAGTATAGTAGATTCCAATTAAATAGAAAGAAAATCAAAGTCTTTTTCTGGCAAAATTTATAAATTGAGAAGCACATTCCCAGTGTCAGAGCAGCAAATGGCATGAGTATCCTAGCCTTGAGAGCACAAAGGAGCAGCAAAACGACTAGATTCATGATTAGGGACATGATCAAAGATATGCTCGTCTCCCAGCATGCGCCTAACGCTCTAATCTCTTCAGCGTATGATTCTTTTGTCCACTTAGAAGGACTCGGGAACATTGAATAGCATCCTATGAGGGGGATGGCAAATTCCATGCCAACATAGGTAGTCTTTTGGCTCAGATGAAAGATATGATCTTCTACCAAAATTAAGAGACCCAGCAAGGAAATCTGGAAAAATCTGAGAAAACTGGTATCAAGTTACATATGCTATATTTCTGTTAGTAAAAATTGATATATATAAAGAAAACCTAAATAAGAAAGAAATGAAGAAGTACATGTGCTAAAATCATGCCTAAACATGCAGAGACTAGTGACCTCCGTCGGTCGAAGAAGCTATAACTCAATTAAGTGTGTCCAACAACTCCAGCTCGAACAACTCCGGCAATTAGCGGAGCGACAAAAATGCATTATAGGTGTATCTAGCTGATTGCAAAATTAATGTTCCAAATAATAGTATTGAGTCTAAGCCCAACACTTGCTGGAATATTTGAGCCACTATGTTAAGCGGTAAAAGGGAAGAGTGTGATAATTTCTTCCTGTGATGACCCAAAAAGTCCTCTTTTAATTTAATAATTAATTATATGTTCTAAGATCTGAAAAAGTACTATTTATCATTTCTCAACTTGCGTGCGCAGTCCGTATAATTTTATGGAAAATTTTTATGTGAAAAAGGTATTAAAATATGAAATAGAGCTTTAAAACTCAATTGAGATGACTTCGGTCAATATTTTTAGCTAACGAACCCGGATCAGTATTTTAACAGTTTCAGTAGGTCCGTATCATGATTTGGGACTTGGGCGTATGCCCAGAATCAAATTTGGAGGTCCCTATCTCAAATTATCACCATTTATCGGAAACTAAAAATCTAAAGGCTAAAGATTTCTAAAGTTTGACCACGGGGTTGACTTTATGGATATCGGACTCGGATTGAGATTTCAAAAATTGGAATAGCTCCGTTATGTCATTTATGACTTGTGTACCAAATTTAAAGTTATTCCGGATTCATTTAACATGTTTCGGCACGAGGTTTGTAAATTGAAAAGTTTAAAACTCAAAAGTTCGAATCTAGGTGTAAATTATGATTTTGATATTGTTTGACATGATTTGAAACCTCGAGTAAGTCCGTATCATGTTTCGAAACTTGTTGGTATATTTAGTTGGGTCCTGGGGGCCTCGGGTTCATTTCGGGTGGTTAACAGATCATTTTTGGACTTGGAAAAACTGCAGAAATCTACTTCTGGTTTCCTTCTTCGCGTTCGCAAGAGGGGTCTCGCATTCACGAAGAAGAAACTGGAGGCAGGCAGGGTTATTCTTCACGTTCACGATAGGGCATCGCGTTCGTAAAGGGAAAAAGGTTGGCCAGGAAATTTGCCTTCGCGTTCGCGAAGGGCATCTCGCGTCCGCGAAGGCCAAGGCAGGCAAACATCGCGTTCACGAGGTAGCCCTCGCATTCGCGAAGGGAAATGTTGGACAAAACAAATTTGTTCTTCGCGAACGCGAGGCACTGACTGCGTTCGCGAAGAGTAAAAACCTGGGAAACATAACTTAAGTTCTGGAAATGGGATTTCGACCCATTTTCCACCATTTTCGATTTTGAGCTTTGGTAGAACGAAGTTTGGGCGATTTTCATGGAAAAACATTGGGGTAAGTGTTCCTTATCCTATATTGATTAATTTCATGATTCCATACTCATTTACATCATGAATCCGTGAATTTATGGAAGAAAAATTAGATTTTTATAAAATCTTCCAAAAACATAAAATGAAGATTTGAAAGCCAATCCGATGTCGAAATTCGATAATTTTTATAAGGTTGAACTCGTATCAGAACGGGTGTTCGGATTTCTTGAGTTTTTTCGGGATTCAAGACGTGGGTCCCACTGTCGAATATTAAAATAAATTTCGGATTTTTATTCGAAAAATTTGTAAATTCATATGGAATTAATTCCTACAATTTGTATTGAGTATATTGAATTGTTTATGACTAGATTCGTGGATTTCTGATATGAATTCGCGAGGCAAAGGTTTATTGGATTCTTGAAATTTGATTGCAAAGCGAGGTAAGTGTCGTGGTTAACCTTGACTTGAGGGAATAGAACCCTTGAATTATTTGCTATGTGAATTTCATGTGTAACGATGTATATGCAAGGTGACGAGTGCCTATACTTTGTCAATTTATATGTTTGCATAATTATTAAATATCATATATTGTTTTAATGCATGAATTAATTGTTATAATAATGGTTTCTCTCACATTCCATGTTATATATTAATTTTTGAATTTCTGCAATAATTGTTATATGCTTATTTGATTTATGTGTCTTAATTGCTACTTGACATTTAGTATATTAAATATTAAACTGCTTATTTTCTCCGTAATTTCCACAATTAATTGCTACTTGTCATTGTTTGTTTTATAAATAAATTTTAATTATTGTATCCCTCGATGCTTAATAATTTCTCATTGTACGTGGTATTTATTGGAGTAATCTTTGTTACATTTATGAGTTTTTAAAATATTGGGGGATCGGGTTGCATGCCGCAACAGACTTATTTAAAAGTCTATATTGGGGGATCGAGTTGCACTCCACAATAGACTTATTTAACAGTCTATATTGAGGGATAGGGTTGCACTACGCAACAGACTTATTTAAAAGTCTATATTGGGGGATCGAGTTGCACGCCATAACAGAATTAATTAAAATGAATATATTGGAGGAGCGGGTTGCACGCAGCAACAGAAGTGAATATGAATATATTGTGGGAGCGCGTTGCACACTGCAACGGAAATTGATTGAAATAATAATTGGTTATGACTGCTGAGTTGGCTTCAACTATTAAAATGAGTTACCTGATTTTGTTTCTATTATTGTGGTTATTACTATTATTGCGAACATGTTAATGTAAATGACCTGCTTTAGCCTCATCACTACTTCGTCGAGGTTAGGCTCGGCACTTAACAGTACATGGGATTGGTTGTACTAATACTACACTCTGCACTTCTTGTGCAGATTTTGGAGTTGGTCCCAGTGGCGTACCATAGACTTGCTCGGATTTCAACTACTCAGAGGAGACTTGAGGTACAACTGTACAACATCTGCAGTTCTGAAGTCCCCGTCTATCTTATTTTAGCTGTGTGTTTGCTTTCAGACAGCTTTATTTTATTCAGACCTTTATTTGTATTATTCTAGAAGCTCGTGCACTTGTGACACCAATAATGGAATGATATGTAGACATAGTTGTTATTTTGGATTATTCACTACATTTCAGACATTACTTCCGAATTGGTTTTCTTGTTATCAATTAATTTAAAATTATTTAAAAATAGCTAATATTATTCTAATATTGGCTTAACTAGCAAGTGAAATGTTAGGAGCCATCATGGTCCTGAAGGTAGAAATTTCGGGTCGTGACAAGTTAGTATCAGAGCACTAGGTTACATAGGTCTCACGAGTCATGAGCAAGCTTAGTAGAGTCTGAAGGATCGGTACGGAGACGTATGTACTTATCTCTTAGAGGCTATGAAGTTTAGGAACAATATCACTTCTTTCTTATTTTGTCGTACGATTTTATTCTATCATTGATGATTGAACCATTCTATTCTTATTCTCTTGCAGATGGTAAAAACACGTAATACATCTACCAATGGACAAGGACCAGAGCCCCCGGTGACAACTATGGCCAGGCTCGTGCTAGAGGCCGAGGCAGAGGTAGAGACAGAGCTCAATCTAGAACTCGAGCAGTCACACATGTTGTAGAACCTCAGCTGGATCTTCAGGAGGAGGTTCCAGTTCAAACTGTACCAGTTGGACCAATTCAGGTCCCGGAAGGATTTATAGCTACTCCAGCGCTTCAGGACATTCTAGTCCGTCTGGTGAGTCTTATGGAGAGTGTGGCCTAGAATGGTACATTTCCAGTGGCATCAGCCGTCTCACAGGCTGGGGGAGGAGCACAAACTCCTACTACTCCCGCTCCGGAACAGATGGCTCCCCAGAATCAGGCTCCAGTAGCCCCGCCAATTAGGGTAGTTCAGCCAGTTATTGCGGCACAGACCGGTGATAGGCCCGCCATGTCTTTTGAGGCCTTATTGAGACTTGATAAGTTTACTAAGCTCTTTTTAGTTCACTTCAATGGTACACCTTCTGAGGACCCATATGATTATCTTGACCGCTGCCATGAGGTGCTGCGAAACATGGGTATAGCTGAGACCAATAAGGTTGATTTTGTTTTATTTTAGATGATGGGTTCTGCTAAGAGGTGGTGGAGAGATTATACATTGACCAGACCAGTTGGATCGCCTGCACTTACCTGGGAACAATTCTCGCAGTTATTTCTGGAGAAGTTCCTTCGTATTACACTGAGAGAGGATTACTGCAAGCAATTTGAGCGTCTACAGCAGGGTAGTATGATTGTTACTCAGTATGAATCCCGTTTTGTAGATTTAGCCTGTCATGCTCTCCTTTTACTACCTACCGAGGGAGAGAGAGTGAGGAGGAGGTTTATTGAGGGACTCACTCACCATATTAGGCTTCAGATGGCTAAGGAAACCGAAAGTGAGATTTCCTTTCAGGTGGCTGCTAATGTTGCGAGGAGGATCGAGATGGTTTTTGCACAGGAGAGAGGGCAGAGGTATGATAAGAGGCCTTGTTAGTTCGGTAGTTTCAGTGGTGCCTCGTCTGGAGGTAGTGGTAGTTTTGGTAGGGGTCATCCTCCCAGACCATTTCATTCAGCACTTCAGACATCTACTAGTGCTTCAGGGAGTCACGGTCCTATTATGCCTTACTCTGGGCAGCCAACATTTAGTACACATTCAGCTCCTATCAGTGCACCACCACTCTAGAATCACTACGGTGGTTATCCGACCCGTTCAGGTCAGCTTCAGCTTTAGCAGCCACGGCATCAGGATGGGTGTTATGAGTGTGGGAATATTGGCCACATCAGGAGGTATTACCCTAGGTTGTCGAGTAACAGATCTCGGCAGGATTCTCGTACCATCATACTAACATCGGTTGCTTCACCACCTGCTCAGCCAGCTAGAGGTAAGGGTTAGACAACTAGAGGTGGAGGTCAGGCCGTTAAAGATGGAGGCCAGCCAATTAGAAGCCGTACCAGAGACGCAGTTCAGAGTGGTGGAGCCCAGCCCCGATTTTATGCTGTTCCAGCTAGGCCTGAGACCGAGTCATCCGATGCGGTGATCACAAGTATTATTCCAGTTTGCCATAGAGATGCTTCAGTTCTATTTGATCCAGGATCTACTTATTCCTATGTGTCCTCCTATTTTGCTTTGTATTTGGTTGTGCCTTGTGATTCTCTAAGTGCTTTTGTGTGTGTTTCTACACTAGTGGGAGACTCTGTTATAGTAGACCATGTCTATCATTTATGTGTGATTACTATTGGTAGTCTTGAGACTAGTGTAGATCTTCTACTTCTTGATATGGTAGATTTTGATGTCATCTTGGGTATTGATTGGCTGTCACCTTATCATGCTATATTGGATAGTCATGCCAAGAAGGTGACCCTATCCTTGCCCGAATTACCTCAGTTAGAGTGGAAAGGAACTCTTGGTCATTCTACCAGCAGGGTTATTTCTTATATGAAGGCTCGGCGTATGGTCAAGAAAGGGTGTCTAGACTATTTGGCTTATATTCACGACCCCAGTGCCAATGTTCCTTCTATGGACTCAGTACCCGTTGTTCGTGAATTACTAGAAGTATTTCCTGCAGATTTGCCAACGATTCCACCCGATAGAGATATTGACTTCTGTATTGATTTAGCTCCGGGCACTCAGCCCATTTCTATCCCACCATATCGTATGGCCCACCGGAGTTGAAAGAATTGAAGGAGCAATTACAAGACTTGTTGGATCAGGGATTCATTAGACCTGGTGTCTCACCCTGGGGTGCACCAGTATTATTTATAAAGAAGAAATATGGTTCTATACGGATGTGTATAGATTATCATCAGTTGAATAAGGCCACTATCAAAAACAAATATCCGTTTCCAAGGATTGATGACTTATATGATCAACTTCAGGGTGCCAAGGTGTTTTCGAAGATTGATTTGAGGTTTGGTTACCATCAGTTGAAGATTAAGGAATCTGATGTCCCTAAGTCAGCTTTTTGAACTCGGTATGAGCATTACGAATTCCTAGTGATGTCATTTGGGCTGACAAATGCCCTAACAACATTTATGGATTTGATGAATTGGGTGTTCAAGCCCTATTTGGATTCTTTTGTGGTTGTATTCATCGATGATATCTTGATTTACTCCAGCAGTCGAGAGGAGCATGAACATCATCTTCGGAGTGTCCTTCAGCGTTTGAAGAATAATAAGTTGTATGCCAAATTTTTAAAATGTGAATTTTGGTAAGACTCCGTTGCCTTTTTGGGCATGTTGTATCGGCAGAAGGCATAAAAGTGGATCCTAAGAAGATTAAGGCTGTTCAGAATTGGCCTAGACCTACTTCAATTACAGAGATTCGTAGATTCTTGTGTTTGGTAGGTTATTATCGTAGGTTCGTAGAGGGTTTTCATCTATAGCAAGCCCATTGACCAGACTGACCCAGAAAGGTGTCCCATTCAGATGGTCAGGCGAGTGTGAGTTGAGCTTTTAGAAGCTCAAGACTGCTTTCACTATGATGCCGGTATTGGTATTACCCACAGGTTCAGGATCTTATACGGTGTATTGTGATGCATCTCGCGTTGGGCTTGGTGTAGTACTGATGCAAGATGGCAGGGTGATTGAATATGCATCGCGGCAGTTGAAAGTTCACGAGAAGAATTATCCTATTCACGACTTAGTATTGGCCGTCATTGTTCACGCGCTGAGGATCTGGAGGCATTACCTCTACGGTGTCTCGTGTGAGGTATTTACTGATCATCGTAGCCTTCAGTATCTTTTCAAACAAAAAGATCTCAATTTGAGGTAGAGAATATGGTTAGAGTTGTTGAAAGACTATGATATCACCATTTTGTATCACCCCGGAAAAGGCCAATATGGTGGCTGAGGCTTTGAGTAGAAAGGTTGTGAGTATAGGCAGTCTTGTATATGTTCTGGTTGGTGAGAGGTTGTTAGTTGCAGATGTTCAGACTTTGGCTAATCAGTTCGTGAGGTTAGATGTTTCAGAACCCAATCGAGTTCTAGCTTGCACAGTCGCTCGGTCTTCTTTATATGAGCACATCAGAGAACGACAATATGATGATCCTCATTTACTTGTCCTTAAGGGCACGATGCGGCACGGTGATGCCAAATAGGTTGTTATGGGGGAAGATGGAGTTCTGCGAATGCAAGGTTGTATTTGTGTGCCTAATGTGGAAGGGCTTCATGAATTAATCCTGGAAGAAGCCCACAGTTCTAGGTATTCTATTCATCCAGGTGCCGCCAAAATGTATCAAGATTTGCGGCAACATTATTGGTGGAGGAGGATGAAGAAGGATATAGTTGCATATGTAGCTCGGTGTCTGAATTGTCAGCAAGTCAAGTACGAGCATCAGAGACCTAGTGGTTTGCTTCAGAAGTTAGAAATTCCTGAGTGGAAGTGGGAGCGTATCACTATGGATTTTGTTGTTGGGCTCCCACGGACTCATAGAAAATTTGACGCAATTTGGGTCATTATGTACAGGTTGACCAAGTCAGCACATTTCATTCCAGTGGCAGTTACCTATTCTTCAGAGCGGTTAGCTGAAATTTACATTCGTGAGATTGTATGCCTTCATGGTGTGCCAGTGTCTATTATTTTAGATTGAGGTACGCAATTTACCTCACAGACAGACGGACAGTCAGAGCGCACTATTCAAATATTGGAAGATATGCTTCGCGCTTGTGTTATACACTTTGGAGTTTCTTGGGATCGGTTCTTTCCACTTGCGGAGTTTGCTTATAATAATAGCTATCAGTCGAGTATTCAGATGGCTCCATATGAGGCATTGTATGGAAGGCGATGTCATTCGCCAGTTGGCTGGTTCGAACCGGGAGAGGCTCGGTTGTTGGGTACCAATTTTGTACAGGATGCCTTGGATAAGGTCAAGGTTATTTAAGATCAACTTCGCACATCTCAGTCTAGGCAAAATTGTTATACCGACCGTAAAGTTTGTGATATTGCATTCATGGTTGGAGAAAGAATATTGCTCCAGGTTTCACCTATGAAAGGTGTAATGAGGTTCGAAAAGAAGGGCAAGTTGAGCCTTAGGTATATTGGACCCTTTGAAATTCTTAAAAGGGTGGGTGAAGTAGTGTACATGCTTGCATTACCACCTAGTTTATCAGCGGTTCATCCGGTATTCCATGTGTCTATGCTCCGAAAATATTTTGGTGATCCGTCCCATGTGTTAGATTTCAGCTTAGTCCAATTGGACAAAGATTTGACTTATGAGGAGGAGCCGGTAGTTATTCTAGCCAGGAAGGTCCAATAGTTGAGATCTAAGAGTTATTCTTTAGTTCGGGTGCAATGGAGAGGTCAGCCGATAGAGGCATCTACTTGGGAGTCCGAGTCAGACATGCGGAGTAAATATCCACACCTTTTCACCAGCTCAGGTACTTTTTCTAACTCCGTTCGAGGATGAACGTTTGTTTTAGAGGTGGAGAATGTGATGACCCAAAAGGTCATCTTTAAATTTAATAATTATGTAAGGACCCATAAAAATGTAAACCAAAAACTTGGGGTTTTGTGGTGCCAAGTTAGATTCCTGCGTTCGGACTTTTTGGATTAAACAGTACCCTACGGACCGCATAATGACTGCAGAGTGAAGAAGTAAGTTTGGCCAACTTGAGGTAATCGACCGCATATCGATCACATAATCCCTCTTGAGTTTTTGCAGAGGGAGTTCTGTGGTGCATTATGCGACCACAGAACGAGTATGCAGACCGCATACTGGTCGCATACCTAGGCCGTAAGTTCTGGCCCCTGAGGGCCATTTATGCGGTCACTTTGCGGACCGCTTAACCATTATGCGGTCGCATATGCGATCGCAGACCTGTGTCGGGGCACCATTTTTCTTAATTTAAAACCCGACCCCCATTCCGTTAAAACACCTCATTTAGTCTATTTTGAGCTCATTTATGATACTTCTAGTGTGAGAGAGAGAGGGTTCTAGAGTGAGGAACTAATTTTCATCAATCAATCTTCATCCATCACTCAAAGCTTGGAAATACTCGAGTAGAGCACTTAATTTCTTCATCCAAAAAGGTAAGACTTCATCACCCCAGCTCTTAATTTCAAACATAGCTATAATAGGGTATTAATAAGATGGTCCATGGGTGTGAGGGTTGTTTATCTTGCATGCATGTGATAAAGAGTGTGGAAAAAATAAGAAGTGAACTAGAACCATAAATGTTTTCCTAATTTTGGGTTCAATTTGTATATTGCTTAAATAGATTGAGGTTGCTAAGGGTTCAGAAAAATTGTAGAGTCTAAATAAGCGCAATTGAGGTATGTATGGCTAACTCTCTTCTTCCTAGAATCGAACTCCTGGTGTCCGAATATTTGGTGTAAGTTCCGACTTGATCATACTAGAATTGTTTGCCTTAGTGTGTTGGGTTGGAAGATTCATGTTCCCTAATTGTTTTAGATATTTACCATGTCATCATGCTATTTGAGAACGTGACTATGATTTTCCAAGCTCCTTCCCTTATGAGTGAAATGCCTTATATGATGGTGCTTATCGACACGAATGATGACGTTATTTGATTGAATAAAAAGGGAAAGACTTGAATTGTAAAATGTGCCCAAGTGCCAAGAACTATTTAATAAATGAGGCTGTTTGTGCCATGTAATGAAAGATAGGAAAGAGATGTGAATTGAGTGAATAATTGGAAGAGGTTATGTCTCAAGTGAGATGGCTTAGCCGATCGGGCCGAGATCGGACACCATGCCATACACCTGGTGGAATTTGTGTTGGAACTATTGATTTACATTGTGGATATGGATATGTCTCACTTGGGATGGCTTAGCCGGTCGGGCCGAGACCGGACTCCGTGTAAAAACACGGTGGCATTATGAGTTGCGGCTTTGGCACTAAAGATTATTGACCTAAAAAGATGAAAAGATTGAATTGGGAATTGTGTGATCCTTATTTGGTGTTTTCTTGTATTTTCATGAAGTACTTATTAATTATTGTGACTGCCTTCTCTTTGTTTCACTGTTCATTCTACTGAGATTGGTGTTTGCCTTACATACTAGTACTATTCGACGGTACTAACGTCCCTTTTGCCATGGACGCTACATCTTTTAATGGATGTAGGTGGTTCGATCGCAGATAGCGCTGATTGCAGATAGTGGTGTTCTCCCTCACACTCATCACAGCAGCCTTGGTGAGCCCCATTTCTTCCTAGGGTCATGTAGTCCTTATTTGTATAAGTTTTCATATTTTGAGGTATAGCCGGGGCCTTGTTGCCGGTATTGTCATGTTTCTCTTTTGTATCCTTAGAGGCTCCGTAGACGTTTATGTGGGTCATGTACGTATGTTGGGGTGTCGTTGGATCGAGTTGTATTTTGGGAACTTAACTACGACATAATGTATATAATGAAAAATAAACTAGCAACGTTTATATATTTATATAACTGATCTCTCCCCTATTTTACAAATGGTGACGCATTCCCTTTTTGGATCATGAATGAGTCGGGTAGGAAAGGTTTACTAGGCTTGCTCGACCGGGTTCACTCGGTTGAGCGCCGGTCGTGCTCCCCGATGTTGGGGCGTGACAAACTTGGTATCAGAGCCTAAGGTTTTAAAGTGTCCTAGGATGTCTCGTAGCCGTGTCTAGTAGAGCCCTTCTTATCGGTGTGTTGTCGACCACATCTATATTTTGGGGGCTACTTGGACATTTAAGAATGATACCCTTCATTGTTGTTGTATATCGTGCGGTAGAGCGGAACGTGAGGTTGTTTTCCCCTAACTCGTGCATTGTTCTAACTTTCAGTAAATGGCACCTAAGAAGAGAGCGAGAATTGGCCAAGAAGCCAATACCACCCCAGGAGTGGTTGTTGATCCCTTGCTTGATAATGCGGGTGAGGATAATCCCCTACTATCACACTGCCTGATTCGTCTACTCCAGAACAGACTACCCCAGTTCCTATACCCGCGGAGGGTGCAACAATCCCTCCTACCGGTATACCTGTTCCGCCTCCAGCCCCAGCTCCTGGTCCCGGTATTTCCGATGGGGAACTTAGGGAAGCTATTCAGATGCTGACTCAGTTAGTAGCTTCCCAGGTTCAGAGGTCAAATGTTGTACCCACCTCATTTAGCTTGCAAGGAGATTCTTCCGGTTCCAAGGTTAATAGGTTCCTTTAGTTAGACCCTCTAGTGTTCACTGGTACTGATCCCGCGGCAGACCCTCAGGATTTTATTGATGAGATGCATAAGACTCTCCGAGTTATGCATGCTACGGAGACAGAGGGAGTAGAGTTGGCCTCCTATCGTCTGAAAGGGGTGGCATATTCCTGGTTTGAGATGTGGGAGGATTCCCGTGAGGAGGGGAGCCCTCCGATGGGATGGAGTAAGTTTGCGGATGCCTTCATAGACCATTTCTTGCCTGCCGAGACTAAGGCAGCCCGTGCTGTGGAGTTTGAGACCCTTAAACAGGGTTGTAAGAGTATGTGGGAATATCATATGGAGTTTGTGCGCCTGTCAAAGTATGTTGCTCATATGATGCCGACTATGGAGACTAGGGTGCGTCGATTTGTGCAGGGCCTTAGCCCTTTGGTTATTAATGAGGCTGCCACAGCTGCTCTAAATTCTGACATGAACTATGGAAGGATGGTGGCATTTTCCCAAGCTACGGAGGCTCCAATGTTAAAGCTCAGGATGGAACGGGAAAGTAGTAGTAGGGCCCGATCAGCGGGCAACCTTGGGGATTCATTCGAAGGTGGGAGATCAACTTTACGGGGAGGATCATCAGGGTCATCCCAGTCTTATGCTCAGTCTTCAGCTAGTGCCTCGCCATTAGGGCACAGTTAGCAGCATGGGAGTCGCTTTAGGCTCGGTCAAGGTAGCAGGGGGTCCCAGCATCAAGGCCGATCAGGAGGGAGATTCTAGCAGCAGTAGAGGGCCCCATGCCCTAAGTGTGGGAGGATACATTCGGGAGTCTGCTACCTGGACATGTCAGTATGTTACGGATGCGGAATGAGAGGCCATATTTAGAGGGAGTGTCGTGCATCCCGTCAGGGTACAGGTAGGGGCACAACTCAGTCATCCAGTCCTACAGCTGCCACATCTTCAGCACACCCTCCAGCTCGAGGCTCTTCAGCACCCGTAGGGCGTGGTACAGCTAGGGGTGGTGTACAGAATTTGGGAGGACCCAGCCGATTCTATGCTATGAGTGGTCGACAAAGTGCAGAGGCTTCCCCAGATGTCGTCACAGGTATATTGAATGTTCAATCTCATGATGTGTATGCCCTTATTGATCCTGGATCTTCTTTGTCCTATGTTACTCCTTATATTGCTATGAGCTTCGGGATAGAACCGGAACAGCTTCATGAGCCATTCTCTGTATCTTTTCCGGTTGGCGAGTCTATTATGGCCGCATGGGTTTATAGGGATTGTGTTGTCACGGTGCGTGGCCGGGATACCATGGCCGATCTTATTGAACTAGGGATGATTTATTTTGACATAATAATGGGAATGGATTGGCTTTATTCATGTTTTGCCAAACTCGATTGCCGAGCCAGAATTATAAGGCTTGAGTTTCCTAACGAGCCAACTGTTGAATGGGAGGGGAATAATGTTATGCCAAAAGGTAGGTTTATTTCTTACCTTAAGGCTACAAAGATGATTAGGAAGGGGTATATTTACCAGAACCATGAATGTTTTCCTAATTTTGGGTTCAATTTGTATATTGCTTAAATAGATTGAGGTTGCTAAGGGTTCAGAAAAATTGTAGAGTCTAAAGAAGCGCAATTGAGGTATGTATGGCTAACTCTCTTCTTCCTAGAATCGAACTCCTGGTGTTCGAATATTTGGTGTAAGTTCCGACTTGATCATACTAGAATTGTTTGCCTTAGTGTGTTGGGTTGGAAGATTCATGTTCCCTAATTGTGTTAGATGTTTACCATGTCATCATGCTATTTGAGAACGTGATTATGATTTTCCAAGCTCCTTCCCTTACAAGTGAAATGCCTTATATGATGGTACTTATCGACACGAATGATGACGTTATTTGATTGAATAAAAAGGGAAAGACTTGAATTGTAAAATGTGCCCAAGTGCCAAGAACTATTTAATAAATGAGGTTGTTTGTGCCATGTAATGAAATATGGGAAAGAGATGTAAATTGAGTGAACAATTGGAAGAGGTTATGTCTCAAGTGAGATGGCTTAGCCAATCGGGCCGAGATCGGATGCCATGCCGTATACATGGTGGAATTTGTGTTGGAACTATTGATTTACATTGTGGATATGGATATGTCTCACTTGGGATGGCTTAGCCGGTCGGGCCGAGACCGGACTCCGTGTAAAAATACGGTGGCATTATGAGTTGTGGCTTTGGCACTAAAGATTATTAACCTAAAAAGATGAAAAGATTGAATTGGGAATTGTGTGATCCTTATTTGGTGTTTTCTTGTATTTTCATGAAGTACTTATTGATTATTGTGACTGCCTTCTCTTTGTTTCACTGTTCATTCTACTGAGATTGGTGTTTGCCTTACATACTAGTACTATTCGACAGTACTAACATTCCTTTTGCCGGGGGCGCTACATCTTTTAATAGATGTAGGTGGTTCTATCGCAGATAGCGCTGATCGCAGATAGTGGTGTTCTCCCTCACACTCATCACAACAGCCTTGGTGAGCCCCATTTCTTCCTGGGGTCATGTAGTCCTTCTTTGTATAATTTTTCATATTTTGAGGTATAGCCGGGGCCTGTTGCCGGTATTGTCATGTTGCTCTTTTGTACCCTTAGAGGCTCCGTAGACGTTTATGTGGGTCATGCACGTATATTGGGGTGTCGTTGGATCGAGTTGTATTTTGGGAACTTAACTACGACATAATGTATATAATGAAAAATGAACTAGAAATGTTTATATATATTTATATAACTGATCTCTCCCCTGTTTTACAAATGGTGACGCATTCCCTTTTTGGATCATGAATGAGTCGGGTAGGAAAGGTTTACTAGGCTTGCTCGACCGGGTTCACTCGGTTGAGCGCTGGTCGCGCTCCCCGAGGTTGGGGCGTGACAAATTATTTCTGTATTCTAAGATCTCAAAAAGCACTATTTATCATTCCTCGACTTGCGTGCGCAGTCCGAATAATTTTTTGAAAAGTTTTTATGTGAAAAATAGATTAAAATATAAAATAAAGCTTTAAAACTCAACTAAGTTGACTTCAGTCAACTTTTTTAACAAACGGATCCGTATCAGTATTTTAACAGTTACAATAGGTACGTATCATAATTTGGGACTTGAGCGTATGCCCGGAATCGAATTCGGAGGTCCCTAACTCAAATTATCACTATTTAACGGAAACTAGAAATCTAAAGTCTAAAGGTTTCTAAAAGTTTGACCACGGGGTTGACTTTATGGATATTGGACTCTGATTGAGATTCCGAAATTTTGAATAGCTTCGTTACGTCATTTATGACTTGTGTGCCAAATTTGAAATCATTCCGGATTCATTTAACATGTTTCAACACGAGCTTTGTAAATTGAAAAGTTTAAAACTCAAAAGTTTGAATCGAGGTGTAAATTGTGATTTTGATGTTTTTTTGACATGATTTAAAACCTCGAGTAAGTCCGTATCATATTTCAGGACTTGCTAAAAAATTTGGTTGGGGTCCTGGGGGTCTCTGGTTGATTTCGGGTGGTTAACGGATCATTTTTGGACTTGAGAAAACTGGAGAAATCTGCTTCTGGTTTCCTTCCTCGCGTTTGCGAGAGGGGTGTCGCGTTCGCGAAAAAGAAACTGGAGGGCATCTCGCGTTCGCGAAGGGCAAGCCAGGCAAGCATCGCGCTCGCAAGGTATCCCTCGCGTTCGTGAAGGGAAATGTTTGACAACACAAATTTGTGCTTCACGAATGCTAGGCACTGACCGTATTCGCGAAGAGTAAAAACCTGGGAAATAGAACTTAAGTTCTGGAAATGGGATTTCGACCCATTTTCCACCATTTTCGATTTTGAGCTCGGGTAAGACGAGTTTTGGGAGATATTTACGGGAAAACATTGGGGTAAGTGTTCCTTATCCTATATTGATTATATTTCATGATTCCATGCTCATTTACATCATGAATCCGTGAATTTATGAAAGAAAAATCAGATTTTTATAAAATTTTTCAAAAACATAAAATGAAGATTTGAAAGCCAATCCGATGTCGGAATTCGATAATTTTTGTATGGTTGAACTCGTATCGGAACGAGTGTTCGAATTTTATGAGTTTTTCCTAGATTTGAGACGTGGGTCCCACTGTCGAATATTAAAATGAATTTAGGATTTTTATCCGGAAAATTTATAAATTCATATGGAATTAATTCCTACGATTTGTATTGAGTATATTGAATTGTTTATGACTAAATTTGAGGATTTCAGACACGATTTCACGAGGCAAAGGTTTATTGGATTCTTGAAATTTGGTTGCAAAGCGAGGTAAGTGTCATGGTTAACCTTGACTTGAGGGAATAGAACCCTTGAATTGTTTGCTATGTGAATTTCATGTGTAACGATGTATAGGCAAGGTGACGAGTCCCTATACTTTGTCAAATTAATTGTTTGCATAATTATTAAATATCATAAATTATTTTAATACACGGCTTAATTGTTATAATAATGGTTTCTCTTACATTCCGTGTTATATATTAATTTTTGAATTCCTGCAATAATTGTTATATGCTTATTTGATTTATGTATCTTAATTGCTACTTGACATTTAGCATATTAAATATTAAACTGCCTATTTTCTCCCTGAGTTCCACAATTAATTGCTACGTGTCATTGTTTGTTTCATAAATGAATTTTAATTATTGTATGCCTCGATGCTTAATTATTTCTCATTTAACGTGGTATTTATTGGAGTAATCTTTGTTATATTTATGAGTTGTTAAAATATTGGGGAATCAGGTTGCAAGCCATAACAGACTTATTTAAAAGTTTATATTAGGGGATTGGGTTGCACGCCACAACAAACTTATTTAAAAGTCTATATTGGGGGATCGGGTTGCACGCCGCAACAGAATTGATTAAAATGAATATATTGGAGGAGTGGACTGCACGCCGCAACATAAGTGAGTATGAATATATTGTGGGAGCGGGTTGCACGCTGCCACGGAAATTTAATAAAATAATAATTCGTTACGACTGCTGAGTTGGCTTCAACTATTAAAATGAGTTACATAATTTATATCTATTATTGCTGTTATTACTATTATTGCGAACAAGTTAATGTAAATGACCTGTCTTAGCCTCATCACTATTTCATCGAGGTTAGGCTCGACACTTACAGTACATGGGGTCGGTTGTACTGATACTACACTCTGCACTTCTTGTGCAGATTTCGGAGCTGCCATGTTTACTGCTTTCGTGCTAGTACTTCCCCATACCACCATGGAGTTATAAGTAAGAGAAATCCTCTTTGGCACCTTATTTACAACATTAATCTCACTCAATATAATATGAATCACCTACAAGATTGTAACTTATTTAAGTGTGACATGCAATATGAAGCACAAAAGATTTAAAACTATATATTCTGATATTTCCTATCTCACAACATAGAAATTTATGATCTTATTACAAATATTATATTGAGAGAATTTATGGGCATGCTAGAGAGATTAATGTTACTTGATGAGTTTTTTTCACAACAATAAAGTAAATATGAGATTTTAGTCTTTAAAGAAGTTAACAAATGTGTCGTGTGCATATTTTGTGCATCTTTTTCCCATTTGAAAGCATTGCTAGGGTGAGGTATTATTTTTTGTTAAATTATTTTAATAATGATAATATGTGCATAATGCTAGTATAAAATTTAGTATAGTAGATTCCAATTAAATAGATATGACAATCTAAGTCTCTCTCGGGCAAAAATTTATAAATTAAGGAGCACATTTCCAGTGTCAGAGCAGCAAATGGCATGAATATCCAAGCCTTGAGAGCACAATGAAGCAGCAAAATGACTGGATTCATGATTAGGGACATGAGAAAAGATATGCTCGTCTCCCAGCATGCGCCTAACGCTCTAATCTATTCAACGGATAATTCTTCAGTCCACTCAGAAGGCCCCGAGAACATTGAATAGCAACCTATGAGGGGGAAGGAAAATTCCATGCCAACATAGGCACTCTTTTGGCTAAGTTGAAAGATATGGTCTTCTACCAAACGGAAGATACACAGCAAGGAAACCTGGAAAAATTTGAGAAAACTGATATCAAGTTACATATGCTATATTTCAGTTAATAAAAATTGATATATATAAAGAAAACCTAAATAAGAAAGAAAGAAGAAGTACATGTGCTAAAATCATGCCTAAACATGCCAAGACTAGATTCCTTGGTCGGACGAAGAAGCTATAACTCGGATAAGTGAGTCCTGCAACTCCAGCTCGAACAACTCCGATAATGAATGGAGCGACAAATGAGGCATTATAGGTGTATCTAGCTAATTGAAGAAGTATATGGTCTAAAGAATAGTATTGAGTATAAGCCTAACACTTGCTGGAAAATTTGAGCCACTATGTTAAGCAGTAAAAGGGGCGAGTGCGATAATTTCTTCATTTTCCTCTTTCCTTCATTTTCCATCATGCCTGTCAACAGCTGCAGCTTTTGCTTTTTCTCCACATTTCCTCAACATCTTAAGGGAAGCTATTTCCTCATCCATACACCCTTTCTTAATAAGAAACTACGGGGTCTCACTAAGAAAAAATAATAATACAAGAAGTGGCAAAGCCAAAAACCTACTACAGGCAAATGACCATCTCCAACCATAACAAAAGTTGTGAAATGCTGCCATGTTTACTGCTTTCGTGCTAGTACTTCCCCATAGCACCATGGAGTTATAAGTAAGGGAAATCCACTTTGTCACCATATGTCCAACATTAATCTCACTCAATATAATAAGAATCACTTGCAAGATTGTAACTTTTTTAAGTATGACATGCAATATGAAGCACAAAAGATTAAAAATTATATATTCTGATATTTCCTATCTCACAACATAGAAAATTCTGATCTTATTACGAATATTTTTTTGAGAAATATTATGTACATGCAAGAGAGATTAATGTTACTTGATGAGTTATTTTCATATCAATAAAGTAAATATGAGATTTTAGTCCTTAAAGAAGTTAAGAAATGAGTCATGTGCATATTTTGTGCATCATTTTCCATTTGAAAGTACTGCTAGGGTGATGTATTATTTTTGCGTAAATTATTTTAGTAATGATAATTTGTGCATAATGCTAGTATAAAATTTAATATAGTAGATTCCAATTAAATAAAAAATAAAAATAAAAGACTCTCTCGGGAAAAATATTATAAATTGAGAAGCACATTCCTAGTGTCAGAGCAACAAATGGCATGAATATCCAAGCCTTGAGAACAGAAAGGAGCAGCAAAACAGCTGGATTCATGATTAGGGACATGAGCAAATATATGCTCGTCTCCCAGCATGCTCCTAACGCTCTAATCTCTTCAATGTATGATTCTTCAGTCCACTCAGAAAGCCCCGAGAACATTGAATAACAGCCTATGAAGGGTATGGAAAATTCCATGCCAACATAGGCACTCTTTTGTTTCATTTGAAAGATATGGTCTTCTACCAAACGGAAGAGGCAGCATGGAAACTTGGAAAAATTTGAGAAAACTAATATCAAGTTACATATGCTATATTTCTGTTAATAAATATAGATATATACAAAGAAAACCTAAATAAGAAAGAAATAAAGAAGTACATGTGCTAAAATCATGACTAAACATGCCGAGACTAGAGTCTTCCGTCGTCCGAAGAAGTTGTTACTCGGATAAGTGAGTCCAGCAACTCCGGCACGAACAACTCCGGTAATGAGCGGAGCGGCAAATGAGGCATTATAGGTGTATCTAGCTGATTGCAGAAGTAATGGTCCAAAGAATAGTATTGATTCTAAGCCCAACACTTGTTGGAAAATTTGAGCCACTATGTTAAGCAGTAAAAGGTGCGAGTGTGATAATTTCTTCCTTTTTCTCTTGCATTCATTTTCCATCATGCCTGCCAACAGCTGCAGCTCTTCTTCTGCTCCACATTTCCTCATCATCTTAAGCGTAGCTATTTCCTCATCCATACACCCTTTCTTAATAAGAAACCACGAGGTCTCACTAATAAAGAAAGACAATACAAAAGTGAAAAAGCCAAAAACCTGCTACAGGCAAATGACCATCTCCAACCAAAACGGAAGTTGTGAGATGCTGCCATGTTTACTGCTTTTATGCTAGTACTTGCCCATAGCACCATGGAGTTATAAGTAAGGGAAATCCACTTTGTCGCCGTATTTCCAACATTAATCTCACTCAATATAATATTTATCGCCTACAAGATTGTAACTTTTTTAAGTATGACATGCAATATGATGCACAAAAGATTTAAAATTATATATTCTGATATTTCCTATCTCACAACATAGAAAATTATTATCTTATTACGAATATTATATTGAGAGAATTTATGTACATGCAAGAGAGATCAATGTTACTTGATTAGTTCTTTTCACAACAATAAAGTAAATATGAGATTTTAGTCCTTAAAGGAATTAAGAAATGAGTCGTGCATATTTTGTGCGTCTTTTTCCATTTGAAAGCACTGCTAAGGTGAGGTATTATTTTTGCATAAATTATTTTAGTAATGATAATATGTGCATAATGCTAGTATAAATTTAGTATAGTAGATTCCAATTAAATAGAAAAGAAAATCAAAGTCTCTCGGGCAAAAATTTATAAATTGAGAAGCACATTCCCAGTGTCAGAGCAACAAATGGCATGAATATCCAAGTCTTGAGAGCAGAAAGGAGCAGCAAAATGGTTGGATTCATGATTAGGGACATGAGCAAATATATGTTCTTCTCCCAACATGCGCCTAACGCTCTAATATCTTCAGCGTATGATTCTTCAGTCCACTCAGAAGGCCCCGAGAACATTGAATAGTAGCCTATGAGGGGTATGGAAAAATCCATGCCAACATAGGCACTCTTTTGTCTCATTTGAAAGATATGGTTTTCTACCAAACGGAAGAACCAGCAAGGAACCTTGGAAAAATCTGAGAAAACTAATATAAAGTTACATATGCTATATTTCCGTAAATAAAAATTGATATATACAAAGAAATCCTAAATAAGATAGAAATGAAGAAATATATGTGCTAAAATCATGACTAAACATGCCGAGACTAGAGTCTTGCATCGGCCGAAGAAGTTGTTACTCGGATAAGTGAGTCCAGCAACTCCAGCCCGAACCACTTCGGCAATAAGCGGAGCGACAAATGAGGCATTATAGGTATATCTAGCTGATTGCAGAAGTAATGGTTCAAAGAATAATTTTGAGTCTAAGCCCAACACTTGCTGAAAAATTTGAGCCACAATGTTAAGCAGTAAAAGGTGCGAGTGTGATAATTTCTTCCTTTTCCTCTTGCATTCATTTTCCATCATGCCTACCAACGGCTGCAGCTCTTCTTCTACTCCACATTTCCTCATCATCTTAAGGGTAACTATTTCCTCATCCATACACCCTTTCTTAATAAGAAACAAAGATGTATCACTAAGAAAGAAAGACAATACAAGAAGAGGAAAAGCCAAAAACCTGCTACAGGCAAATGACCATATCTAACCATAACATGAGTTGTGAGATGCTGCCACGTTTACTGCTTTCATGCTAGTACTTCCCCATAGCACCATGGAGTTATAAGTAAGGGAAATCCACTTTGTCACCGTATTTCCAATATTAATCTCGCTCAATATAATATGAATCACCTGCAAGATTGTAACTTTTTTAAGTATGACATGCAATATGAAGCACAAAAGATTTAAAATTATATATTCTGATATTTCCTATCTCACGACATAGAAAATTTTGATCTTATTACGAATATTATATTGAGAGAATTTATGTGCATGCAAGAGAGATTAATGTTACTTGATGAGTTTTTTTCACAACAATAAAGTAAATATCAGATTTTAGTCCTTAAAGAAGTTAAGAAATGAGTCATGTGCATATTTTGTGCATCTTTTTCCATTTGAAAGCACTGCTAGGGTGAGGTGTTATTTTTGCGTAAATTATTTTAGTAATGGTAATTTGTGCATAATGCTAGTATAAAATTTACTATAGTAGATTCCAATTAAATAGAAAAGAAAACCAAAGTCTCTCTCGGGCAAAATATTATAAAATGAGAAGCACATTCTCAGTATCAGAGCAGCAAATGGCACGAATATCCAAGCCTTGAGAGCACAAAGGAGCAGCAAAATGGCTGGATTAATGATTAGGGACATGAGCAAATATATGAGCGTCTCCCAGCATACGCCTAACGCTCTAATCTCTTCAGCGTATGATTCTTCAGTTCACTCAGAAGGCCCCGAGAACATTGAATAGCAACCTATGAGGGGGAAGGAAAATTTCATGCCAACATAGGCACTCTTTTGGCTAAATTGAAAGATATGGTCTTCTACCAAACGGAAGAGATCAAGCAAGGAAACTTGGAAAAATCGGAGAAAACTAATATCAAGTTACATATGCTATATTTTCGTATATAAAAATTGATATATACAAAGAAATCCTAAATAACATAGAAATGAAGAAATACATGTGCTAAAATCATGACTAAACATGCCGAGACTAGAGTCTTCCGTCGGCCGAAAAAGTTGTTACTCGGATAAGTGAGTCCAGCAACTCCAGCCCGAACAACTCCGACAATGAGCGAAGCGATAAATGAGGCATTATAGGTATATCTAGCTGTTTGCATAAGTAATGGTTCAAAGAATAGTTTTGAATCTAAGCCAACACTTGTTGGAAAATTTGAGCTACTATGTTAAGCAGTAAAAGGGGCGAGTGTGATAATTTCTTTCTTTTCCTCTTGCCATCATTTTCTATCATGCCTGCCAGCAGCTGCAGCTCTTCTTCTGCTCCACATTTCCTCATCATCTTAAGGGTATCTATTTCCTCATCCATATGCCCTTTCTTAATAACAAACCACGAGGTCTCACTAAGAAAGAAAGACAATACAAAAAGTAGAAAAGCCAAAAACCTGCTAGAGGCAAATGACAATCTCCAACCATAACGGAAGTTGTGAGATGCTGCCATGTTTACTGCTTTCGTACTAGTACTGCCCCATAGCACCATGGAGTTATAAGTAAGGGAAATCCACTTTGTCACCATATTTCCAACATTAATCTCACTCATTATAATATGATTCACCTACAAGATTATAACTTTTTTAAGTATGACATGCAATATGAAGCACAAAAGATTTAAAATTATATATTCTTATATTTTCTTTCTCACGACATAGAAAATTTTGATCTTATTACGAATATTATATTGAGAGAATTTATGTGCATGCAAGAGAGATTAATGTTACTTGATGAGTTTTTTTCATAACAATAAAGTAAATAAGAGATTTTAGTCCTTAAAAAATTAAGAAATGAGTCGTGCATATTTTGTGCATCTTTTTCAATTTGAAAGCACTGCTAGGGTGAGGTATTATTTTGCATAAATTATTTTAGTAATGGTAATATGTGCATAATGCTAGTATAAAATTTAGTATAGTAGATTCAAATTAAATAGAAAATAAAATCAAAGTCTCTCTTGGGCAAATATTTATAAATTGAGAAGTACATTCCCATTGTCAGAGCAACAAATGGCATGAATATCCAAGCCTTGAGAGCATAAAGGAGCAGCAAAACGACTGGATTCATGATTAGGGACATGAGCAAATATATGCTCATCTCCCAGCATGCACCTAACGCTCTAATCTCTTCAGCGTATGATTTTTCAGTCCACTCAGAAGGTCCCGAGAACATTGAATAGTAGCCTATGAGGGGTATGGAAAATTGCATGCCAACATAGGCACTCTGTTGGCTCATTTGAAAGATATGGTCTTCTACCAAACGGAAGAGACCCAGCAAGGAAGCTTGGAAAAATCTGAGAAAACTAATATCAAATTACATACGCTATATTTCCGTTTATCAAAATTGATATATATACAAAGAAATCCTAAATAATAAAGAGATGAAGAAGTAGATGTGCTAAAATCATGACTAAACATGCCGAGACTAGAGTTTTCTATCGGCCGAAGAAGTTGTTACTCGGATAAGTGAGTCCAGCAACTCCAACCCGAACAACTCCGGCAATGAGCGGAGCGACAAATGAGGCATTATAGGTGTATCTAGCTGATTGCAGAAGTAATGGTACAAAGAATAGTATTGAGTCTAAGCCCAACACTTGCTGGAAAATTTGAGCCACTACGTTAAGCAGTAAAAGGTGTGAGTGTGATAATCTCTTCCTTTTACTTTTTCATTCATTTTCCATCATGCCTGCCAACAGCTGCAGCTCTTTTTCTGCTCCACATTTCCTCATCATCTTAAGGGTAGCTATTTCCTCATCCATACGCCCTTTCTTAAAAAGAAACCATGGGGTATCACTACGAAAGAAAGACAATACAAGAAGTGGAAAAGCCAAAATCCTGCTACAAGCAAATGACCATCTCCAACCATAACGGAAGTTGTGAGATGCTACCATGTTTACTGCTTTTGTGCTATTACTTTCCCATAGTGCCATGGAGTTATAAGTAAGAGAAATCCACTTTGTAACCGTATTTCCAACATTAATATCACTCAATATAATATGAATCACCTGCAAGATTGTAACTTTTTAAAGTATGACATGCAATATGAAGCACAAAAGATTTAAAATTATATATTATGATATTTTCTATCTCACAACATAGAAAATTCTGATGTTACTATGAATATTATATTGAGAGAATTTATGTGCATGCAAGAGAGATTAATGTTACTTGATGAGTTTATTTCACAACAATAAAGTAAATATGAGATTGTAGTCCTTAAAGAAGTTAAGAAATGAGTCATGTGCATATTTTGTGCATCTTTTTCCATTTGAAAGCACTGCTAGGGTGAGTTTTTATTTTTGCGTAAATTATTTTAGTAATGATAATTTGTGCATAATGCTAGTATAAAATTTAGTATAGTAGATTCCAATTAAATAGAAAAGAAAATCAAAGTCTCTCTCGGGCAAAAATTTATAAATTGAGAAGCAAATTCCTAATGTCAGAGCAGCAAATGGCATGAATATCCAAGCCTTGAGAGCAGAAAGGAGCATCAAAACGGCTGGATTCATGATTAGGGACATGAGAAAATATATGCTCGTCTCCCAGCATGCGACTAATGCTCTAATCTCTTTAGCGTATGATTCTTCAGTCCACTCAGAAGGCCCCGAGAACATTGAATAGCAGCCTATGAGGGGTATGAAAAATTCCATGCCAACATAGGCACTTTTTTGGCTCATTTGAAAGATATGGTCTTCTACCAAACTGAAGAAACCCAGCAAGAAAATCTGAAAAAATCGGAGAAAACTAATATCAAGTTACATATGCTACATTTCCATTATATGCAATATGAAGTACAAATGATTTAAAATTATATATGACATGCAATATTATAACGACCCGACCAGTTGTTTCGAGAGTTATACTCCCGTTTTCCCTATTTCTACTTCTTTTTATTTTATTCAGCTATATTTTTTTATATTGGGCGAGTTGGTTCGGGACCAGAGTAGTTTCAGAGTGAATTGAGATACTTAGTCTCTTAAGTAGAAACTTAAGTTGAAAAAGTCAATCGGATGTTGACCTATATGTAAACGATCTCGGATTTAAATTCTGATGGTTCTGTTAGCTCCGTTAGGTGATTTTGGACTTAGGAGTGCGTCCGAAATGTGATTTGGAGGTCCGTGATAGAATTAGGCTTGAATTGGCGAAATTGGAAATTTGACGATTTCGGTCGACAGTGGAAAATTTGATACCGGGGGCCGGGTTTGAGCCAATTTCGGGTTTTGGTCTAATTTTGTAGCTTTTCTTGTGGAATTCATTTCATTAGTGCATATTGATGGTATTGTACTGATTGTGAATAGATTCGGAGCATTTGGAGGCTGAGTCCAGAGGCAAGAGCATTGCGGGGTAGAGATTTGACCGGTTTGAGGTAAGTAACGATTGTAAATCTAGTCCTGAGGGTACGAAACCCCGAATTTTGTATCATTCTACTATTTTTAGTGACGCACATGCTAGGTGATGGGTGTGTGGGCGTGCACTGTTGGGGATTGTGACTTGGTCCGTCCCGTAGCAACTGTAAAGTTGCATATTTTGCTGAAACTATATGATATTTATATGTTTTAGAAAGAGTTCTGTAAATTGGGTAGAATGCCATGTTTGGGCCTTGCGCCAGTGCTGTTTGGACCCTTAGGGGCTTTTTCTTACCATCCTCTCATTGTTTTCGATTGAAAATCCATACTCAGTCATGTTTATACTTGTTTAAAGCATAAATCAGTTTTATGACTTTATTTTGATGCATATAAATGTTTTGGGCCGAATGCCCTGTTTCACTGAAATGCCCGAGTGGCTTGAGAGGTTTATGACTGAGTGAGGCCGAGGGCCTGATTTGTGAGGTTGAGTGTGGATCGGGGCTGCCAGCCTGTAGCATACTTTATTATTATAGCACGTGACTTGTTCGTGCAGCACGTGAGTTGTCCATGCAGATTATAGCACTTGGGCTGAAGGAGCCCCTCCGGAGTCTGTACACACCCCCAGTGAGCGCAGGTACCTACTGAATGCGAGTGCCGAGTGCTGAGTGACTGGGAGGCACGAGTGATTGTGAGGTATGCCCGAGTGGCAAGAGTGATTGTGAGGTATGCCCGAGTGGCAAGAGTGATATTGAGTTATGCCTGAGTGGCACGAGTGACTGTGATGTTTGCCCGAGGGGCTGTATATGAGTGATGTTTTGCTCGAGGGGCTGTTTATGATTTCACCATTTTGCTCACCTTCGCATTTTTTCTCTGTTTGAAAACTGTTGAAAAATTTCTTCAAATGATTTTTACTGGAACTGGGTTTAAACGAGATGTTTTGATTCAAATCCTGATTTTAAAAGCATGTGGTATTTTATTGAGTTTTCCTGATATGAATGTTGTATGCTTTATTGCTTGCACTACTGCTCAATCTTTATTTATTGTTGTTACTTACTGAGTTGACGTACTCACGTTACTCCCTGCACCTTGTGTGCAGATTCCGGTGTAGCTGGACACGGTAGCAGTTATTGATTGTTCTGGTTGCAGATTTTCTTGGAGATAGCAAGGTAGCTGTTTGGCGATCGCAGCCCCTGCTCTTCTCCCTCTTATCTTCCTCTAGTTGTATTAGCTATTTTCCAGGCTGAGTTAGCCTTGATATTGTTACACAGATTGTAGTAGATTCTCATGACTAGTGACACCCCGATGTCGGGTTTATCCTTCCGCACTTTTATTTTGATTGGAACACCTTTATGAAGGTTTTTAATATTAAATAACATTGAAATTATCTTTGAAATGAAAATATCGGTTTGTTTTGGAAATGAGTCAGCTTTCCTAGTTCCACGATAGGCGCCATCACGACAAGGGTTAGTTTGGGTCGTGTCAGATTGGTATCAGAGCCTAGGTTACATAGGTCTCACGAGTCATGAGCGGGTTTAGTAGAGTCTTGCGGATCGGTACAGAGTCGTCTGTACTTATCTTCAGGAGGCTGCAGAACCTTTAGTAAACTCCACATTTTTGAATTCTTGTCATGTGAATCTGTTAATTCTAGTAACTAAACATCTATTGTTTCATTCTCTCACAGATGGTGAGGACTCATGCTACCGGTCAGGAGGGCCAGCCACCAGTATCACTAGCCAGGGCCGCGAGAGGCCGAGGCCGCGGTAGAGGCCGTGGTAGGGGCAGAGGTGCAGCTCGTACAACAGCTGGGGTAGTACCTGCAGATCCACCGATTTTCCCAGATCAGGACTAGGTTCCTGTTTTTGATGCACCAGCTCAGGCACCGCCTATGCCTATTGTGATTCCAGGCCTTCAGGAGGCCCTAGCTCAGATTCTGACAGCGTGTACCGGCATTGCCCAGGCCGTCTGTATTTCGACGGCCGCAGCCACTTCTCAGGCCAGGAGAGGCACTCAGACTCCCGTTGCTCGCACACCCGAGCAGGTTGTTCAGGGACTTCAGACACCAGAGGCACTACCAGCCCATCCGATTGTAATTGCTCAGGATTATGTGGTTCCTGCTATGCCTGAGGATGATCAGCGTAGGTTGGAGAGGTTTGAGAGACTCCAGCCACTACCTTTCAATGGCACAGAGAGAGAGGATGCTCATGACTCTTTGGACAGGTGTTAGAGGATACTTCGTCCTGCTGGTATTTTGGAGACTTGTGGGGTCTCATTCACTAACTTTCAGTTTTCTGGGGCTGCACTCAGATGGTAGGAGACTTACGAGAGGCGTAGGCCTGATGGCGCAGAACCCCTTACTTGGCAGTAGTTCTCCGTGGTCTTTTTGGAGAAGTTCATGCCTCAATCCAGCAGAGAGGAGCTGCGCAGACAGTTTGAGCGGCTTCGCCTGAGTGATATGTCTGTGACACAGTATGAGATGCGATTCTCTGAGTTGGCCCGTCATGCTATCTGGTTGGTTCCCATGGACAGAGAGAGGATCATGAGGTTTATTGATGGCCTCACTTATCAGCTACAGTTGCTCATGACCAGGGAGCGGGTTTCGGGTGCTACCTTTGATGAGGTTGTCGACATTGCTCGGCAGATTGAGATGGTTCGCGGTCAGGAGAGGGTTGAGCGGGAGGCCAAGAGGCCTCGTGGTCAGGGGTGGATTCAGCGGTGCTCCTTTTAGGGGTCAGTTCCAGCACGATAGAGGTTGTCATTTAAGACAGGCTCAGTCAGCTCGGCCATTTTACCGTGGTGCATCATCTGGCCATTGTTCTCATAGTTCTCATCAGGGCCACTCATCACTTAGTGCCCTTCCAGTTCAGAGTTCGTCCCGTGCTCCACCTGTTAAGGGCTCTTCCATGCCAGGTTCTTCTACCAGTTATCCCGGTACTAGGGGTTCCCTTCAGTTTCCGTCGCAGTACTAGGGAGTTGGTTTGAGTGTGGGGAGCTTGGGCATATGTGGATGAAGTGTCCTCGTCGTCATGGAGGTCTATCTCAGCAGAGGAGTCATCTTCCGACTACAGCACCAGTTACCTCAACACTCGCCCAGTCAGCTCGGGGTGGAGGTCAGTCAGCTAGGGGTCGCCCTAGAGGGGGAGGCAGATCAGGGGGTGGTTAGGCCCGTTTCTATGCCCTCCCTACTAGACCAGATGCTATTGCTTCAGATGCTGTGATTACAAGTATTGTCTCAGTTTGTCACAGAGATGCCTTAGTATTATTTAACCCTGGTTCCACGTATTCATATGTTTCCTCGTATTTCGCCCATTTTCTAGATATGCCCCATGAGTTTCTAGTTTCTTCTGTTCATGTATCTACTCCTGTGGGTGATACTATTATTGTGGACCATGTATATCGGTCATATGTGGTGACTATTGGGGGTCTGGAGACCCAAGTGGACCTTTTGCTGCTCAATATGGTCGACTTTGATGTGATATTGTGTATGGATTGGTTATATCCATGTCATGCTGTTCTAGATTGTCACACTAAGATGGTGATGTTGGCTATGCCGGGAATTTCGAGGGTTGAGTGGAGCGGTTCTGTAGATTATGTACCAAGTAGGGTGATTTCATATTTGAAGGCTCAGCGCATGGTTGATAAAGGTTGCCTATCTTATTTGTCTTTTGTGAGGGATGTTAGTGCAGAGACTCTTGTCATTGATTCTATTCCGGTGGTACGTGATTTTCCGGATGTGTTTCCTGTAGACCTGCCGGGCATGCCGCCTGACAGGGATGTTGACTTTGGTATTGATATGGTGCCGGGCACTCAGCCCATTTTTATTCCACCGTATCGTATGGCACCGGCGGAGTTGAAGGAATTGAAAGAACAACTTTAGGAACTCCTTGATAAGGGGTTTATTTGACCTAGTATGTCACCTTGGGGTGCACCGGTTCTATTTGTGAAGAAGAAGGATAAATCCATGAGAATGTGTATTGATTACAGGCAGTTGAACAAGGTCACAGTCAAGAACAAGTATCCTTTGGCTCGTATTGATGATTTATTCTACCAACTTCAGGGAGCGAGGGTGTTCTCCAAGATTGATTTGAGGTCCGGTTATCACCAGCTGAAGATTCGGGATTCAAATATTCTTAAGACACTTTCAGGACCCGATATGGCCATTATGAGTTCTTTGTGATGTCTTTTGGGCCGACCAATGCCCCAGCAACGTTCATGCATTTAATGAACAATGTATTCCAGCCCTATTTGGACTCATTCATTGTTGTATTCATTGATGACATCCTGGTGTACTCTCGTAGCTAGGAGGAGCACGCTCAGCATTTGAGGATTGTATTACAGAGATTGAGGGAGGAGAAACTTTATGCAAAGTTCTCCAAATGTGAGTTTTGGCTCAGTTCAGTAGCATTCTTGGGGCATATGGTGTCCAGTGAGGGTATTCAGGTGGATTCAAAGAAGATAGAGGCGGTGCAGAGTTGGCCCAGACCATCCTCATCCACGAAGATTAGGAGCTTTCTTGGTTTGGCGGGTTACTACCGTCGCTTTGTGGAGGGATTTTCATCTATTGCATCGCCCTTGACCAAATTGACCCAAAAGGGTGCTCCATTCAGGAGGTCGGATGAATGTGAGGAGAGCTTTCAGAAGCTCAAGACTGCTTTGACCACATCTCTAGTGTTAGTTCTTCCATCAGCTTTAGGTTTTTACACCGTGTATTGTGATGCCTCGAGGATAGGCATTGGTTGTGTTTTGATGCAGGAGGGTAGGGTGATTGCCTATGCCTCGCTCCAGTTGAAGACCCATGAGAAGAACTATACTTTCCATGATCTTGAGTTAGCAGCCATTGTTCACGCCTTGAAGATTTGGCGTCATTATTTGTATGGGGTTTATTGTGAGATCTATACTGATCACCGAAGTCTACAGTATTTGTTAAAGCAGAAGGACCTTAATTTGCATCAGCGGAGATGGTTGGAGCTTCTTAAGGACTATGATATCACTATTTTGTACCATCCGGGGAAGGGCAATGTGGTGGCCGATGCTTTGAGTCGCCGGGCAGAGAGTTTGGGGAGTTTAGTATATCTTCCAGCAGCAGAGAGACCTTTGGCATTGGATGTTTAGGCCTTAGCGGGCCAGCTTGTCAGATTGGATATTTCGAAGCCTAGTCGGGTACTGGCTTATGTGGTCTCCAGGTCTTCTCTTTATGACCGTATCAGGGAGCGTCAGTATGATGACCCCCACTTGCTCGTTCTTCAGGACAGGGTTCAGAGAGGTGATGCTAGGGATGTGACTATTGGTGATGACGACGTGCTGAGAATGAAGGGCCGAATATGTGTGCCTAATATAGATGGGCTTCGAGAGTTGATTCTTGAGGAGGCCCACAGCTCGCGGTATTCTATCCATCCGGGTGCCACGAAGATGTACCAGGATTTGAGGCAGCACTATTGGTGGAGGCGGATGAAGAAGGATATAGTCAGGTTTGTGGCTCGGTGCCTCAACTGTCAGCAGGTTAAGTATGAGCATCAGAGACCGGGTGGCTTGCTTCAGAGATTAGAGATCCCAGAGTGGAAGTGGGAGCGGATCACCATGGACTTTGTAGTTGGGCTCCCACGGACTTTGAGGAAGTTCGATGCTATTTGGGTTATTGTGGATCGGCTGACCTAGTCCGCGCACTTCATTCCAGTTAGTACTACTTACTCTTCAGAGCAGTTGGCTGAGATTTACATCCGAGAGATCGTTTGCCTGCATGGTGTCCCAGTTTCCATCATTTCAGATAGGGGTACTCAATTCACATCGCAGTTTTGGAGGGACGTGCAGCGAGAGTTGGGTACTCAGGTTGAGTTGAGAACAACTTTTCACCCTCAGACAGACGGGCAGTCCGAGCGCACTATTCAGATATTGGAGGACATGTTGCATGCTTGTGTCATTGACTTTGGGGGTTCATGGGACCAGGTTCTGCCACTTGCGGAGTTTGTATATAACAATAGTTATCAGTCGAGTATTTAGATGGCTCCGTATGAGGCTTTATATGGGAGGAGGTGTAGATCTCCGATTGGATGGTTTGAGCCGGGTGAGGCTAGGCTCTTAGGTACAGACTTGGTCCAGGACACATTAGATAAGGTGAAATTGATTCAGGAGCGGCTTCACACGTCACAGTCTAGGCAGAAGAGCTACACGGATAGGAAGGTCCGTGATGTGTCTTTTATGGATGGGGAGAAGGTTTTGCTGAAGGTATCTCCCATGAAGGGTGTTATGAGGTTTGGAAAGAGGGGCAACTTGATCCCCCGATTCATTGGGCCTTTTTAGGTACTTTAGAGGATATGGGAGGTGGCTTATAAGCTTGCCTTTCCACCCAGCTTGTCGAGTGTGCATCTAGTGTTTCATGTTTCCATGCTCCGGAAGTATATTGGAGATCCGTCCCATATTTTGGATTTCAGCACGGTTCTATTGGAGGGTGATATGACTTATGATGTAGAGCCGGTGGCTATTTTGGATCGGCAAGTTCGAAGGTTGATTTCAAAGGATATAGCTTCAGTGAAGGTGCAATGGAGAGGTCAGCCTGTGGAGGAGGCCACCCGGGAGACCGAGCAGGAGATGCGGAGCAGATATCCATGCCTATTCTAGACTCTAGGTATGTTTCTAGATCCGTTCGAGGACGAACAGATGTTTAAGAGGGGGAGGATGTAACGACCCGGCCGGTTGTTTCGAGAGTTATATCCCCGTTTTCCCCATTTCTACTTCTTTTTGTGTTATTCAGCTATATTATGTTATATCGGGCTAGTTGGTTCGGGACCGGAGTGGTTTCAGAGTGAATTGAGACACTTAGTCTTTTAAGTAGAAACTTAAGTTGGAAAAGTCAATCGGATGTTGACCTTTGTGTAAACGATCTCGGATTTGAATTCTGATGGTTCCGTTAACTCTGTTAGGTGATTTTAGACTTAGGAGTGCGTCCAAAATGTGATTGGGAGGTCCGTGGTAGAATTAGGCTTGAATTGGCGAAATTGGAAATTTGGCGATTTCGGTCGGCAGTGGAAAATTTGATACCGGGGCCGGTTTGAGTCAATTTCGGGTTTTGGTCTAATTTTGTAGCTTTCTTCTGGAATTAATTCCATTAGCGCATATTGATGGTATTGTACTGATTGTGAATAGATTCAGAGCATTTGGAGGCCGAGTCCAGAGGCAAGAGCATTGCGGGGTAGAGATTTGACCGGTTTGAGTTAAGTAACGATTGTAAATCTAGTCCTGAGGGTACGAAATCCCGAATTTTGTATCATTCTACTATTTTTAGTGATGTACATTCTAGGTGACGGGTGTGTGGGCGTGCACTGTTGGGGATTGTGACTTGGTCCGTCCTGTAGCAACTGTAAAGTTGCATATTTTGCTGAAACTATATGATATTTATATGTTTTAGAAAGAGTTCTGTAAATTGGGCAGAATGCCATGTTTGGGCCTTGCGCCAGTGCTGTTTGGACCCTTAGGGGCTTTTTCTTACCATCCTCTCACTGTTTTCGATTGAAAATCCTTACTCAGTCATGTTTATACTTGTTTAATGCATAAGTCAGTTTTATGACTCTATTTTGATGCATATAAATATTTTGGGTCAAATGCCCTATTTTATTGAAATGCCCGAGTGGCTTGAGAGGTTTATGACTGAGTGAGGCCGAGGGCCTGATTTGTGAGGTTGAGTGTGGATTGGGGCTGCCCGCCTGCAGCATACTTTATTATTATAGCACGTGAGTTGTCCGTGCAGATTATAGCACTTGGGCTGAAGGAGCCCCTCCGGAGTCTGTACACACCCCCAGTGAGCGCAGGTACCTACTGAATGCGAGTGCTGAGTGCCGAGTGCCGAGTGCTGAGTGACTGGGAGGCATGAGTAATTGTGAGGTATGCCCAAGTGGCAAGAGTGATTGTGAGGTATGCCCGAGTGGTAAGAGTAATTGTGAGGTATGCCCGAGTGGCACGAGTGACTGTGAGGTTTGTCCGAGGGGCTGTATATGAGTGATGTTTTGCCCGAGGGACTGTTTATGATTTCACCATTTTGCCCACCTTCACATTTTTCCTCTGTTTGAAAACTGTTGAAAAATATCTTCAAATAATTTTTACTGGAACTGGGTTTAAACGAGATGTTTTGCTTCAAATCTGATTTTAAAAGCATGTGGTATTTTACTGAGTTTTCCTGATATGAATGTTGTATGCTTTATTGCTCGTCACTACTGCTCAGTCTTTATTTATTGTTGTTACTTACTGAGTTGGCGTACTTACGTTACTCCCTGCACCTTGTTTGCAGATTCAGGTGTAGCTGGACATGGTAGCGGTTATTGATTGTTCTGGTTGCAGATTTTCTTGGAGATAGCAAGGTAGTTGTTTGGCGATCGCAGCCCCTGCTCTTCTCCCTCTTATCTTCCTCTAGTTGTATTTAGCTATTTTTCATGCTGAGTTAGCCTTGATATTGTCACACAGATTGTAGTAGATGCTCATGACTAGTGACACCCCGATGTCGGGCTTTTCCTTCCGCACTTTTATTTTGATTGGAACACCTTTATGAAGGTTTTTAATGTTAAATAACATTGAAATTATCTTTGAAATAAAAATATCGGTTTGTTTTGGAAATGAGTCAGCTTACCTAGTTCCACGATAGGCGCCATCACGACAGGAGTTAGTTTGGGTCGTGACAAATATGAAGTACAAAAGATTTAAAATTATATATTCTGATATTTCCTATCTCACAACATAGAAAATTCTGATCTTATTACGAATATTATATTGAGATAATTTATGTGCATACTAGAGAGATTAATATTACTTGATGAGTTGTTTTAACAACAATAAAGTAAATATGAGATTTTAGTCCTTAAAGAAGTTAAGAAATGAGTCATGTGCATATTTTGCACATCTTTTTCCATTTGAAAGCACTACTAGGGTGAGGTATTATTTTTGCGTAAATATTTTTAGTAATGATAATATAAAATTTACTATAGTAGATTCCACTTAAATTGAAAAGAAAATCAAAGTCTCTCTAGGGCAAAAAATTATAAATTGAGAAGCACATTCCGAGTGTCAGAGCAACAAATGGCATGAATATCCAAGCCTTGAGAGCACAAAGGAGCAGTAAAACGACTTGATTCATGATTAGGGACATGAGCAAATATATGATCGTCTCCCAACATGCGCCTAACGATGTAATCTCTTCAGTGTATGATTCTTCAGTCCACTCAGAAGGCCCCAAGAACATTGAATAGCAGCCTATGAGGGGTATGGAAAATTCCATGAGAACATAGGCACTCTTTTGGCTCAGTTGAAAGATATGGTCTTCTACCAAACGGAAGAGACCCAACAAGGAAACCTGGAAAAATTTGAGAAAACTAATATCAGGTTTCATGTGCTATATTTCCGTTAATAAAAATTGATATATACAAAGAAAACCTAAATAAGAAAGAAATGAAGAAGTACATGTGCTAAAAACATGACTAAATATGCCGAGACTAGTATCTTCTGTCGGCCAAAGAAGCTGTTACTCGGATAAGTGAATCCAGCAACTCCAACTTGAACAACTCCGACAATGAGTGGAGCGACAAATGAGGCATTATAGGTGTATCTAGTTGATTGCAGAAGTAATGGTCCAAAGAATAGTATTGAGTCTAAGCCCAACACTTGCTGGAAAATTTGAGCCACTATGTTAAGCAGTAAAAGGGGCGAGTGTGATAATTTCTTCCTTTTCCTCTTGGCTTCATTTTTCACCATGCCTGCTAACAGCTGCAGCTCTGCTTCTGCTCCACATTTCCTCCTCATCTTAAGGGAAGATATTTCTTCATCCATACACCCTTTCTTAATAAGAAACCACGAGGTCTCACTAAGAAAGAAAGACAATACAAGAAGTGGCAAAGCCAAAAACCTGTTACCGGCAAATAACCATCTCCAACCATAACGGAAGTTGTGAGATGCTGCCATGTTTACTGCTTTCGTGCTAGTATATCCCCATAGCACCATGGAGTTATAAGTAAGGGAAATCCACTTTGGCACCTTATTTCCAGTATTAATCTCACTCAATATAATATGAATCACATGCAAGATTTTGTTTAAGTATGACATGCAATATGAAGCACAAAAGATTTAAAACTATATATTCTGATATTTCCTATCTCACAACATAGAAAATTATGATCTTATTACCAATATTATATTGAGAGAATTTATGTGCATGCTAGAGAGATAAATGTTACTTGATGAGTTTGTTTCACAACAATAAAGTAAATATGAGATTTTTGTCATTAAAGAAGTTAACAAATAAGTCATGTGCATATTTTGTGCATCTTTTTCCATTTGAAAAAACTGCTAGGGTGAGGTATTATTTTTGCGTAAATTAGTTTAGTAATTATTATATGTGCATAATGCTATTATAAAACTTACTATAGTAGATTCCAATTAAATAGAAATGATAATCTAAGTCTCTCTCGGGCAAACATTTAAAAATTAAAAAGTACATTCCCAGTGTCAGAGCAGCAAATGGCATGAATATCAAAGCCTTGAGAGCATAAAGGAGCATCAAAACGGCTGGATTCATGATTAGGGACATGAGAAAATAAATGATCATCACCCAGCATGCACCTAACGCTCTAATCTCTTCAGCGTATGATTCTTCACTCCGCTCAGAAGGCCCCGAGAACATTGAATAGTAGCCTATGAGGGGTATCGAAAATTCCATGCCAACGCAGGCACTCTTTTGGCTCAGTTGAAAGAGATGGTCTTCTACCTAACGGAAGAGACCCAGCGAGAAAATCTGGAAAAATCTGAGAAAACTAATGTCAAGTTACATATGATATATTTCCGTTAATAAAAATTGATATATACAAGAAAAGCTAAATAAGAAAGAAATGAAGAAGTACATCTGCTAAAATCATGACTAAACATGCCGAGACTAGAGTCCTCCGTCGGCCGAAGAAGTTGTTACTCGGATAAGTGAGTCCAGCAACTCCAGCCTGAACAACTCCGGCAATGAGCGGAGCGACAAATGAGGCATGATAGGTGTATCTAGCTGATTGCAGAAGTAATGGTCCAAAGAATAGTATTGAGTCTAAGCCCAACACTAGCTGGAAATTTTGAGCCACTATGTTAAGCAGTAAAAGGTGCGAGTGTGATAATTTCTTCCTTTTCCTCTTGCATTCATTTTCCATCATGCCTGCCAACAGCTGCAGCTCATCTTCTGCTCCACATTTCCTCATCATCTTAAGGGTAGATATTTCCTCATTCATACCCTTTCTTAATAAGAAACCACGAGGTCTAACTAAGAAAGAAAGACAATACAAGAAGTGGAAAAGCCAAAAAATATGCTACAGGCAAATAACCATCTCCAACCATAACGGAAGTTGTGAGATGCTGCCATGTTTACTGCTTTCGTGCTAGTACTTCCCCATAGCACCATGGAGTTATAAGTAATGGAAATCCACTTTGTAACCTTATTTCCAACATTAATCTCACTCAATATAATATGAATCACCTCCAAGATTGTAACCTTTTTAAGTATGACATGCAAAATGAAGGAGAAAAGATTTAAAATTACATATTTTGATATTTCCTATCTCACAACATAGAAAATTGTGATCTTATTACGTATATTATATTGAGAGAATTTATGTGCATGCAAGAGAGATTAATGTTACATGATGAGTTTTTTTCACAACAATAAAGTAAAATGAGATTTTAGTCCTTAAAGAAGTTAAGAAATGAGTCATGTGCATATTTTGTGCATCTTTTTCCATTTGAAAGCACTGCTAGGGTGAGGTATTATTTTTGCTTAAATTATTTTAGTAATGATAATTTGTGCATAATGCTAGAATAAAATTTACTATTGTAGATTCCACTTAAATAGAAAAAAAATCAAAGTCTCTCTCGGGCAAAATATTATATATTGAGAAGCACATTCCCAGTGTCAGAGCAGCAAATGGCATGAATATCCATGCCTTGAGAGCAGAAAGGAGAATCGAAATGGCTAGATTCATGATTAGGGACATGAGAAAATAAATGATCATCTCCCAGCATGCACCTAACGCTCTAATCTCTTCAGCGTATGATTCTTCACTCCGCTCAGAAGGCCTCGAGAACATTGAATAGTAGTCTATGAGGGGTATGGAAAATTCCATGCCAACGCAGGCACTCTTTTGGCTCAGTTGAAAGAGATGGTCTTCTACCAAACAGAAGAGACCCAGCGAGAAAATCTAGAAAAATCTGAGAAAACTAATATCTAGTTACATATGCTATATTTCCGTTAATAAAAATTGATATATACAAGAAAAGCTAAATAAGAAAGAAATGAAGAAGTACATGTGCTAAAATCATGACTAAACATACCGAGACTAGAGTCCTCCGTCGGCCAAAGAAGTTGTTACTCGGATAAGTGAGTCCAGCAACTCCAACCCGAACAACTCCGGCAATGAGCGGAGCGACAAATGAGGCATGATAGGTGTATCTAGCTGATTGCAGAAGTAACGGTCCAAAGAATAGTATTGAGTCTAAGCCCAACACTAGCTGGAAATTTTGAGCCACTATGTTAAGCAGTAAAAGGAGCGAGTGTAATAATTTCTTCCTTTTCCTCTTGCATTCATTTTCCATCATGCCTGCCAACAACTGCAGGTCTTCTTCTGCTTCACATTTCCTCATCATCTTAAGGGTATATATTTCCTCATCCATACTCCCTTTCTTAATAAGAAACCACGAGCTCTCACTAAGAAAGAAAGACAATACAAGAAGTGAAAAAGCCAAAAACCTGCTACAGGCAAATGACCATCTCCAACCATAACGGAAGTTGTGAGATGCTGCCATATTTACTGCTTTCGTGCTAGTACTTCCCCATAACACCATGGAGTTATAAGTAGGGTAAATCCACTCTGTCACCTTATTCCAACATTAATCTCACTTAATATAATATGAATCACCTGTAAGATTGTAAGGTTTTTAAGTATGACACGCAATATGAAGGAGAAAAAATTTAAAATTATATATTCTGATATTTCCTATCTCAAAACATAGAAAATTCTAATCTTATTACGAATATTATATAGAGAGAATTTATGTGCATGCAAGAGAGATTAATGTTACTTGATGAGTTTTTTTTTACAACAATAAAGTAAAATGAGATTTTAGTCCTTAAAGAAGTTAAGAAATGAGTCATGTGCATATTTTGTGCAACTTTTTCCATTTGAAAGCAGCTAGGGTGAGGTATTATTTTTGCGTAAATTATTTTAGTTATGATAATTTAAGCATAATGCTAGAATAAAATTTACTATTGTAGATTCCACTTAAATAGAAAAAAAAATCAAAGTCTCTCTCGGGCAAAAAATTATATATGGAGAAGCACATTCCCAGTGTCAGAGCAGCAAATGGCATGAATATCCATGCCTTGAGAGCAGAAAGGAGCATCGAAAAGGCTGGATTCATGATTAGGGACATGAGAAAATAAATGATCATCTCCCAGCATGCGCCAAACGCTCTAATCTCTTCAGCGTATGATTCTTCACTCCGCTCAGAAGGCCCCGAGAACATTGAATAGTAGCCTATGAGCGCAGGCACTCTTTTGGCTCAGTTGAAAGATATGGTCTTCTAACAAACAGAAGAGACCCAGCAAGAAAATCTGAAAAAATCTTAGAAAACTAATATCAAGTTACATATGCTATATTTCCGTTAATAAAAATTGATATATACAAGAATAGCTAAATAAGAAAGAAATGAAGAAGTACATGTGCTAAAATCATGACTAAACATGCCGAGACAAGATTCCTCCGTTAGCCGAAGAAGCTATAACTCGAATATGTGAGTCCAGCAACTCCAGTCCGAACAACTCCGGCAATGAGCGGAGCGACAAATGAGGCATGACAGGTGTATCTAGCTGATTGCAGAAGTAATGGTCCAAAGAATAATATTGAGTCTAAGCCCAACACTAGCTGGAAATTTTGAGTTACTATGTTAAGTAGTAAAAGGTGCGAGTGTGATAATTTCTTCCTTTTCCTCTTGCATTCATTTTCCATCATGCCTGCCAACAACTGCAGCTCTTCTTCTGCTTCACATTTCCTCATCATCTTAAGGGTAGATATTTCCTCATCTACATGCCCTTTCTTAATAAGAAACCACGAGGTCTCACTAAGAAAAAAAGACAATACAAGAAGTGGAAAAGCCAAAAAACCTGCAACAGGAAAATAACCATCTCCAACCATAACAGAAGTTGTGAGATGCTGCCATATTTACTGCTTTCGTGCTAGTACTTCCCCATAGCACTATGGAGTTATAAGTAAGGGAAATCCACTTTGTCACCTTATTTCCAACATTAATCTCACTTAATATATTATGAATTACCTGTAAGATTGTAAGGTTTTTAAGTATGACACGCAATATGAAGGAGAAAAAATTTAAAATTATATATTCTGATATTTCCTATCTCAAAACATAGAAAATTCTTATCTTATTACGAATATTATATAGAGAGAATTTATGTGCATACAAGAGAGATTAATGTTACTTGATGAGTTTTTTTCACAACAATAAAGTAAATATGCGATTTTAGTCCTTAAAGAAGTTAAGAAATGAGTCATGTGCATATTTTATGCATCTTTTTACATTTGAAAGCACTGTTAGGGTGAGGTATTATTTTTGCGTAAATTATTTTAGTAATGATAATTTGTGCATAATACTAGTATAAAATTTACTATAGTAGATTCCACTTAAATAGAAAAGAAAATCAAAATCTCTCTCGGGTAAAAATTTATATATTGAGAAGCACATTCCCAGTGTCAGAGCAGCAAATGGCATGAATATCCAAGCCTTGAGAGCAGAAAGGAGCAGCAAAGCGGCTTGATTCATGATTAGGGACATGAGTAAATATATGATCGTCTCCCAGCATACGCCTAACGCTCTAATCTCTTCAGCGTATGATTCTTCAGTCCACTCAGAAGGCCCCGAGAACATTGAATAGCAGACTATGAGAGTTATGGAAAATTCCATGCCAACACAAGCACTCTTTTGGCTCAGTTGAAAGATATGGTCTTCTACCAAATGGAAGAGACCCAGCAAGGAAACCTAAAAAAATCTGAGAAAACTAATATCAAGTTACATATGCTATATTTCCGTTAATAAAAATTGATATATACAAAAAAAAAACCTAAATAAGAAAGAAATGAAGAAGTACATGTGCTAAAATCATGACTAAACATGACGAGACTAGAGTCTTCCGTCGGCCGAAGTTGTTACTCGGATAAGTGAGTCCAGCAACTCTAGCCCGAACGACTCCGGTAATGAGAGGAGCGACAAATGAGGCATTATAGAAGTATCTAGCTGATTAGAGAAGTAATGGACCAAATAATAGTATTGAGTCTAAGCCCAACACTTGCTGGAAAATTTGAGCCACTATGTTAGACAGTAAAAGGTGCGAGTGTGATAATTTCTTCCTTTTCCTCTTGCATTCATTTTCCATCATGCCCGCCAATAACTGCAGCTATTCTTCTGCTCCACATTTCCTCATCATCTTAAGGGTATATATTTCCTCATCCATACGCCCTTACTTAATAAGAAACCACGAGGTCTCACTAAGAAATAAAGACAATACAAGAAGTGGAAAAGCTAAAACCTGCTACATGCAAATGACCATCTCCAACCATAAAGGAAGTTGTGAGATGCTTCCATGTTTACTGCTTTCGTTCTAGTACTTCCCCATAGCACCATAGAGTGATAAGTAAGGGAAATCTACTTTGTCACCTTATTTCCAACATTAATCTCACTCAATATAATATGAATCACCTGCAAGATTGTAACCTTTTTAAGTATGACATACAATATGAAGGACAACAAATTTAAAATTATATATTCTGATATTTCCTATCTCACAACATAGAAAATTCTGATCTTATTATGAATATTATATTGAGAGAATTTATGTGCATGCAAGAGAGATTAATGTTACTTGATGAGTATTTTTCACAACAATAAAGTAAATATGAGTTTTTAGTCCTTAAAGAAGTTAAGAAATGAGTCATATGCATATTTTGTACATCTTTTTTCATTTGAAAGCATTGATAGGGTGAGGTATTATTTTTGCGTAAATTATTTTAGTAATGATAATTTGTGCATAATGCTAGTATAAAATTTTCTATAGTAGATTCCACTTAAATAGAAAAGAAAATCAAAGTTTCTCTCGGGCAAAACTTTATATTTTGAGAAGCACATTCCCAGTGTAAGTGCAGCAAATGACATGAATATCCAAGCATTGAGAGCAGAAAGGAGCAGCAAAACGGTTGGATTCATGATTAGGGACATGAGCAAATATATGATCGTCTCCCAGCATGCGCCTAACGCTCTAATCTCTTCAGCGTATGATTATTCAGTACACTCAGAAGGCCCCGAGAACATTGAATAGCAGCCTATGAGGGTTATGGAAAATTCCATGACAACACAGACACTCTTTCGACTCAGTTGAAAGATATGGTCTTCTACCAAACGGAAGAGACCCAGCAAGGAAACATGGACAAATCTGAGAAAACTAATATCAAGTTACATATGCTATATTTTCGTTAATAAAAATTGATATATACAAAAAAAAAAACCTAAATAAGAAAGAAATAAAGAAGTACATGTGCTAAAATCATGACAAAACATGCCGAGACTAAATTCCTCCGCCAGCCGAAGAAGCTATAACTCGAATAAGTGAGTCCAGCAACTCCAACCCGAACAACTCCGACAATGAGCGGAGCGACAAATGAGGCATTATAGATGTATCTAGCTGATTGCAGAAGTAATGGTCCAAAGAATAGTATTGAGTCTAAGCCCAACACTTACTGAAAAATTTGAGCCACTATGTTTAGCAGTAAAAGGTGCGAGTGTGATAATTTCTTCCTTTTCCTCTTGCTTTCATTTTTCATCATGCTTGCCAACAGCTGCAGCTCTTCTTCTGCTCCACATTTCCTTATCATCTTAGTGCCCTTTCTTAATAAGAAACCACGAGGTCTCACTAAGAAAGAAAGACAATACAAGAAGTGGAAAATCTAAAAACCTGCTACAAGCAAACGTCCATCTTCGACCATAACGGAAGTTGTGAGATGCTGCCAAGTTTATTGCTTTTGTGCTAGTACATCCCCATAGCACCATCGAGTTATAAGTAAGAAAAATCCACTTTGGCACCTTATTTCCAACATTAATCTCCCTCAATATAATATGAATCACCTGCAAGATTTTGTTTAAGTGTGACATGCAATATGATGTACAAAAGATTTAAAAATATATTCTGATATTTCCTATCTCACAACATAGAAAATTATGATCTTATTACGAATATTATATTGAGAGAATTTATGTGCATGCTAGAGAGATTAATGTTACTTGATGAGTTTGTTTCACAACAATAAAGTAAATATGAGATTTTAGTCATTAAAGAAGTTAACAAATGAGTCATGTGCATATTTTGTGCATCTTTTTTCATTTGAAAGCACTGCTAGGGTTAGGTATTATTTTTGCATAAATTATTTTAGTAATTATTATATGTGCATAATGCAAGCATAAAATTTACTATAGTAGATTCCAATTAAATAGAAATGATAATCTAAGTCTCTCTCGGGCAAAAATTTATAAATTAAGAAGCACATTCCTAGTGTCAGAGCAGCAAATGGCATGAATATCCAAGCCTTGGGAGCACAAAGAAGCAGCAAAACGGCTGGATTCATGATTAGGGACATGAGCTAAGATATGATCGTCTCCCAGCATGTGCCTAATTCTCTAATCTCTTCAACGTATGATTCTTCAGTCTACTCATAAGGCCCCGAGAACATTGAATAACAGCCAATGAGGCAGGTGGAAAATTCCATGCCAACATAGGCACTCTTTTGGCTCAGTTGATAGATATGGTTTTCTACCAAACAGGAGAGACCCGGCAAGGAAACCTTGAAAAATCTGAGAATACATTTGTCAAATAACATATGCTATATTTCAGTTAATAAAAATTGATATATATAAAGAAAACCAAAATAAGAAAGAAATGAAGAAGTACATGTGCTAAAATCATGCCGAGACTGGAGTCCTCCGTCGGCCGAAGAAGCTGTAACTCGGATAAGTGAGTCCAGCAACTCCAGCTCGAACAACTCCGGCAATGAGCAGAGCTACAAAGGAGGAATTATAGGTGTATCTTGCTGATTGCAGAAGTAATGGTCCAAAGAATAGTAATGAGTATAACCCCAACACTTGCTTGAATATTTGAGCCACTATGTTAAGCAGTAAAAGGGGCAAGTGTGATAATTTCTTCCTTTTCCTCTTGCCTTCATTTTCCATCATGCCTGCCAACAGCTCCAGCTGTGCTTCTGCTCCACATTTCCTCATCATATTAAGTGTAGCTATTTCCTCATCCATACGCCTTTTTGTAATAAGAAACTACGAGGTTTAACTAAGAAAGAATGACAATACAAGAAGTGGAAAAGCCAAAAACCTGCTACAGGCAAATGACCATCTCCAACCATAACGAAAGTTGTGAGATGCTGCCATGTTTATTGCTTTCGTGCTAGTACTTCCCCATAGCACCATGGAGTTATAAGTAAGGCAAATCCATTTGGCACCTTATTTTCAATAATAATCTCACTCCATATAATGTGAATCACCTGCAAGATTATAACTTGTTTAAGTGTGACATGCAATATGAAGCACAAAATATTTTAAACTATATATTATGATATTTCTTATTTCACAACTTAGGAAATTATGATCTTATTACGAATATTATATTAAGAGAATTTATGTGCATTCTAGAGAGATTAATGTTACTTGATGAGTTTTTTTCATAATAATAAAGTAAATATGAGATTTTAGTTCTTAAAGAAGTTAAGAAATGAGCCATGTGCAAATTTTGTGCATAGTTTTCGATTTGAAAGCACCGCTAGGGAGAGGTATTATATTTGCGTAAATTATTTTAGTAATGTTAATTTGTGCATAATGCTTGTATACAATTTTGTGTAGTAGATTCTAATTAAATAGAAAAGAAAATAAAAATCTCTCTCGGGCAAAAATTTATAAATTAAGAAGCGCATTCCTAGTGTCAGAGCAGCAAATGGCACGCATATCCAAGCCTTGAGAGCAAAAAGAAGTAGGAAAACGGGTAGATTCATGTTTAGGGACATGAGAAAAGATATGCTCGTCTACCACTCTAATCGCTTCGGCGTATGATTCTCCAGTCCAGTCAGAAAGCCCTAAGAACATTGAATAGCAGCCTATGAGGGGGATGGCAAGTGCCATGCCAACATAGGCACTCTTTTAGCTCAGTTTAAAGATATGGTCACCTACCAAACGGAAGAGACCCAGCAAGGAAACCTGGAATAATTTAAGAAAAGTGATATCAAGTTACATATGCTATATTTCAGTTAATAAAATTGATATATATAAAAATAAAACCTAAATAAGAAAGAAATGAAGAAGTACATGTGCTAAAATCATGACAAAATATGCCGAGACTAAATTCCTCCGCCGGCCGAAGAAGCTTTAACTCGAATAAGTGAGTCCGGCAACTCCAGCTCGAACAACTCCGTCAATGAGCGAAGCGACAAATGAGGCATTATAGGTGTATCTAGCTGATTGCAGAAGTAATGGTCAAAAGAATAGTATTGAGTCTAAGCCCAACACTTACTGGAAAATTTGAGCCACTATGTTCAGCAGTAAAAGGTGCGAGTGTGATAATTTCTTCCTTTTCCTTTTGCATTCATTTTTCATCATGCCTGCCAACAGCTGTAGCTCTTCTTCTGCTCCACATTTCCTTATCATCTTAAGGGTAGATATTTCCTCATCCATACGCCCTTTCTTAATAAGAAACCACGAGGTCTCACTAAGAAAGAAAGACAATACAAGAAGTGAAAAATCCAAAAACCTGCTACAAGCAAACGCCCATCTCCGACTATAACGGAAGTTGTGAGATGCTGCCAAGTTTATTGCTTTTGTGCTAGTACATCCCCATAGCACCATCGAGTTATAAGTAAGAAAAATCCACTTTGGCACCTTATTTCCAACATTAATCTCACTCAATATAATATGAATCACATGCAAGATTTTGTTTAAGTGTGGCATGCAATATGATGCACAAAAGATTTAAAAATATATTCTGATATTTCCTATCTCACAACATAGAAAATTATGATCTTATTACGAATATTATATTGAGGGAATTTATGTGCATGCTAGAGAGATTAATGTTACTTGATGAGTTTGTTTTACAACAATAAAGTAAATATGAGATTTTAGTCACTAAAGAAGTTAACAAATGAGTCATGTGCATATTTTGTGCATCTTTTTCCATTTGAAAGCACTGCTAGGGTGAGGTATTATTTTTGCATAAATTATTTTAGTAATTATTATATGTGCATAATGCAAGTATAAAATTTACTATAGTAGATTCCAATTAAATAGAAATAATAATCTAAGTCTCTCTCGGGCGAAAATTTATAAATTAAGAAGCACATTCCTAGTGTCAGAGCAACAAATGGCATGAATATCCAAGCCTTGGGAGCACAAAGAAGCAGCAAAACAGCTGAATTCATGATTAGGGACATGAGCAAAGATATGATCGTCTCCCAGCATACGCCTAACGCTCTAATCTCTTCAACGTATGATTCTTCAGTCTACTCATAAGGCCCCGAGAACATTGAATAGCAGCAAATGAGGCGGGTGGAAAATTCCATGCCAACATAGGCACTCTTTTGGCTCAGTTGATAGATATGGTCTTCTACCAAACAGGAGAGACCCGGCAAGAAAACCTTGAAAAATCTGAGAATACATTTATCAAATAACATATGCTATATTTCAGTTAATAAAAATGGATATATATAAAGAAAACCAAAATAAGAAAGAAATGAAAAAGTACATGTGCTAATATCATGCCGAGACTAGAGTCCTCTGTCGGCCGAAGAAGCTATAACTCGGATAAGTGAGTCCAGCAACTCCAGCTCGAACAACTCCGGCAATGAGCGAAGCTACAAAGGAGGAATTATAGGTGTATCTTGCTGATTGCAGAAGTAATGGTCCAAAGAATAGTAATGAGTATAACCCCAACACTTGCTTGAATATTTGAGCCTCTATGTTAAGCAGTAAAAGGGGAAAGTGTGATAATTTCTTCTTTCTCCTCTTACCTTCATTTTCCATCATGCCTGCCAACAGCTCCAGCTCTGCTTCTGCTCCACATTTCCTCATCATATTAAGTGTAGCTATTTCCTCATCCATACGCCCTTTTGTAATAAAAAACCACGAGGTTTCACTAAGAAAGAATGACAATACAAGAAGTGGCAAAGCCAAAAACCTGCTACAGGCAAATGACCATCTCCAACCATAACGAAAGTTGTGAGATGCTGCCATGTTTATTGCTTTCGTGCTAGTACTTCCCCATAGCACCATGGAGTTATAAGTAAGGCAAATCCACTTTGGCACCTTATTTTCAATAATAATCTCACTCCATATAATATGAATCACCTGCAAGATTATAACTTGTTTAAGTGTGACATGCAATATGAAGCACAAAAGATTTTAAACTATATATTATGATATTTCTTATTTCACAACTTAGGAAATTATGATCTTATTACGAATATTATATTGAGAGAATTTATGTGCATGCTAGAGAGATTAATTTTACTTGATGAGTTTTTTTCATAATAATAAAGTAAATATGAGATTTTAGTTCTTAAAGAAGTTAAGAAATGAGTCATGTGCATATTTTGTGCATAGTTTTCCATTTGAAAGCACTGCTAGGGTGAGGTATTATATTTGCGTATATTATTTTAGTAATGTTAATCTGTGCATAATGCTTGTATACAATTTTGTGTAGTAGATTCTAATTAAATAGAAAAGAAAATAAAAATCTCTCTCGGGCAAAAATTTATAAATTAAGAAGCGCATTCCTAGTTTTAGAGCAGCAAATGGAACGAATATCCAAGCCTTGAGAGCAAAAAGAAGCAGCAAAGCGGCTGGATTCATGTTTAGGGACATGAGAAAAGATATGCTCGTCTACCACTCTAATCGCTTCGGCGTATGATTCTCCAGTCTAGTCAGAAGGTCCTAAGAACATTGAATAGCAGCCTATGAGGGGGATGGCAATTGCCATGCCAACATAGGCACTCTTTTAGCTCAGTTTAAAGATATGGTCACCTACCAAACGGAAGAGACCCAGCAAGGAAACTTGGAATAATTTAAGAAAAGTGATATCAAGTTACATATGTTATATTTCAGTTAATAAAATTGATATATATAAAAATAAAACCTAAATAAGAAAGAAATGAAGAAGTATATGTGCTAAAATCATGCCTAAACATGCCGAGACTAGAGTCTTCCGTCGGCCGAAGAAGCTGTAACACGGATAAGTGTGTCCTCAACTCCAACTCGAACAACTTCGGCAATGAGCTGAGCGACGAAGGAGACATTATAGGTGTATCTAGATGACTGTAGAAGTAATGGTCCAAAGAATAGTATAGAGTCTAAGTCCAACACTTGCTGGAAAGTTTGAGCCACTATGTTAAACAGTAAAAGGGGTGAGTGTGATAGTTTCTTCCTTTTCCTTTTCCCTTCCTTTTCCATCATGCCTGCCAACATCTGTAGCTCTGCTTCTGCTCCACATTTTCTCAACATCTTAAGGGATGCTATTGCCTCCTATATACGCCCTTCCTTAATGAGAAACCACGGGGTCTCACTAAGAAAGAAAAATAATACAAGAATTGGCAAAGCCAAAAACCTGCTACTGGCAAATGACTATATGATAACGGAAGTTGTGAGATATTCCCATGTGTTATTGCTTTCGTGCTAGTACTTCCCCATAGCACCATGGAGTTACAAGAAAGGAAAATCCACTTTGGTGCCTTTCCAACTTTAATCTCACTCAATATTATGTGAATCACCTGCAAGATTGTAACTTGTTTAAGTTGGACATGTAATATGATGCACAAAAGATTTTGAACTATATATTATGATATTTTCTATTTCACAACATATCAAATGCTAATAATTGTTAGTTAGATTATACTAACCTTGAACACTCGTATTTCCAGCAACTAATTTGGCACAAGCCAAAGGAAAAATGATGAAACGTACATTAACTCATCCTCCACGAATAGGGAATGGATATATTTCAAAGTAAATAAATCTTATTACGAATATTATATTAAGAGAATTTTTGTGCACGCTACAGAGATTAATGTTACTTGATGAGTTGTTTTCACAACAATAAAGTAAATATGAGATTTTAGTCCTTAAAGAAGTTAACAAATGAGTCATAAGCAAACTCGGCCAAAGGCATGAATCGATCCCACTACCCTTCGAAGTCAGTGATACATGCTATGAGCATATCCTCCAAGATCTGAACCGTCTGCTCCGATTGCCCGTCGGTCTGCGGATGAAAGACTGTGCGGAGCTTTACTCGAGTCCCCAACTTTCTCACGACCCAAAATCCTAACCTGTCGTGATGGCGCCTATCTCAGTACTATCATGGCCCAAAATCCCACCACGGGCGTCATGATGGAACCTAGTCTCTAAGACTAGGTAAGCCGATTTCAATTATATTTTTGGAGCCATTTTCTTTTTTTTTTTTTAAAAATAAGTAACCAAAACTAATAGCGGAACAAATATGAATGTACAACCTCCCAAGACTGGTAGTACTGAGTCACGAACTCTAACTGAATACATGGAATGATCACGAGGACCGAAAATACAATACTGTTTGATTAAAATTAACAGTACAATAAAATGAAAAGACTCCAAGGGACTGCGACTACCAAGCAGCTCTATCTTGAATCCTTACGATCCCGCTTTAACTCTTCTCAAGTCCGATGTCTCCAATACCTGGCTCTGCATATTTTTGTGCAGAAGTGTAATATGAGTACACCACGGTCGGTACCCAGTAAGTATCAAGACTAACCTCAATGGAGTAGAGACGAGGTACAGTCAAGACACTCACTAGTCTAATAACCTGTGCAATATAATATACAAAATAATAAGAAATAAATAATAATAATAATAAGGGCAGAATAAAACAACCATTCATATGCACAACAGACAACAAGAATACCATTAATATCACTCAATAATTAATAAACACAATTACACCCAATTAAATCAAGTCCTTCAAATAAATGTCTTTCACTCATAATTCTTCCAGATAACTCTCTTTCAAATATAATTTTCTCAAATAATTATTTTTCAAATATAATTCTTTCAATAAATCTTTTCAAATATAATTTTCTCAAATAAATATTTTTCAAATACAATTCTTTTATATAATACTTTCTAAGTAAAAATCCTTCTAAATAAATATTTTGAATGTAATTCTTTCAATTAAAAAGTCACCATGTGACACCTCATTTCATAATCATAAAAATACGGGTCTCGGCCCTTTTTCATATTTCCACGCCACCTCGTGCGCATAATTAAATCATCATATTTTTCCGGTATCTCGTGCCCTCATTTAATATCACAACTGTACGGACAATTCACGTGCCAATTATCATTATCATTTCATCACAGCACCTCGTGCCCACATTTCATATCACAACTGCATGGACAATTCACGTGCCAAATATCCTCATTATTTACTCACGGCACCTCCTGCCCACATTTCATTTTATAAACCGCCTGGTAATAGCCGCATGCTCTAAATTTCAACATAAATCAGATTGTTATCAATTTACCAACAACAAGACAAATTGCACAAGGTATAAAAGTAAACACAAAATAATCACAACATCACATGAAAATTATCAACACCACAACCCCACATCATCACATATCGTCCCTGACAATAGCCACCCTTATCGCTCCTATTGCCACCCTTATCACTCCTATAGCCACCCTTATCGCTCCGTCCAGACAATACCAATAGCCACCCTTATCTCTCCGCCCAGACAATATTCCAACAAATACAACACTGAAATGCCACCCTTATAACCACATAATAACAACGGTGAAATTCTACCCTTATCTCCCCAAAATAACAACTCACACAACACAACAATTTACACGAAAAATTATCACAGCAACATAACAAAATCAATTCATATCACAATTTGCCCAATGGCCACAACCAAATTCCAAAGCTACAACCAAGTCAATTAATTTTACAACAAATAGCCAAAAGCTCCATACAATGTGTACAACACTCAAAAACAATCAATAGAGATAGAAATTACTCAACATAAAGCAAAGTCTTTATTAAATTTAAATTTTTAATAATTATATAAATACCTCTTCTTAAGCTCATTTAATTAAATATTTACAGAGGGAAAATCCATAATGAAATTAAATTTCAATAATTATCAAACCAACAAATTCACGGAATTACATAAATAATCAAGTAGCAATCACATCAAATTGTCATATAACAAAAGATTCAACAACAACAAGGATTTAGGCACGACAATTAGATGATTAAATATATACCAACAATTACCCAATTTATCACAAAATATGCTTAGGACTTTAACTCAATAAAATTTATACATATAAGCCGAGTACGTACTCGTCAACTCGCATACACTGCTTTTCACATTTCACAAATGGCACATAAGACTCGATGCCTAAGGGGTAATTCCCCCACTCGAGGTTAAGCAAGACACTTACCTTTTTGAAGTTAGGCCGATATTCCAAAATAGCCTTCTTGCTTGAATTGACCTCCGGACAGTTCAAATCTATCCAAATTAATTGTATAACTTCATTAAAATTCATCGAAAATAATTCCGGATAATAATACGTCGACTTAAAATTTTATTCCAAAACGTCAACAAAAAGTCAACGCAGGACCCGCCTCTCGGAACCCGACATAATATTTATGAAATCCGAACACCCATTTCGATACGAGTTCAACCATATCAATTTTATCGAATTCCAATAACAAATCGACCTCCAAATCTTAAATTTAAAGCAAGAGGGTTTTCTAAATTTTTCAACCTAATTCACTAATTTAGTGATAAAAACAATAATATATTCATGTAATTTAACCAAAATCAAGTTATGAATTCTTATCCCAAAGTTTTCCTTGAAAAACTCTAGAAATATCGCCTCACCCGAGCTTCCTTGGTCCAAAAATGGAAGAATGACACAAATTTGGACTTTATTCTGCTGCCCAGGGATTTGTTCTTCGCGTTCGCGAGACTACCCTCGCGTTCGCGATGAACTAATTCTTCAAAAGTTATTTTCAAACTCTTCTCAGATAACCTTTAGTATATTGGACTTAACGTTTTGTACAAAACTCCAAATGATGAATGGTTTACCTTTCTAAAAACTAGACACAAAGGGCTACAACTTTCAGTTTTAGATCATCTCCAAATTCCTTATAGATTACGAGATATGAGCCTCTAAAGTCAGACGACGAACAACAAAATTTCCTTCTTCGCGAACGCGAGAACCTCTTCGTGAACGCGAAGAACAAAGTCCTAACAGCAAAATCCTTCTTTGCGAATGCGAAGAACAACACCAGAACCAGCAACCAGCAGCATCAAAACACCCAAACTTGGTCCGGAACCACCCCGAACCAAACCCGAGGCCCCCGGGACCCCGTCCAATCGTACCAACCAGTCCCAATACATAACACAAACCTGCTCGAGGCCTCAAATCAAATCAAACAACATCATAGCCACGAATCATACCCCAATTCAAGCCTAATAAATTTTGAAATTTTAAATTCTATATCTTGTGCCGAAACACATCAAATCAATCTGGAATGACTTTAAATTTTGAACACAAGTCATAATTGACATAACGAAGCTATTCTAATTTTCAGAATCGGATTTCGGCTCTAATATCAAAAAGTCAACCCCCCGGTCGAACTTCCCAAAAATGTATCTTTCGCCATTTCAAACCAAATTCCTCTACGGACTTTCAAATAATTTTTCGGACATGCTCCTAAGTCCATAATCACCATACGGATCTATTGACATCATCAAAATTCCATTCCAGAGTCGTCTTCACACTGTTCCGACTACGGTAAAAATCCTAAGACTTAAGCTTCCGTTTTGGGGACCAAGTGTCCCAAATCACTCCAAATCATCCGGTAACTGAATTCAACCACGCACGCAAGTCAATACACATAATAAGAAGCTGCTCAGGGCCTTATGCCGCCAAGCGAGGCTTAAATTCTTAAAATGACAAGTCGGGTCGTTACAAGTACTAGGCAAGCTGACAACATCAATAACCCACAATTTTCTTTAAATTTAAAAAATGTAACGTTTAATACAATACCAAAGATCTAGCAAATTCCGATACAACACTCCCAAAACCTGGTGTCACTGAGTACATGAGCATCTAATATGAGTACAAGTCTGAAAAATACGGTCTATAATAGTCTGAGACCAAATACAGTAAACAAGGAGATAGAGAAGAGAGATAAGGTCTGCGGAACACGGCATCTACCTCAAAATCTCCTGAAAATCAACTGCGTGAAATGATCAACACCCGCTATGTTTAGGAATACCTGGATCTGCACACGAAGTGCAGGGTATAGTATGAGTACAACCAACTCAGCAAGTAACAAAAATAACTAAGGAACTGAAGACAATGACGAGCTACACAGTCATAGTTCACTTTCAATAGTTCCAGCAAAGAATAGACATGCTTTCAAATCCGGCAGTCTAAGTCAAATCAATTTTATACAGTTCAATTTCAAGTAATCCGGATATGAATTCTTTCAGAGATTTCACAACAATAACAGATAGCAACCAAGTGCAACAACAAATGCAAAGCAATTACAGCCTCTCAGGCAACAGTCACTCAGCTCATCACAACAGCTCAACTACTCGGCTCTCAGCCCTCAGCACTCACACTCAATGGGTATCTACGCTCACTAGGGATGTGTACAGACTCCGTAGAGGCTCGTACAGCCCAAGCGCCATAATCTGCACGGACAACTCACATGCTGCACGGATAACTCACGTGCTATAATATCCTGCACAGACAACTCACGTGCCATAATATCCTTACCTCACCGACAGGCCCTCGACCTTACTCAGTCCTCAACCTCTCAAGTCTTTCAGGCTCTCAGGAATTACAAAGATCAGCCCAAACAAAGATGACATAGTATATCAACAAATATTCAGAAATAATGAGGTATAATACGCAAGAAAAATCATGACTGAGTACAAGACAACAATTAGCAAATAATTCAACAAGTACGCGACCTCTACGGGTCTCAACAGTACTATAACATAGCCTAAGCATGATTTCTAATATGATTTATAGTCAAATTTCTTCAACACATAGAGGTCATATAGCTAACAATAAATTATTCAACTTTACAGTTTTTCGGGACGGACCAAGTCACAATCCCCTCGGTGCACGCCCATATGCCCGTCACCTAGTATGTGCGCCATATCCAAAATAATCACATGATACCAAAATTCGGGGTTTCATACCCTCATGACCAGATTTATAATTGTTACTTACCTCAACCCGTGTAATTCTTTATTCCGCTATGCCCTTTCCACGAGAATTTATCTCCGAAAGCCTCGTATCTAACCATAATTAATTTGATTCAGTCAATACCAATTATTGTAATTAATTCTATAAGGAGATACTAATTTTTTCAAAAAAATTCAAAATTGACTCAAAATCGTCCGTGGGGCCCACGTATCAGAACCCGACAAAAGTTATAGAATATGAACGCTCCTCCAACCACGAATCCAACCATATAAATTTCACCAAAATCCGACACCAATTTGAGATTTCTACCATTTTCAAACCAATCCTTACCCATTTGAACTTAACAATCTTTCCACAACCTTATTGGTATGTATACATAATACTCTTACACCTAAGAATCATACTATAAATTACCCATTTTTACTCCAAACCCGAAATTGAAGGATTGAGGAAAAAAATTCTTACCACCTTGAAGCCCTAGCAAGACTTGTGAAATCTTCAAACCTTGAACAAGAATTGATGGATAAATTACTAAGTCTTCACTTTCTCTCTCTAAAATGCTCTCACCTCTCTCTAAAATATCAGATTTTGGCTAAAAAATGAGCTTCAAGGGCTATAAATCGAAGTTGGGTCGGGTCAAAAAGTAGAAAGAATGGAAGCTCTGACGCAATTATGCGATCGCATAACAGGTATGCGGTCTGCATATCCGCCGCATAATTTGGCCTCCAAAGCTGGGCTTTATTGACTCGGTCTGCGATCATTATGCGGCCCGTATACTTGTTTTACGGTCGCATAATGCACCGCAAAATGGGTCTGCGATCGCATAGTGCACCGCAGAGTTTTCTCAAATCTTGCCCCTCTCCTGATCCACTTCGCGACT